>NC_080165.1:98914980-99280987 GCF_950295315.1 Erinaceus europaeus | reverse complement strand
TTAAGTGCATTATAGGATGCTTCTACTATAATTTGCCTGACATTCTCATATAGATCTCACTGGAAATAGTGGCCTTCAGAAAAATAGACCATATATACAAAATACTATCTTCATCATGTCAAAATACACTACATTCAACAAAGACATGACTTTTCACTGTTGGTGTTGTCTTTAGGAAAGTGTATTTAATATATTAGGCAAGAAATGTTTAGTGTACATAGAGTGTGTTTTCTTAAAACACAGATGACACTTGGGAGATTCATTTTGGGTCACATTTTTACAAGGGGTGGGGCCAAGTGAGCAAGAAATGGGAGAGACACCAAAGCACCACTCTACCATCTATGGAATTCCACTCATATCTGTTCTAGGTGCTCTCCTGTGATACTGGAAATTGGATAAGGTTTCAGGCATGGAAGACATGCACTTGCCACTCTGAGCCACCTCTCCAGTAAGAGGATGCCAGTCTTAATAAATAGGCATATTCAAAAGAGGAGTGGGGGAGGTGAGAGACAGAAACTGGGATGCAGTACAGTGTATTAAAGCATTGGACCCCTCTCAGAAATATGAAATAAATATTTTTTTTAAATAAATGGTGCTGGGAAAACTGGGTTGAAACATGCAGAAGAATGAAATTGAACCACTTTATCTCACCAGAAACAAAAATCAACTCCAAATGGATCAAAGACCTAGATGTCAGACCAGAAACAATCAAATACTTAGAGGAAAACATTGGTAAAACACTTTCCCACCTACACCTCAAGGACATCTTTGATGAATCAAACCCAATTGCAAGGAAGACCAAAGCAGAAACAAACCAATGGGACTACATCAAATTGAAAAGCTTCTGCACATCCAAAGAAACTATTAAACAAACAGAGAGACCCCTCACAGAATGGGAGAAGATCTTCACATGCCAGACATCAGACAAGAAACTAATCACCAAAATATATAAAGAGCTCAGCAAACTTAGCCGCAAAAAAGCAAATGACCCCATCCAAAAATGGGCAGAGGAAATGAACAAAACATTCACCACAGAGGAGATCCAAAAGGCTAACAAACATATGAAAAACGGCTCTAGGTCACTGATTGTCAGAGAAATGCAAATTAAGACAACACTAAGATACCACCTCACTCCTGTAAGAATGGCATACATCAAAAAGGACAGCAGCAACAAATGCTGGAGAGGATGTGGGGACAGAGGAACCCTCTTACATTGCTGGTGGGAATGTAAATTGGTACAGCCTCTGTGGAGAGCAGTCTGGAAAACTCTCAGAAGGCTAGACATGGACCTTCCATATGACCCAATAATTCCTCTCCTGGGGTTATACCCCAAGGACTCCATAACACCCAACCAAAAAGAGGTGTGTACTCCTATGTTCATAGCAGCACAATTCATAATAGCTAAAACCTGGAAGCAACCCAGGTGCCCAACACCAGATGAGTGGCTGAGAAAGCTGTGGTATATATACACAATGAAATACTATGCAGCTATGAAGAACAATGAACCCACCTTCTCTGACCCATCTTGGACAGAGCTAGAAGGAATTATGTTAAGTGAACTAAGTCAGAAAGATAAAGATGAGTATGGGATGATCCCACTCATCAACAGAAGCTGACTTAGAAGATCTGAAAGGGAAACTAAAAGCAGGACCTGATCAAATTGTAAGTAACTGGGCACCAAAGTAAAAACCCAGTGGTGAGGGGTAGACATGTAGCTTCCTGGGCCAGTGGGGGGTGGGAGTGGGCGGGAGGGATGGGTCACAGTCCCTTGGTGGTGGGAATGGTGTTTATGTACACTCCTAGCAAAATGTAGACATATAAATCAGTAGTTAATTAATATGAGAGGGGGAAATCAATTGTATGTCTCAAAGTTTCTCAAAACACAAACTGAATCTTTTTAATATATAGGCTATGTATTTGATATACGGACTCTCTCAAAAGCCTAGACCAAGTAGATTAGAAGCTTCCAATAGCACAGCTATATACAAGATACTGGGTACTGTACAGCAAACCATAACAAAGGGACTTTTCAAAGTTAACCCAATTAACAAATAATGTGATGATAATATTAACTATTGATTGTCTTTTTGAACCCTAAGACAGCAGGAACCTCACATCTTCACTATAGAGCCCCTACTTTCCCCAGTCCTGGAACCCTTGGATAGGGCCCACTTTCCCGTATACATCTCCCAATCCAAACCAAATAATATTGCATCCGCCGATCACAACCTAACCAAAGCAACGACTGCCATCTCAACATGCTTCACCTCAGACTGTATCCAGAGACTTCACGTGTGGAATGACAACCCTTCAGCTTCATTACTCGGGTGAGACCTTTCCTTTAATAGTACACTCTAATTTCATCTCAGGTAGTTCACTTTCTAACAAAGTCCCATAACCTAGATATACACCAGTTTCTGTGAGAGAGAGCTTATGTGCACACGTATCCATAAACTACTGCAAAATATATACCTGAAAGCAGGATTACACTAGAGTTTGCAGTGAGTACCTCCCTAACACTTCCTCTCCACTATTCCAAGCTTGGGATCCATGATTGCTCAACAAATTGTTTGGCTTCATATGTTAACTCTTTTCAATCACCAGGTTCCAGATGCCACCAGGATGCTGGCTAGGCTTCCCTGGATTGAAGACCCCACCAATGTGTCCTGGAGCTCAGCTTCCCCAGAGACACACCCTACTAGGGAAAGAGAGAGCCAGACTGGGGGTATGGACCGACCAGTCAACGCCCATGTTCAGCGGGGAAGCAACTACAGAAGCCAGACCTTCTACCTTCTGCAACCCTCAACGACCCTGGGTCCATGCTCCCAGAGGGATAGAGAATGGGAAAGCTACCATGGGAGGGAGTGGGTTATGGGGATCGGGTGGTGGGAATTGTGTGGAGTTGTACCCCTCCTACCTTATGCTTTTGTTCACTAATCCTTTCTTAAATAAAAAATTAAAAAAAAAAAAAACAGAACAAGTGTGATAAATGAATAATATACTTAGGAGAATTTGAAGTCTGTAGCCTGAGAGATGGCCAAGCAGGTAAGTGTGTATTCCTTGCATGTCTGAAAACCTGGGTTCAAAAAGAAACTCTGAGCTCCTATATACTAATGAAATTAAAGCTTAAAATGAGCGTGAAACTCAATTTCTTTATTATTTTTTTCTGCCAGAGCCTTGCTGAGGCTCTGTGTCTTCACAATTCCACCATTTCCAACAGACTTTTTTTACTTTATCAGCTACAGGTGAAAGACAGAAGGAGAGACAGAAACAGGAAAACAACTGCCTTACCTCTTGTGAAGCTTCTCCTTTGTATAGTGCTCCATGTGGTGGGGGGGGGGGGGGCTCAAACCCCAGTCAAGCACACGGTAAATTGTACATTCTATTTGTTGAGCTGTCTACCTGACCCCAAACTCAACTTCTTAATCTAGTCCACTCATAAATCATACTGGGAAAATTGACTTGGTATCTGTATACAGTACAACTAAGTTTTTTGTTTTGTTTGTTTGTTTGTTTGTTTACCAGAGCACTGCTTAACTGTGGCTTATAGTGTTGCTAGGAATTGAACCTGGGACTTAGGTGCTTCTGGCATGAAAGTCTTTTTGCATAACCATTATGCTGTCTCCCCCACTCCACAGTACAATTAACAACTGGATTTTAGACCCATTAATTATTACCTTCGATGGTAGTGTTTCCTTTCATACATTGCAACATTGTGTGAATCACTTCTTTTGAATTTTTTTTTTCTTTAAGCTGAGAATACTTCTGAAAGAAAACTGAAAAAGAGAATAACACCATTCATTTTCCTGGTAGTGTTATGACTGTAGACTTCATTGTGGCTTTCTTGAATTGAAAAACTTTATTTATTATTGTTATTCTATTTGACAGGACAAGGAGAAAAAGAGAGTTAAAGAAGGAGATTAGGAAAGAGAGACCAGTAGTCCTGCTTCACCATTTGTGAATGAATATATCCCCCACACCCCATGAAGGTAGGGACAGGGGACTTGAACTCTTTCATTCTTTATAAGAACAAAATCTTCCACCTGCATATCAGATTTCATGCTCAGGGAAAAAAAAAAAAACTAGTATAGCCACAGGCCCTTTGGAATATACTACAATATGGAGGACTCCCCCCCAAGTCTTCATCTGCACTATTCTAGCCTTTAAGTTCATGATTGTTCAACAATTTGTTTGGCTTTGTATGTTAATTCTCTCTTCAACGACCAGGCTCCAGATGCTAGCATGATGCCGACCAGACTTCCCTGGACAGACAATCCCACGAATGTGTCCTGGAGCTCCGCTTCCCCAGAGGCCCACCCTACTAGGGAAAGACAGAGGCAGACTGGGAGTATGGATCAACCAGTCAATGCCCATGTTTAGCGGGGAAGCAATTACAGAAGCCAGACCTTCCACCTTCGGCATCCCACAATGACCTTGGGTCCATACTCCCAGAGGGTTAAAGAACAGGAAAGCTGTCAGGGGAAGGGATGGGTTATGGAGATCTGGTAGTAGGAATTGTGTGGAGTTGTATCCCTTTTATCCTATGGTTTTGTCAATGTTTCCTTTTTATAAATAATAAATAAATAAATATATATATATATAAATCCCCAATTACTTGAGTAGAATATCCTGACTGTTGAAAATATTCCCATCACCTCGACTTCAACATATTCTAGTTTCATTGATCTGAAACCATAGATCTCTCCAGAGAAACTGAAAAATCAGTCATTGAAATTCTATAGGAGCCAGGAGTAGCACACATGGTATAAAGCTCAAGGACTTGGGTTCAAGCCCCTATTTTCCAATTGTGGAGAGGGGCGGAAGTTTTATGAATGGTAAAGCAGTGTTGTAGTTGTCTATCTATCTCCTCCCTTTCAATTTTCTGTCTTTATCTAAAATAAATAAATAAATAAATAAAATATTTAAAAAGAAAGTTCATGACAGTTCCATTACAATAATATGAATGGAGCCCTTTCGATACATTATAACAAAGGACCTGCTCATCTTATTCAGTCCTAAGTGTGACATGTGCAAACACAGCCTTGGAGCAGGGAGGATGGAGAGAAAATGGCTAAGCATTTGCAGCTGAGACTAAGCACATGCACCTTGAGGAAAAGCTGAGCTCCATCTGAGGACCTCTGGATTACTCTCAGTGTGTGTGTGGGGGGGGGGGGGGACTTAAAAGTCCAAAATTAGGGAGTCAGATGGTAGCACAATGTTAAACGCATTGACACGAAGCACAAGGACCAGCGTAAGGATTCCGGTTTGAGCCCCTGGCTCCCCAACTGCAGGGGAGTTGCTTCACAGGCAGTGAAGTAAGTCTGCAGGTGTCTATCTTTCTCTCCTCCTGTCTTCCCCTCCTCTCTCCATTTCTCTGTATCCTACCCAACAACAATGACATCAATAACAACAATAACTACAACAATGAAAAACAAGGGCAACAAAAGGAAATAAATAAATATTTAAAAGAGTGCAAAAAAAAAATCCAAAAATAACCAAGAAGTGAGAGCATTGTTATCTTCCTCATCTTGGCTTTCCTATCTCCATTTCAACTACTGAATTCCTCAGTACTCCAACATGCTCTCATTTCTCACAATCTGAAACTAGCCTACTGTTGCCTAGAGAAAGCGAATTTCCTCTTCCCTCCTCACCTTATTGTTCTGCCATATGCTGGCTTCTGTTCCCATTGCTCCACTAAGACCACCCTTTGAGCTGAAGCATCATTAACATTCCAGCACCACTTCCTAGTGTTTTTCCCCTTTGCTTCTCTCCTGCAATACTTGGTCCTATGTCTTTCCTCTTTAACTATCAGGACACTCCTCTTTCTGATTTTGTTTTTTGTTTGTTTGGTCAGATCACTCTTCATCTTTGGTTTATGGTAGTGCAGGGGATTGAATTTAAGAATTAGGAGCCTCTAGCATGAAAATCTTTTTGCATAGCTATTATGCTATTTCCTCTGCCCATCTCACCTTTCTTGCTGTTACTTCTTTTTTTATTATTATTATTATTATTATTATTTAATAATGACTGACAAAACTGTAAGATAAGAGGGGTTCAGTATCACTTCACTCCTGTGAGAATGTCACACATCAGAAAAGGTAACAGCAGCAAATGCTGGAGAGGGTGTGGGGTCAAAGGAACCCTCTTGCACTGCTGGTGGGAATGTCAATTGGTCCAACCTCTGTGGAGAACAGTCTGGAGAACTCTCAGAAGGCTAGAAATGGACCTACCCAATGACGCTGCAATTCCCCTCCTGGGGATATATCCTAAGGAACCCAACACATCCATCCAAAAAGATCTGTGTACACATATGTTCTTGGCAGCACAATTTGTAATAGCCAAAACCTGAAAGCAACCCAGGTGTCCGACAACAGATGAGTGGCTGAGCAAGTTGTGGTATATATACACAATGGAATACTACTCAGCTGTAAAAAATGGTGACTTCACCGTTTTCAGCCGATCTTGGATGGACCTTGAAAAAATCATGTTGAGTGAAATAAGTCAGAAACAGGATGAATACGGGATGATCTCACTCTCAGGCCGAAGTTGAAAAACAAGATTAGAAAAGAAAACACAAGTCGAACCTGAAATGGAATTGGAGTATTACACCAAAGTAAAAGACTCTGGGGTGGGTGGGTGGGTGGGGAGAATACAGGTCCATGAAAAATGATGAATGAAATAGTGGGGGTTGTATTGTTAAATGGGAATCTGGGGAATGTTATGCATGTTCAAACTATTGTATTTACTGTTGAATGTAAAGCATTAATTCCCCTATAAAGAAATAAATTATTTTTAAAAAAATAAAAAAGAAATAAAAAAGAAAAAAGAAAATTATTTTGGGAATTAAGAAACAGGGATTTGTTGTTTTTCTCAATTTTTATCATAAAGAGATATTTTAGGGTAGGGCATATAGCATAATGGCTAGACAAAGAGGATTTCATGCCCAAAGCTCCGAAGACCCAGGTTCTGGGGAATGTTATGCATGTAAAAAAAAAAAAGTAGAAACGCAAAGCAGAAATTGACTGAGTTTGGAGTATGGCACCAAAGTAAGAAAGCAGAAGTACACTAGAGTTTGCAGTGAGTACCTCCCTAATACTTCCTCTCCACTTTTCCAAGCTTTGGGTCCATGATTGCTCAACAATTTGTTTGGCTTTGTATGTTAACTCTCTTTTCAGTCACCAGGTTCCAGATGCCATCAGGATGCCGGCCAGTCTTCCCTGGATTGAAGACCCCACCAATATGTCCTGGAGCTCAGCTTCCCCAGAGACCCACCCTACTAGGGAAAGAGAGAGGCAGACTGGGAGTATGGACCAACCAGTCAACGCCCATGTTCAGCGGGGAAGCAATTACAGAAGCCAGACCTTCTACCTTCTGCAACCCACAATGACCCTGGGTCCATGCTCCCAGAAGGATAGAGAATGGGAAAGCTATCGGGGGAGGGGGTTGGATATGGAGATTGGGTGGTGGGAATTGTGTGGAGTTGTACCCCTCCTACCCTATGGTTTTGTTAATTAATCCTTTCTTAAATAAAAAATTAAAAATTAAAAAAAAAAAGAGGGGTTCAGTTTCACAGTTCCCACTACCAGATTTCAGTATACCATGGCCTCCGTTAGAAACTTTCCTATTCTTTATCCCTCTGGGAGTATGGACCCAGGATTATTTTCAGTTACAGAAGGTGGAAAGTCTGGCTTCTGTAATTGCTTCTCCATCTTGCTGTTACTTCTAATGTTCCTCTGTAGGTTTTTCTTCCTCCATCCATCTCTTGGAAAATGTACCAGTCCCTAAGTTCTATCCTTACCCTTCTTTCTCATGTTAAATTTTCTCCTTGACTGCTAGCATGGGTCCTCTTGATATCTACTGCTACTTGTAAGTAAATGACTTACAAAACTAAGACCTCTCTCCTGAAATTGTAGATAATGATGTTTCCCTTGACACATATATTTAAGGTTTCCAGAGTCCTGTAAGACTGAGGTACCATCCTTACATAACAAAGTTATGCTAACAGGACTTGCAGAGGAAGGGCTATAGAGTAGGAGCAGCTGCATTTCTCTCCTCTCCTCTCCTCTCCTCTCCTCTCTCTGGTCAACTAGGAATAACAAAGGAGACCACATGGGATTGCAACAAGACAGGACTAGAACCACTTTGGGAACCCATCAAATCACCAGAGCATGCAGAGACTACAACTCTGCCCAGACCTCCAGCTCTACCCAGTTGAGAAACTTCTCTAAAGAACAAGGAATAGCAAAGATCACTTGAGACTGCAACAAGACAAGGCTGGGACTACTTTGGGAACCCACTAAGTCATGGGAGTGAATGATTAAGCTAAAAAACCTACTTATAGTTAAAAAGCCCTCAGGCTACCATAGCCTATAGGGAAGAAAAAGAACAAAAAAGGCTTAACAGCCAATGTGCTTCAACTCAGGGATTAAAATAACATTGAAACAACTGTTAATTTCCACAACTATGAACTCCTTAAGTATCTTACTTAGACACAAATCAATCCAGGCAAGAGTGGTCAGTGGACTGAAAAGTACTGAGAGAAGGAACTCACAGCACACTGTAATAATGATTAGACCAAGGAGAAACACTGGAGAAATGAACCAGGACGAAAGTCCAGCTTAAAGCCCCCCAGAGGTAGAAACATAGAGGAATGAGATCAACATCCAAATGCCAGCTGAGGAATTAGTCACAAGAGTGAGAAAAGAGTTTGAAAGAATTGTCATCAGAGATGCAGAAACAACAAATGAATCTCTGAAAAAAAGCACTATCTGGAGGTAATTAGAGAGCTGAAAACTGAAATAGCTGAGCTAAGAGCACAACTAGCTGAACAAGCTAATACAGTATCAGAACATGGTAACAAAATAGCTGAACTACATAAAACAACACAGAGGAGAGAGAATAGAATAAATGAGGCTGAAGACAGAATTAGCAAGATAGAGGACGAATTAGAGACAACTAAGAAAGAAGTAAGAGATCTCAAAAAGGGATTAAGAGATACTGAAAACAACAACAGAGATATATGGGATGACTTCAAAAGAAATAGTATATGTATTGTAGGCTTACCAGAGGAAGAAAGATAGGGAGGGGAAGAAAACATTCTACAGGATATAATAGATGAGAACTTCTCTAGTCTAGACAACATAAAAGACATAAAGGTTCAAGAATCCCAGAGAGTTCCAAACAGAATTAACCCAGACTTAAAGACACCAAGACTCATCATACTTAAAATGAAAAGGAATAAGGATAAAGGATCCTGAAGGACACCAAGACACATCATACTTAGAGTGAAAAGGAATAAGGATAAAGAAAGGATCCTGAAGGCTGCAAGAGAAAAACAAAGAGTCACCTACAGAGGAAAACCCATAAGATCAGCAGCAGACTTCTCCACACAAACACTACAGGCCAGAAGAGAATGGCAAGATGTCTATCAAGCGCTCAATGAGAAAGGCTAACAACCAAGAATACTGTGTCCTGCTAGATTGTTATTCAGACTAGATGGAGGCATAAAAACCTTCTCAGACAAGCAACAGTTGAAGGGATCAACTATCATCAAACCTGCCCTGAAAGAAGTTCTGAAAGGTCTCCTATAAACAATCAGATCACCATAAACATGTCATATATCAGAATACTCTAAAAACCTATAATAATGGCATCAAAATATTTTCAATCTATAATATTAATAAATTCCAATGGCCTGAATTCACATATTAAAAGGGACAGAGTAGGAAGATAGAGCAGAAAATACAACACAACCATATGTTGTCTACAGGAATCCCACCTAACTTAATAAGACAAACACAGACTCAGAGTGAAAGGATGGAAAACTACCATACAAGACAATGGACCACAAAAAAAAAAAAAAAAAAAGGTAGGAACAGCTATGCTCATATCTGACACAATAGACCTTAAATTAAATAAAATTTTAAAAGATAGGGATGGATATTACTTAGTGCTCAAAGGATCAATCAATCAAGAGGACTTAATGATTATCAACATTTATGCACCAAGGAGGTGTGATCTAAATACATCAAACATCTACTGAAAGAACTACACCAATATATTAACAGCATCACAGTAATAGTAGGGGCTTCAACACCCCACTCTCTCAACCTGACAGATCATCCAGGAAGAAAATCAATAAAGAAACAAGGGAGCTAAATGAAGAGATAAACTAGAACTACTGGACACTTTCAGAGTAAAAACGGCAACTTCACCATTTTCAGCCCATCTTGGATGGAGCTTGAAGAAACCATGTTAAATAAGTCAGAAACAGGATGAGTATGGGATGATCTCACTCGTAGGCAGAAGTTGAAAAGCAATATCAAAAGAGAAAACACTAAGTAGAACATGGACTGGAGTTAGTGTTTTGTACCAAAGTAAAAGACTCTGGGGTGGGTGAGGAGAGTTCAGGTCCTAAATCAGGATGGCAGAGGACCCAGTGTGGGTTATATTGTGTGGAAAAATGAAAAATGTTATGCATGTACAAACTATTATATTTACTGCAAAACATTAATTCCCCAATAAAGAAAATTTTTTTAAAAACTTTAAAAAAAAAGTTGCTACACATCCTCTTTAAGTAACTTCATGATTCTGAGTTCACCAGGTCAGAATATTGGACCTACACTTGTCAGTTCCTTATCCCCCAGATCTAAATATTCATCAAATGGCCAAGGAGGTAAGGTAGTTCAACAGACTACAAGACTTGCTTGCATTCATGAGCTTCAGCCCTGGTTTTAATCATCAACACTGTTATGCATGTCAAAGCAATTCTCTGGTCTCTCTCATAAAATAAATAGTAAATCTTTAAGAACTATTTATTACACCTCTCCCTCTTTATCATTCAAAACTACTCCCTCTTTCTTCACCACCAATAGCCTTAGAACAGACACCACTATTTCTAACTGGAAGAGGAATTGACTTTTCACAACTTGATCTGCTTCAAATCTTTTTGTTTTAACTTTCGTTCTTTTTAAAAAATATTGTATTTGTTTTTTAATGTGAGAGATACAGAGAGAGAAAGACCAGAGCACGGTTGATCCCTGCCTTATAGTTTTGTTCTGGGGACTGAACCTGGGACCTCAGAGCCTCAGGCCTAAAAGTCTTGTGCAGAAAGAACCATTATGCTGTCTTCTTAGCCATTTGCTTCTTGTCTTCAACTTTCCTTTTAGCACAACTCTGCCAAAAACTAGTTTCTATAAGCAAAATATGAATAATCATGCGTTTAAAAATGTCAATGTCTTTCATGACTGTGACATATAAGACCAATACAAGAGCCGGTATATGCACATATTATCTTGTGCAAGAATTCAGTCCAAACCCTCCTCCCCATCTACAGGGGGGAAGTTTCATGAGCAATGGAGTAGTGCTCCAGTTGTCTTTCCTTTTCTCTCTCTCTCTCTCTCTCTCTCTCTCTCTCTCTCTCTCTCTCTCTGAAAAGAAAGAAAAGGAGAGGGAAAAGACCACTGGGAATGATGGAGTTTCCACTGAGATGGAAAGAGGCAGAGAGGAGAAATACCTGCAGCACTGTTTCAATACTCATAAAACTTCCCCCCATACACACTAAATATGGAGACAAGGGGCTCAAACCCAGGTCTTTGTGCATAGTACTCTTCCAGGTGAGCCACTGCCTGTTCCTTCTACTCTCACTCTTAGAGAACTACCAGTAACATCTGAACAAGCTCAGACTAGTCTGATCAATTATGAAATACATTGGGAGGGGTCTCACCCAGTTAAATGCACATAGTATTAAGTGTAAGGATTCACACAAGGATCAAGGTTCGAGTCCCTGGCTCCCCACCTGCAAGGGAAATGCTTCACAAGTAGTGAAGCAGGTCTGCAAGTGTCTCTCTCCTCTCTATGTCCCCCTCCTCTCTCAATTTCTCTGTCCTTTCCAATAAAATGTGGCTGTCAGGAGCAGTGGATTTCTAGTACCAGCACCAAGCCCCAATGATAATCCTGGAATCAAAAAAATAAAAAGGAGGAGGAAGAGGAGCAGGAGGAGGAGCAGAAGGAAAAGGAAAGAAAAGAAATGTGGTCAAATTGTCTGTGTCATTACAACTGACATCCTCTTCCTCAGAAGGTGAGTTAGCTACATCTGGTACCTGACTTCATTCATATGAATAGTTTCAATCAGGACTAAAGACACTTCCCATTTGAGCCTAAATCAAACTGTCAAGCCACAGAACTGAGAGTTAATAAGTTGTCATTTTCTCTCACTAAGTTTTATATTGGCTTATATCTGGTAAAAGTAACCCAGTTGGATATGTGCTGCTTTCCCATGTGAGCAACCCAGGTTCAACCTTGGCTCCCATCACACTGAGGAAACTTTAGTGCTGTTCTCTCTCTCTCTCTCTCTCTCTCTCTCTCTCTCCCTTCTCTTTCTCTATTTAAAAGAAAAAAAATCCTATCAAGCTATAAGGAAGTTATGGGACATATACTAAATAGAGTAGAACTTGGAAATTTAAAAAGATGATGGCCTGATACTGCATCTGCTAATCTCAACCAAATCAATGCAACTAGAACCGCAGTAACGCCTCTACATGTTTCACTTCTGATTGTATCCACAGATGACAGACATGTGATGTCAACCCTTCAGCTCCAGTACTCTGGTGAGACCGTTCCTAGCTCACAGGACTCCTTAATTCTATTTTGGGTAGTGCACTTCCTAACAAAGCCCCAACACCTAGATATGAACCAGTGCCCAAGAGACAGCACATGTACACATGTACCCATAAGTTAAGGGAAATATATATACCTTAAAGCAAAAGTACACAATAGTTTTCAGTGACCCAATAAGTGCAGCAAGCAAGTGGAAAGACCTAAAAAAGACAACATAAAGTACTTAATCAAATAGTTTCAACTTAGAGCTAGATAGCCTCCTCACCTACTTTGTATTTCACTTCCCTCAATCACTCCAAAGCTAACCTTGTCAGAAAAAGTAAGACTTTTGTCAGACTACAAAAGCTGGATAAGGGTAAGAGACTGGCATACTTTAATTATGGCTTTTTGGCTTATTTCCAGGCCACCTCATCTCCTGGGGCCCTAGTCAGGGAATCCTGGGATTCCCACACAGACATGATGAGCCTAGTCCTCTAGTAGATCCCTTTCTCTACTGTCACTGGTCATCTCCATCAGAAACAACATAATGAAGCATTTTGTGGGTGCCTAAAGGACCTTGCCTTCAGTGTGGATCAACAATGGTAGGGTTTGTTCCATTCTCCAAAGGGAGGTTGAACCAAAATCCTCTACCACTCAAGAAAGATGGGTCTGGCAATGGGTGCAGCCTAGAACATTCCTAGCCATGACCACAGAATGCGAGCTCAGGAGATATATATAGGACATGATTGTGATTAGAGATAGTTATCTTGCACTGCATTCCTCATCAATAAAGTTTGAACTGTGTTCCCAGCTCAGCCATGAGTCCCTGGTCGTCTGTCTCTCACCCGTGAAGCTAGACCAGCAGAGTAGTCAACAATTTGTTCTGCATTATTTTTTTCATTTTTTTTTTATTTATAAAAAGGAAACTGACAAAACCATAGGATAAGAAGGGTACAATTCCACACAATTCCCACCACTAGAACTCCGCATCTCATCCCCTCCCCTGATAGCTTCCCTATTCCTTATCCTTCTGGGAGTATGGACCCAGGGTCATTGTGGGATGCAGAAGGTGGAAGGTCTGGCTTCTATAATTGCTTCCCCGCTGAACATGGGCATTGACAGGCCAATCTATACTCCCAGCCTGTCTCTCTCTTTCTTTAGTGGGGCAGAATTCTGGGGAAGCAGGGCTCCAGGACATATTGGGTTGTCTGTCCAGGGAAATCTGGTTGGCATCATGGTAGCATCTGGAACCTGGTGGCTGAAAAGAGTTAGCATATAAAGCCAAACAAGTTGTTGACTAATCGTGAACCTAGAGGTTGGAATAGTGCAGACGAAGAGTTGGAAGTTGTAGATAGCTAGTAGGCCTATTTTAGTTCTATTCCAAAGGGCCTGTGACTACACTAGGTTTTTTTTTTTATTTGTTTTGTTTTCTGCATTATATCTTAACTCTTTTTCAGCCACCAGATTCCAAATGATACCATGCTGACAACCCAACTTCCTTGGGCAGAAGACCCCACCATTTGTCTTAGAGCCCACCACCCCAAATCCCTGCCCCACTAGGGAAATATAGAGACAGGCTGAGAGTATGGATCGACCTACCAATGCCCATGTTCAGCAGAGAAGCAATTACAGAACCCAGACTTTCCACCTTCTGCACCCCACAATGTTCCAAGATCCATACACCCAGAGAGGTAAAGAGTAGGGAAAGGAAAAAAAAAAGAGTAGGGAAGCTATCAAGGGAGGGGATTGGACATGGGGCTCTGGGGAGTGGGCATTGTGTAGAAATGTACCCCTCTTATCTAATAGTCTTGTCAATATTTCTGTTTTATAAATTTAAAAGATATTTTTTAAAAAGGGAAAAGGAAAGACAAGAATGAAGGGATAAACACCACAGCATCAAAGCTTCCCCTAGTATGGGCAGGGGCTGGGTTTGAATCTGGGTCGTGGCAAAGCAAGTTACATAACAGTTTTATATCTTTTATAAATTTGATCAGGTGGCATTATTTTTATTGTTATTAATTATTACCACTGAAATTATCACTGAGGCTCTCTGCCTGGGGATTATGAATCCACAGCTTCTGGCTATCATTTTCTTTTTCTCTCTTATTTTCCTGTCTGCCTTTTGTTCTTCTTTTGTTTTTATTTTATTTGTTGAGAGAGGCAGGGGAGTTGTAGAGTGAGAAAGAGAGATACCTGCAGCACTGCTTCACTGTTCATGAAACTTCCTCCTTTACAGGTGGGAACAAGGGGCTTGAACCCAGGTCCTTGTACATGACAACATGTGCTTTCTACTGGGTGCACCACCACCAGACCCCAGATTCTTAAACCTGTAGAATTATAGAAATCTGCCTACTTGCTAAATTGGCTTTTACATCTCATATAGCCTTGGATAGGACAGAAACAATCACAGGCAAAATTCAATGGAAAATTTTTTCTATACTACTTCTTCCCAACTCCTTCTTCCCCACCTGCTCATTTCAAAATATCTGCCTGAGCATCAGAAAGGTCTGGTTTGATAACATTATTTAGAAAGCATAGACTTGTCCTCACATTGCAGTTTGGTGTAGGAATAATACCTTGTGGACTTCATTTTGTAGCAGAAACACACACACACACACACACACACACACACACACACACACACACACACACACTCCTCCATTTCTCTGAAAAGCAGATTCCATTGGTTTGTACAGAGGAGTAGCCTAAACAAAAAATATGTTTTCTGATGAAGTCCCACAAACTATGCCTTCCCCAGAGGCTTCCTTTTCACATTCTTGGGTAAGTCTGATGTCAGTGAGTATTGATGCCATCACTTCAAGTAAAAATAACATTTCTTGTAGATTCAGTTGGATACTTACTGATAAAAGTGACAAAAAATGAGATAGCCAATAGCAGCAGAAGTATAAGCAATGGGGTCAAAAGAAGCCTGTAGATGCCAGGGTTACTTCTGTGAGGGCTGGTCTTCAGTTTGGAAACTGGAGGAAAAATCACATTAGTTCCATCAATAATAAAACCTGACCTTCACTCTCCTTTCTTCTCCTCCTCCCTTTTCTTAAATGGCACACCTCTACCTCCATGATATTTTAAATACAATGAAAACAGAAAGGAAATAATAATGTCTATTACATTAATTCAAAGGGGCATGTGCAACCCTATGTTCATAGCTGCATTATTCACAATAGCCAAGGAGTGTAAAGAGCCTAAGTGCCCATCAACAGATGACCAGATAAAGAAGTTATGGGATATATATAATATAATATAATATAATATAATATAATATAATATAATATAATATAATATAATATAATATAATATAATATAATATAATATAATATAATATAATATAATATATATTATAATATCATAATATAATATATAATATATATATATATATTCCATGGAATACTACTGAGCAATTTAAAAAAAATGATATTATGTCCTTTTGGGTAAAATGGGTAGAATTGGAGGTGATTATGCTTAGCAAAATAAGTAAAGAAATGAAAGACCAGGGAGTTGGGTAGTAGTGCAGCAGGTTAAGCACAGGTTGTGCAAAGCGCAAGGACCAGCATAAGGATCCTGGTTCGAGTCCCCAGCTCCCCACATGCAGGGGGGTCGCTTCACAAGCAGTGAAGCAGGTCTGCGATGTCGGGGTCTCTCTCTCTCTGGTTGGGGTGATCTCCAGGGGAAAGGTAATGGGCTGGTTCTTTCTCGCTCACAACAGGGGTGACACAAAGTAAAAGACACCAGGGAGCTCCTCAGCGTGTTAACTCAGAACTCAGAACTCGTTTATTAGCAAGGTAGACATGAGTTAAATAGAAAAACAAACAAAGGGAATATTGCTGAAATATGTCAGAAATTACAGGTTTCTTAACAGTCAGCATGCCCCTAAGGTAGGGGGCTGGTATGACAGGGATTGTTGAGATACAAAACAGTTATTCTCCATGACGCAAGCAACTTAATTATCCAAAGGTATTTGAGAGAAGCATAGGGGTTAAACCCATAGGGTGAGACAGAGAGAAGATGGATATCAAAGAGCCATATAGTTTGGAATTTCTCTTGTCTGGGGTCTGAGGTGTGTGATGAAGTGTGTGATAAGGTGTGTTCTTCTGTGATCAGAAGGCGACTTTGAATAAGTGAATCTGCGGCCATGTGGCCTGCAGTTAATGAAGGGAAGTACTGGGGTATCTGTGGGCCTGAGAGTCAAGAAGGAAAGAACCAAGTCTGAGTTTCCCCCCCTTATGCTCACCTCGGTTGAGAGAGACTTACCAAGAGGTTATCTTCTCAGACCTCCATCCAAGGACGGGGGTGGTTCTCCCTAAGCTCTATCAGGCTTACACATGTTCCCAACACTGCAGGTGTCTATCTTTCTCTCCCCCTCTCTGTCTTCCTCTCCTCTCTCCATTTCTCTCTGTCCTATCCAACAACGACAACCATAATAACTACAACAATAAAAAAACAAGGGCAACAAAAGGGAATAAATAAATATTTTTTAAAAAGAAGAAGAAATGAAATACCAGATGATTTCACATATATAGAACCTAGGAATACGATAGACATGAACTTGGGGGGGGGGTAGAATAGAAGCAATCAAACTGTTTCAAAAAGACTTTGTGGGGGTGGAGTGGGTATAGTGTGGAACTATATACATTGTAATCTTTCTATTTTGTAGCCTATTACTAATCACAAACAAAAAAATGAAAAACAAACTGTAATCATCACCCCCAGGGCCACCCCTTTGTGGTTTAGAGTTCAGCACATAAAGCACAGAGCGGCTACAAACTCCTGGACTACATTGGGCCACACCCTTCAAAACTGTCAGTGATGCATTGGAAAAAGAAACTAAGTGAAAGCAGTAGAGCAATTGTGTGTCTGCTCAGTGGCTAGAAAATATATAGAGGGACTAGGAGAAGCTCCCCCAGCAGAGGGTATGACTTACCCTGCTTAAAGCCTTGGGTTTGAGCCCTGACATGACATGGGAGCATCATGGATGACTCCAGGGGAGCTCTCTCTGTCTCTGCCCGTCTCCTCTCTCTCTCCATCTCCTCTCTCTCTGTGTGTCTGTCTGTCTGTCTCTCTCTCTCTCTCTTTCTCAATCAATCAATCAAGGAATAAAAAATTGGGCAGGGGAAAGCCTCCCAGTGATATTGCAAGACTGGGTTCATGTCCTGGCTGCACACAGAAAATAAGTTTTAACAAAATTAACAGGAGGGGCTGGGTGGTGGTGCACCTGGTTGAGTGCTTTGCAACTAATGAAGCAGTGCTGCATGTCTCCTTTTCTTTCTGCATCTCTATCTTCCCCTACCCTCTCAATTTCTAGCTGTCTCTATCCAATAAATAAAGCTATTTTTTTTAAGTTAACTGGCACACCCAGTTAAGTCACACGTTACTACATACAAGGACCTGGGCTCAAGTCCCTACTCTTTACCTGTGAGGGGAAACTTCACAAGTGGTGAAGTAGTGCTGAAGATATCTTTCTCTCTTTCTCCCCCTTTTCTACTCCCTTTTATGTTTTCCTTCTCCATCTCAGTTTCCCTCTATTCAATGAACAAACAAAATATTTTTAAATAGAATGTTTCTTAAAAAAATCATAAAGACACTTGATAAAATAAACACAGCCCTCACTTATGACTCCAGATGCTACTCCAGGGAGCTCTCCCAACCACCCCCCCAAAAAAAAGTTTATTGTAGAACTTTGAAAGAAACACACAAAAAAGCGTATATTTCTACCATTGAAGATAGCTGCCTTAACATTTTTGCAATACTTTGATATGTATCTTTCTATCAATTTTTAAAATATATATACATCTATGCATATTTTCAAATGTGGTTAACACACCACACATACTGCTTCCTGACCTACTATTTTCTTATACATTTTATCATGAACATTTTAATAGCATCTTATTTTCCTCTTTAGTGTTCAATGGTGTGGTTGCTTAATAGTTCATTATATATTTAAATAATAATCCAGATCTTTCTTACTTTAACTAGTACTTCAAAAAGTACCACAGATAAAGCTTTATAATCATTTCTTTAAAAAAAACTTTTTTAGATATATTTTTTTTATTATCTTTATTGGATAGAGACAGCCAGAAACCAAGAGGGTAGGGGGAGATAGAGAAAGAAAGATACCTGTATCCCTGCTTCACCACTTACAAAGCTTTCCCCTTGCAGGTGGGGACTGGGGGCTTGAACCTGGGCCCTGGTGCACTATAACATGTGAGCTCAACCAGGTGCACCACGACCCGGCCCCTATAATCATTTCTTATTACATACTTCAAGTAATGTCAGACCTCTTCAGCAACAATTACTTAAGAATTACTTCCTCATGATCCAGAATTAGCACAGTACATAAAGTGATGGACTCTCCTGAGTTTAATCCCAGCATCACCTGTGCCAGAGTGATGTGCTCTCTCTCTCTTCTCTCTCCCTCTCTCTCCCTTTCTCTCTCTCTCTCTCCATCCTTGATATATCATAAATAAATAAATACAGCTATATAAATAATTATTTTCTCTTACAGCCTGGGAGGTGGTACAGCGATGTGTTTTCTTGCTCTTCCTCTCCCTCTCTCTCTGTGTCTGTGTGTATCCTTGATATATCGTAAATAAATAAGTAAATAAATACAACTATAAAAATAATTATTTTATCTTATAGCCTGAGAGGTGACCAAAAGCACAGGACTTACAAGCTTGAGTTCCCAAATTCAGTCCCTGACATCACATGTGTGAAGGTGACACTCTGGTTCTTTCTCCTGCCCCCTCTATTTTCTTTTTCTTTTTTTTTTCCAGAGCAATGCTCAATTCTGGCTATATAGTGGCATGAGGGACTCCTTCTTTCTATATCATTCATAAATAAACACACAACTAAAATAGAATTATTTTCTCTTAGACTTTAAGTGCAAAGTGAAGGTTACTATCATAGAACACAAGAGAGAAAGAAGGTGGATAAATTTGATAAACAGTGATCAATTATACAGTAGCAGAAGAAAACTAGAACTCTGGTGGCAATCATAAGGTAATAGATATTAAATTATAATGTTGTTATGGGGGCCGGGTGGCAACGCAGTGGGTTAAGCATACTTGGTACGAAGCACAAGGACTGGCATAGGATCTGGGTTTGAGCCCCCAGCTCCCCACTTGCAGGGGGGTTGCTTCACAAGTGCTGACGCAAGTCTGCAGGTGCCTATCTTTCTTTCCCCCTCTCTATCTTCCCATCCTCTCTCAATTTCTCTCTGCCCTATCCAGCAACAACAACAATAATAATAATAACAGCAACGATAAACAACAAGGGCAAAAAAGGGGGTAAAATAGCTTCCAGGAGCAGTGGAGTCATAGTGCAGGTACTGAGCAGCCTCAGCAATAACCCTGGAGGTAAATATATATATATATATATATATATATATATACAATGTTGTATGACTCAAATCTATATAGTGTTATAAACCAGTGTTACTTAAATAAATTATAACTTATTTTCTCAGTCACACCATATTGCTAAGTAGGGGAACCCTCACTAATATATAGTAATACCTCATTTGTAAAAAAGGAAAAAACAGTTATTTACATGTGTGCCTATGTACATAGAAAAGAATACACACTAAAATGCAAGTTACAGTTACCTCTAGATGGTAAAGATAAACACAAGTAAAGCCTCTAGTTATTCTTTTCTTTCCCCTCTACACTGAGCATTTCAACATATAGTAGTGGTGGTGACATAAGGTTTTTTAATGAGTAAAACTGTTTCCCTGAGTATTTTCCTTTTTTTTTTTTTTTCTTCTCCACTTTGGTTTGTTTTTGTTTGATCAGAACACTGCTCAGCTGTGACTTAAAGTAGGGCCAGAGATTGAACTGAGGGCCAATAAGCCTCAGGCATGCTGAGCATTTCCCATATCTTCCCAAATGCACAGAGGCATTTGGAAGATATGAGTAGTTATGACCCTGCTCACTGCTTCCTGTATGCTCTACACGTATTTTTTTCTCTCTCTCTCTCTTTTGTGCTATGCCTGAAATATCACATACGCTACCCAAGTGACCATTTATCTTCTGCCAAGCTTAGTCAAACCCATCTCAAATGAGTAGGGAGTACATTTTCTGATTGTAGAACCATTTCCCTTGAGCTATAAGAAGGATTATCTTTGAAGAAAAAAAACATTCTAGTCTTCCATCTGCAATTGCCATTTTCTTCCAGTCTGATCTAGTCCTGAGAAATGCACACAAAACACTCTCCACCAAACTCTTCCCTTCGAACCAACCACTAATTCATCGCTGTTCCCTGCATCTGTGCATCTGTGCCTGATCTCCTGACCACAGTCTCGCTTAGAATTGGAAGGCACAGGAGGACAACTGAGCCTCATTTCACTTTCCTTAGCAGATTTGGTAGGTATCTCACACCTCACTTATTGCAACAGCACATTTGTACATTCTACTGCTTAACCTTAGGCAACCCACCTTCTGACAACCCTGTATTTCTCAACAAGTGCTGTATCCTCTTTGTTCCTGGTACAGCAACTCCTCTTCATCCTTCATCTACTCATGAATAACAATGACCAGAAAATATGGCTTACCTGCGGGAGCCTCTAACTTGCTGGCTGAGGACATAGGCTCATTTTTGAATCTCACTTCAGCATAGGTGATCTCTGAAGTCATATTGGGAAGAAATCTTTCTCCTTGTACCTTTTTAAAATATTTTTTTCATCTTCTTCTTAGAAGCCTCTTAAAAGGAAAATTGGTCATTTATACTTCTTATCATATAACTAGACGAGAATATAAGGCCCGGAATTCAGAGCAACCAGCCTTGAATAGAATCTCGTTAAGAGTTTAAAATCTCAGGCAGCGGCCCAGTTCCCCAGGCAAACACAATGAGAGTCACAAGTTTTTAACCACATACTAGCAAAGGCTACAGAAGTAGGAACTCAAAGGGCTGGAGAAATAGGAAGGAAGGAAAAAGTGGGAACTAGACAGTAAGAAACATCTGTTCTTAGAATCGTGTCATCTGAATACACCAGCCAGAGTGAAATTCAAGTATCTGTGTGTATTTGTAGACAAAGTTGGTTTGGAGGTTTTGCTCATTTTACAAATTGTTTTATTAGGAAGGGATAGAGGTTTACAATACAACCATTGAAACCTAAGTACAATTTCTCATCTCCCTGTGACAGGCATCTGCAAAATCCTCTCACCTCCAATTTAGATCCTTTCCCATCATCATGGACTAGGACCCCAGCACCCTCCCCTGTTCTCTCCCACTCCTGCCTCCTCCAGAGGAGGTGCTTTGGTGCAATACACTACACTGAATCCATGTGTCACCTGGTGTTTTTCCTTTCTTTCCTTGTTTCTTCACTTCCATCTATAAGTGAGATTACCTGGTATTTGTCCTTTTTTGTTCTTTTTGGCCTAGCTCAGTTAACATGATTCTTCCAACAGTCATGCAAGATGAGGCAAAGGAGATGACTTCATCATTTTTAATAGCTTAGTAGTATTCAGTGAATTCTATAAAAATTTTAAGGAAGGTGGTCTGGGAGGTGGCGCAGTGATAAGGCTTTGGACTCACAAGCATGAGGTCCTGAGTTCAGTCCCCAGCAGCACACGTGCCAGTGGTGTCTGGTTCTTTCTCCTCCTCTTTTTCATTAATAAATAAATTATTTTTAAAAATTTAAGGAAAACTATACCTATATTTTCCAAGTTTTTCCAGTGACCTTTGTTTCTAAGCTTTACTTACACTCTGGATCCTTCTCTTTCTCATAGCTATATTCTCAATCGTGATTTAGTGCTATTGTGAAATGTCCTCTAATTAAAAAGAAAGAGCTTTTGCCTTTTTCTTCACATTCAAAATTATGAAATGCCTCCAGCTTCTCACTTCCCAGTCATTCTTTTTAGCCTATCAACCTCTCTTTACATTCTACTATTTTCTTTTTTGTTAGTGATTTTGACACTGATTTACAAAATATATATATATATTTGAAATAACGGGTATAATTTCACACCGTTACCACCACTAGAGTTCTGTGTCCTTATTCCCTCCATTAGGAACTACAGTCATTACAAGATCTGCATAAGGCCATGAGACTGGTATACTTTAATGATGAATCTTTAGTCACTACCAGGCCACCCCATCATCTGGGGCCCTAGTCAAGGAGTCCTGGGATTCTCACACAGACATGATGGGCCTAGACCTCTAACAGATCCCTTTCTCCACCATCACTAGTCATCTCCATCAGGAACAACATAATGAACCCCTTTGTGAACCCCTATAGGACCTGACCCTCAATGTGGATCAACAATGGTAGGGACTGTTTCATCTCCAAAGGGAGGTTGGGCAACATACTCTACTACTTGAGAGAAATGGGTCCTGAAATTAGGACAGCCTGAAATGTTCCTAGCCATGACCACAGAATGAGAGCTCAGACCTACAAGAATGCAGAGGTTACATAGGTTCCTGTGCTGAATATGGGCCCCAGGTCAAATCAATGGGGTTTACAGCCAACAATATTTATATACTTTTCCCAGATTTGGGAGCTATTCTCTTCCCTCATCCAGCTTTATAGTCCTTTTTCCAACTATGAAACCATCTCCCCAGAAAAGAACTTGGGCCCACCTGCATGCTAACTGTCAGACTCAGGCATAAACTAGAAAAGTCATGGGCCCCTTAGAATATACCTAAAATGGACCTACAAGATTTTTCCCAAATGGAGACCTCGAATGTTCATCTACAATATTCTTGCCTTTAGGTTCATGAGTAGTCAATAATTTGATCTGCTTTATAGCTTAACTCTTTTTCAGCTACCAGGTTCTCAGATGATACTAGGATGCCAACCTGACTCCCCCAAGCAGATGACGCCACCATGTGTCCTGGAGCCCCACCTCCCCAGACCACTGCCTCAATGGGGAAAGAGAAAGACAGGCTGGGAGTATGGATCGACCTGCCAGTGCCCATGTTCAGCAGGGAAGCAATTACAGAAGCCAGACCTTCCACCTTCTGCATCCCACAATGACCCTGGGTCCAAACTCCCAGAGGGATATAGAATAAGAAAGCTTTCAAAGGAGGGGATGGGATAAGGAGTTCTTGTGGTGGGAACTGTGTGGAATCGTACCTCTCTAATCCTATGGTCTTGTCAATATTTCCATTTTATAAATAAGAATTTTAAAAAAGAAAAAGAAACTGCAGTCATTCTCCCAAGGTCACTGATATGATGGTAAAGTTTTTGTAAGCTAACCAACTGGGGCAGATACTCAGTTGTGCTGCTTTTTCTCTTTTGTGGATCATCAGGCAATGCCTGTCCTGCATTCTGAGATAATCACTGACAAAAGCTCACATGCTCAGCTTTTTCTGAGTCAACTTCCTCTCAAGCAGGGAGGGAGTCAAAGTCTAGATCATATGCCTCTGCAGCTGCACCTCGGCACTTTCTGGTTTTTACTCTGGTTCTTAACTAATTTCACCAATAATCTCCAATTTCCTCCAGTCACCTGAAAGCAGCATTTTCTACTAGATCTTAGAGGCATCAACTCTTCAATATTTCATGTTTTTCTCACCCTTTCATTCCCAAAACACAACAAAGGGTTATACAGCTATAAGGGGCAACCTTTCTTTCTCCCTCCCTTCCTTCCTTCCTTTCTCTCTCTCTCTCTCTCTCTCTCTCTCCCCCTCCCCCTTTTTTACAGTACTTTTAATTCAAGGCCTTGATATTGCCCATACGCACACACAGGGATTTTGCAAGGTTTCCTGAAAAAGGTGATGAGTGAAGTAGTTGCTGCCCTGTAATCCTAGGCAAGACCTTGGCGTTACTTGAAACTGCTCGGCTTAGGGCTAAGCAGTGGCACAATGGGTTAAGAGCACATGTTACAGTGTGGTGGGACCTGGGTTCAAGCCCCTGGTCCCCACCTGTAGGGAGAAGCTTCAGGAGTGGTGAAGCAAGTACCTTAGGTGTCCCTCTTCCTCTCCTCTCACTACCTCCCCCTTCCCCTCAACTTGGTCTCTATGCAAAAGAAGTCAAAATAAAAGATTTTCTTATTTAAAAAATAAAATTAAAAACTGCTCCTCTAAACAAACACACCTCCACCCCCATGTCCACATGGAGCAGCCCACCCTGCTTCCTCTTGCTAAATCTGTTTACTCCTCTCTGCATCTAGGTTTAGGACCTCTACTGCTCTAGTCTACTGGGTTGCCTGGCTGGCTTTCTGCTGTAGCCCAGAACCCACGTCAGTTTGTTTTACTCTGATAGTTGGCATCACTTGCCTGGACTCACAGTCCTCTCTCTTCAGCAGCACTGGAGAGATGCTTCCCTAGCTGTGTAGATGGCTACTTTTTAACAGATAAAATAACTTAAGGAAATGACAGTCTAGAAGAATTTATATTGAGTGACAAATGATTAGTTTTTGAGAGGGAGCCTGGCAATGGTGCACGTTACTCTGAACAAGGACCCAGGCTCACATCCCCACTCCCCACCTGCAGGGGGGAAGCTTTGAGCAGTGAAGCAGTGCTGCAGATGTCTCTCCCCCAACCCCATTTCTTTCCATCTCTATCCCATAAATAAAATGTTTTTCAGATCTCCAGATATAGAAAAGAGTTCATTCAATGGAGTACTACTCAGCAGTTTTTTTTTAAAAAAGACTATACCTGTCCTTTAGGACTAAATGGATGGGCCATGAATATAACTAGTGAAGTAAGGAAGTGAAGGGCACATGTGGATGATCTCATTCATAAGTAAAACATAAATAATTAAAAGACATAAACTTGGAAAAAGAAAAACATATATGTAGTCAATCCGTATTGATGACCTATTGGAGAGGGGTAGGGGCACAAAACTTTGGTGGTGAGAGTGATGTGGAATTATACCCCTTCTTACTTAAAATCCTGTACATCACTAATAAAAATATATATCAAAAAAGGAAAAATAGTTTATTAATATTTTATTCCCTTGCTTTGTCTCTATTTATTTATTTATTTTTATTTCTTTTGCCTCCAGGGTTATCGCTGGGGTTCAGTGCCTGCACTTTGAATCCACTGCTCCTAGTGGTCATCCTTTTATTTTTTTTTTCTCATTGTTGTTGCTGCTGATGTTGTTGCCAGATAGGACAGAGAAACGGAGAGAGGAGGGGAAGACAGAGAGGGGTAGAGAAAGATAAGACACCTGCAGACCTGCTTCACCACCTGTGAAGCAACTCCCCTGCAGGTGGGGAGCCGGGGGCTCGAACTGGGATCTTTGCGAAGGTCTTTGAGCTTTGCACTATGTGTGCTTAACCGGGAGCTCTACTGCACCCTGCCTGGTGCTTTGTTTCTTAAACCCAACATATGAGTGACAGTGTCTGATATTCATCTTTCTTCTGACTAATTTCACATAAACGACCCCATTCAAATTCATGTATGTTGTAGTAAAAGACTCAGATTCACGTTTTTGTAGCTGGGGGGATAGCTCAACTGGTAGAGTATTAGATTCTCATGCATGAGGTTCCTGGTTTAATCGCCAGCACTGCATGCACTGGAGTAGTGCTCTGGCTTGTCTCATTTTCTCTCTGCCTCATGTGAAATTCTTATGCGTTATAAATGAAAATATGTGAGAAATGAAAAATAAACTTCATCTTTTCTTATAGTCGAATATCCCACTGCGTACTTAACCCTATACCTTTTCATTTTCTGCTTTAATGAGAAAAAGAAAGCATAAGTCTGAGCATCACTATGGTAAATGCAGTACCAGAGATCAAACCTGGGACCTCAGGCTTGCAAGTCTGGCTTTACCCACTCTGCCACTTGCTGGACGTACCACATCTGCTTTGCCCACTCATCTGTCAATGGGCAATTGGGTTGTCTCCAAAATGTGACTATTGCATATACTCCTTCAATCAATGTAAATGTGTATATATCCCTTCAGATGTCTTTGTGTTCTTTGAGCATATACCTAGAATTATCTTATGCAGATAAGAATGTTAAGTAGATTGTAACTGCTGGGCTAGCTTGGAGGTGCCTCTTCCCCAGCGAGTACTCTCTGGGTTGGAGAGAACATGACCAGAGCCGGCCTGGGCTGTTACTCACTCAGCAACAAGAGAGAGATGACTCAGGAACAGACTTGTGGTGTGGTGAGGCAATTCGATTCTTTATTGATCAGAGAGCCAAGGCTTTTAAAAGGCAGACCCGGAAGAGGCAAGTCAGAAACAAATGGCTTGACATGGTTTGGAAAGGGACAGAGAAAGGCAAAAGGGGCTAGGAAAAGTAGAAACTTCCTTAGCAACTGTTGCAAGGGTTTTAACTGGTAGGATTAGTAATACCCTGCAGGCAGGGAGGGTCTTGAGGGTAGAAAGAAGATAGATCAAAGGAATGGAATGGGTGGGGATCTTTCAGGCAAAACAATGACTATGTAGATAAGGGAGCAGGCAGTAGTATCAGGAATTCAGGGTGCTTTGTGAGGCAAGGAGTCTGATAAGACGAGAGGATGGATGTCCCCTCAAGTCAAGCCCTGTCAAGCTCAACCACACCCTCATAATTTTCTGACAGTAACATGTTGAGAAGTCTTCATACTGTTTTACAAAGGGGCTTAATCAATTTACACTCCAACTAACAGTGTGAAAAAGTTCCTTTTTCTCCACACCCCCATCATGATTGCTGTTGTCGTAGTTGTTTATAATAGAAACAGAAAATTTGAGAGATGAGGGGGAAATAGGGAGAGAGAAACCTGCAGCACTGCTTCACTGCTCACAAAGCTTCCCCCCACAAGGTGGAGACTGGGGTTTGAGCCAGGGTCCTTGCACATAATAATGTATATACTCTACCATACGCATCACCACCCGGTCACTTGCCTGTTGCCTTTTTAAATACTTCTGCTGTAGCCAGGAAGTCATAAAACAGTATTTTCTCAGGGCCCAGGTAGGGCACACTCAGTTAGCACACACATTATCATATCCTAGGACCTAGATTCAAGCCCCCAAGTCTCCAGCTGAAGGGAGGGAACTTCATGAGTGGTGGAGCTGTGCTGTAGTTGTTTCTCTCTCCTCCCCCACCCCAGCTTCTTGGCATCCATAAGAAAAAGAGAAAAAGAAATAGTCACCACAAGTGGTGGAGTGATCATGCAGGTCCTGAGCCCCAGTAATAACCCTGGTGGCAATAAATGAGCATTTTCCTATAGCTGTGAAATAGGAGAGCATGCCCTCCAGTGGTTGCAGGCTGGTATACAACCAGATGTAGCTTTCACAGAAAGTCTTCAAATGGTATTTCTGTCCTACCACTGGTGCAGAGAACCACCTAGGAAAAAATACTGAAAAGCAAACCAAAAGCCATGGAGACAGTTCAGTGTGTTAGAGCACATATAAACAGGGTGTATATGCCTGAGGGCCCAGGCTGAATCCCCAGCACCACCATGTACTAGAGCTGAGCAGTGGTCTATTCTCATGCTCTCTCATTAAAAAAAAAAAAGTTTTTATTAGTCTTTGTCTAAGCCTGACATCTGATATGCAGGTAGACCCACTATGTGTCCTGAAGCCCCACCTCCCCAGATCCCTAACCCACTAGGGAAAGACAGAGACAGGCTGGGAGTATAGATGGACCCGCCAATGCCCATGTTCAGCAGGGAAGCAATTACAGAAGCCAGACCTCCCACTTTCTGCACCCCATAATGACCCTGGATCCATACTCCCAGAGGGTTAAAGAATAAGAAAGCTATCAAGAGAGGAGATGGGATTGGGAGTTCTGGTGGTGGGAATTGTACCCTTCTTATCCTATGGTCTTGTGTTTCCATTTTATAAATAAATTTTTTTTTTAATTAAATTTAAAAAAGCTGTAACTGGGGGGAGCCAAGTGGTGGCATACCTGGTTGAACACACGTTAAAAAGCTCTAACTGGGGTTGGATTGTGGCTCACTAGGACCAGGATTCAAACTGCTTGTCCCCACCTGCAAGGGGAAAGCTTCATGATCTGTGGACCAGTGCAACAGGTGTCTCTCCTTCTGCCTGTCACTTTCCCCCTCTCTCCCTATCTCCTGTCGGGGGGGGCAAAAAGATAGAAAAGCAGTCAATACATTGGACTCTCAAGCATCAGGTTTTGAGTTCAATCTCCAGCAGCATATGTGCCAGAATGATGTTTGATTCTTTCTCTCTCATTAATATAATAAAAAGTGGCCAACAGAAACATGCAGTCACATACAGGGCCTCAGTGATAACACTGATGGGGACAAAAACAAAACAAAACAAAAAAACCTACAACCAAGATTTAACTGTGACATGTGATAAATAAGATACCTAACTACCATATTCAGCAGCAATTGTGCTATACAATATTGTCCCCCCCCCCCAAGTCTTAGCATCTGTGAAGCAAAGTAAAATTGTCTTCATTCTCTGTCTGACCCTCAATATTCACTCTGGACTAAATGAGATTTACAGCTATGACAAAATACGTAAGGAATACATTTATGTGGTTAGAACAAGCTCCTTAAATAGAAAGGGGGAAGAAAAACCACAACTTACTGATTTTTAGCTTGTTTGGTTTCTCTTCACTGACAGTAAATGTACATAAGCAGTACTATGGTGACATGGCCGTTATATTCAAAAGGGCTTATACAGTAGTAAGTTAAGAGAATTCCAACAGCAACTCCAACAAAACAAGGGAAATCATCTTTCAGATGGGGAGTGGGGGAGGCTCACATTTCATGCAGGAATATTTGCACCAGCTTTACAGGACTGGAAGGAATTCAACAAGCATCTTGGGAAGAGAGGAGAGTCTAGACAAAGGGAATTTTAGCAAACATCACTGTGGCTCATGACATCTGAAAAATGACTAATACCCTAGTTTGGAGTACACTGTGAGTAACAGGAAAAACAGAGTTGGAGATGAAATGGCACTTCAAAAGGAGAAAGTAGGACATAAGCAGAGCTTTAAAATTAATTAAAAAAAAAAAAAAAAAAACTCTGGGGCTGGGTGGTGTCACACTTTGTTGAGTGCACTCGTTACAATGAACAGGGACTGGGTTCAAGACCCCTGTCCCCACCTACAGTGAAAACAATGCTACAGGTCTCTCTCTCTCTCTCTCTCTCCCCCTTCCCTTCCCTCTCAATTTCTGTCTCTATCCTAAATAAATATTTTCTTTAAGAAAAACTCAAAATAAAAATTTTTTTTTTTTTAAATGGTTCCATCCATGATGTCCAGCACTGGGCTCTAATCCTCTATGAAGACATGGTGGTAGCCCCTGGGACCTGTGAGTCTGAAGAACCCCACTCTGCAGAGGTACATTCTGGGGGCAGGGGGTGCCTTTGTGGTCTGACGTCCCCCTGTCCCACCCTCCCACCAAGTCCTCCTCCAGATGCAACTGAGACTATGGTAGACCCAGTGCAGTGTGCCAGCCCCTGGGCCAGGGGACCATAGCTACACAAGCACAGAACTCAGGGAGCTCACAACCCCTCACTAGGTCCCCCAGGCCAGGCCTCACCTTGGTGCAGCCAAGTACTTTGGCTGTGGCCAAAGCCACAGCCAGTACTTCCAGTATCATCAGGGCACCTCGGAGGTCAGGCAGACCAACAAAGACACAATATATGAGAAGCTCAGAAGAGAGGTGTGTCCTTGCCCCTTACCCAGCTGGATGTGACTGTACTCAGTACATTTCATTCAATACTTCAGGTTTATGGGTGGGCACCCACTCCCTCTGCCATGGGGACAACTCCTCCTTTCCAGGATATTGTGAAGCTTGCCCCTTTTTGTACATTTTCTTAAATGTGCTGTTAATGCTTTTTTTTTTTTTAGCAATAAAGTATTTTTATTTAGTTTATTTTTGCTAATGCTTTATTTCCATAGAACTCACAGTCTGTTTTGGGAACACATTTTCCCTATTGATATGGTTTTTCTCATAAAACCTTTCCTGGGATAAGAGGAGAGAGAAAGAAAGAGGAAGGGGAGAGGAAGGAGAAAGAGAGAGAAAGGGAGAAAAGAAGAAAATTATTTTAGTGGCAGTATGAGCACTCAACAGGAACTAAGAAAGCTAGAGGCATGTTGACATCAGAATGGGGGGAGCAAGAAGAGAGAAAGGTTCTCATCATAACAGTGATGGTAATTTCAATGTGTACTGGAGAGCACAAAGCATTAATGAAAGAAGCAGCGAAGAGACATTGCCTTTTTCCATAATTTTTAATTACCATTATTGCACCAATACAGCATATGCTCTATATACATATCTTAAACTCCATTTTCAATTTTTCAGCAATTCAAATACATAATATATTATCATCTCAAGAATACAAAGAACACGATATGGAAGAAGAGTGAGAAAATAGGTTCCCAGTAGTTAGTCACTAGTGATTCTATAGACTTTCCTTTTAGTGTTTTCTATTGGAATTTTAAAATGTCCAACCATGGCTCTGTAAGAATAGAGCTGCCCGGAAGGGGAGGCAATGAAAAAACAAAATGGACCCAATGATTAAAAACAAAACGAAACAAAACAACAAAAAATATCAAGAAGGAAATCCAGGAGAAAGAATTTATCTTGAAACTAAATATAAGAACTCCCTTTGGGGCGCCAAGGAGATAGCACGGCAGTTTACACAAAACTCTTATGCCTGAGACTCCAAGGTCCCAGGTTCAATCCTTGGTACCACCATAAACCAGAGCTGAGCAGTGCTCTGCTTAAAAAAGATTATTTTAAGACCTCCCTTCAGGCAGAGCATGCACACTGCAGAGGTGCAAAGGGAAGAAACAGTGCCCTCCCATTTCATCCTCAAAATTGTTATGAACAAACTAAACAGCTAGTACCCATTCATCCAAGAAAGGGAATTTTTCACAGCATTGTAGAAGGAATGAATGGTGGGGCAAAGAGAACAAACAGTTAGTATTAGGAGAGCAACTTTGCTTTACCTAGGTGATGGGTATCAAAGCCTTCACGTGAGCAAAACCAAATACAGCAGAAGTTGTAACTCTCCAGCTCCCTTCATAAACGGCAATACGTGTAGTTGCAGCTTCCTATCAAAGCACTCCATGTACTAAGAAATAAATAAGTAGATGATTGTGGAAAAGAGCCAGATACCCAGGCGGCAAGGCAATGTGGGTATGAACAAGAATTAAGTACTTTCAACCTCTCTGCTCTCCAGATCAGGTTGAAAACACTAAGCCTTTCAGCTTTAGGTCAAATGATGGGCCAACTTACAAAGTAACACCGTGCTTCAAAGGGAATTAGTGGAGCTGCAGGTAAGTAAACACTGCTCTAGAACATAACTTAGAAAATGCAGCCCCTTGAACCTCCTTCTTCCAAGAGACACCTCCTGACCAAAGATGTCGAACTGTCTGACCAATGAAAGGACAGTGGAGGTGCCACCAAAACAGCCCTCGTATAGCAAGAGACATGTTAACGCACAAGAGGGCGACGGCACTGCACCAGCACTGGCTGGTCACTGGATAGCATGAGCCTCAAGGCAGACACACAGTGGAGGCCCAGGACAGCTTTCTCCATCCCTACCCCTCTCAGCATTCTGGATTCTTAAACAATGAGGTCAGTGTGTCCATTTTTAGTGTTGGGTTAGTGGAAAAGGAAGTTTCAAGGTTTTTGTTTCCCCCTGAAATGGCTAAGCAGGGCTTCACACTGAGGCACACAGGGTCATGAGATGATACTGAAATAAGGTGAAGAATTTAAGACTGGAGAAAAATTATGTAGCTCTTGGGGGTCATGTCCCCTTCAAAGAGTCCCTGGCCTTTTAAACCCTGCAGTCAGCCACTCGTCTGGTAAGATGCCCGATTCCCCTGTCTTCTTGTGAACCGGAGATGAGAGATTATCGTCTCGGCTGTGCAGCAGGTAACAACATAGGGGAGTGACATAAACCAGCCTGAACAAAAGGAGAAGCCATGAAAAAGACTGCCCGGTAATTTTGGTTCTGGGGAGGGAAGGGATGCCTAACTTCCCTCACAGATTGGTGCCCTCAAGGTCATTTTTCATTCTTCAGATCTGTCCTTAACATCCCACTGATGCTACTCAGAACTGGACCCAGTTGGATGGCTGTGGTGCCTGATTTGGAACAGAGCTGTGAAACAGAAGAATGGGGAGAAAGTCAAAGGCATAAAATTAGGATGGCTGGTCAACTCCTATTTAATTGTTTTAAGAAATTACCACCCAGAATTTCTGAAGCTATGCTTCACAGTAATTCTTCCTCTCATGGCCTGAAATATCCCACTTCATCCTACAACATTGTCTTTTTTTTTGCCACCAGAATTGTTGCTGGGGGGAGGGGGCACACGGTTCCCAGCAACCTTTTATTTTTTTATTTTTCTTTCATTTTTTTAAATAGAGGGTGAGAAAGTGAAAAGCAAAGAGGAGAGATACCTACGGCACTACCCTACTGCTCATGAAGTTTACCCCCAACAGATGGGGGCAAGGGGCTTAAGCCCAGGTCCTTGAGCCTGATAACATGTGCTCTCTCCCATGTGAACCACCACCCAGCCCCACACCCCTCCACCCCCAATTTTCTTATCCATCCCAGCACTTCTACGCTTCCTTCCTAGAATTCTAGCCAGATTCTATCTGATCTGCAAATGAATGTCCTGCTTTCCCAAAGCACAGATTTCCCGTGAATGCACATAACACCAATACAGCCTGGTGGAGAGCACGCTGGGAGGCTCATACCTGGATGCAGTGCTAAAGTCCCCCCACAAGTCACTGGCTGCAGAAACCGGAGCAGGTACTGGTGTCGTGGCAGGAGCAGGAGAATCCAAATCTAAGAGGATATCTGAAAATTGGGTAAGAGAAGAAGATGGGAAATACAGTGTTTACTACAGCTTTATTTTTATTATATAATATTTATATGTGGTTTTTGTTGCCTCCAGGGTTATTGCTGGGGCTGGCTGCTCGGTGCATGCGCTATGAATCCACTGCTTCTGGAGGTCATTTTTCCCATTTTGTTACCCTTGTTGTTGTTATTGTTGCCATTGCTGTTGTTAGATAGGACAGAGAGAAATTGAGAGAGGAGGGGAAGAGACAGATAGACAGAGGAGGAGAGAAAGGTAGACATCTGCAGACCTGCTTCACTGCCTGTGAAGCGACCCTCCCTGCAGGTGGGGAGCCAGGGACTCAAAACTGGATGCTTACGCCAGTCCTTGAGCTTAGCACCATGTGTACTTAACCCATTGTGCTACTGTCTACCCCCCCCATATGTATCATTATTTATATTTTTATTTAAAAGTTTTTGATGGTGCAGGGGCTACATGAATGCATAAATTCACCACTCCCAGGACTAACTTTTCATTCTTTTTATTTCAAATGGGGGAGAAAGGGGGGTCAGAAAATATCACAAGAACAGAGCTACAGCCCATGTGATGCCAGAACTCAGCAACTCAGGTGAGTTATTTCCCAGCCCCAACAGCAACTTTATTTTCAATAACCCCAAACTAGAAATAACTCAACTGTCTTTCCATGTGTTAAACACATGAATTACTACTCAGTAATAACACAGGAACTTGAATCAATATCAAAGAAATTCAAGCTAAGTACAAAGAGTTAAATGCCAAAAGGTTACAAACTATGTAATCCTACATATAGAACATTCCAGAAGAAACAGATTTATAGAGATAGAGACCAGATTAGTGAGGGCTAGGGATGGAAGATGCCCCCACCCCAGCCAGGAGGGAGGAAGTATGGCTACAGGGAGATCCTTTTGGTGATGGACCTACTCTGCCTCCTTAACCTCCAACAGACAATAAAACTGCATGAAACTGAATACACTGTAAAAACCCTGTACAGACTGGCTGAGGGTGTACTGGTTTCAGGAGGCTCACACTTGGATGTTAAAGTCTCCCCACAGGGGCTGAGGAGATAACATAATGCTTATGCAAAAAAACTTGCAGGCCTGAGGCACCAAAGGTCCTAGGTTCGATCTCTAGCACCAGCACCACTAATAAAACAGAGCTGAGCAGTGCTCTGGTACAAAACAAAACAATATACAGAACAAAGCCACTGCTTGTAGAAGCACACATACACATAAGAGCACAAAAAACTGGTGAAAACTTAAACCAGTAGGTGCATCAATGTCAATTCCATGACTGTGAAATTAGGCTGTAATTTTGCAACATGTTCAATTAGTGGAAACTGGATAGAGGCTACATGAAATTTCTCTGTATTTTTTTTCTTTTACATTGCAGTAAATCTATAATTAGTTCAAAATTTTTAAAAAAATAAATTTTTAAAAATAAATCCTGTGACAGGGTCCCCACTTCCTTAGCATAACTGATTCCATCTTGACCTGAACCTGAACCTGTGCAACCGCTTTACTTGCCAACAAGTAGATCTTAGTCTTCTGACATTATTAATTGTTGATTATTGACTGTTTCCATAACGGGTTGTCCTGACTACAGCGACAGACCGTCTTAACCACCACATGCTGGGCTTCTATAACCTAGCTTGCTTCCTGCACCTATCCCTATAAATGGTTGTGCCACATTGAACTCGGGACTGCACTCTGAGCAGTGCTTTTAGCTGTGAATGTAGTCACCAGCTGGCTTAATAAAGACTCCCAAATTTGACTGAACTGGTCTCAGGTGGTCTCTGACACTTACCCCACAACAATCTCAGATGCCTTCTGGTGACACTAAAATTAAGACTATAATCACCATACCTCAAAAGTTCCCAGGATGAAGTTGATTTACTCTTAACAATGATTTTACCAGCAATGTGCATTATCCAAAATATGAAGCTAAGAACCCCAGATTCTGTGGCCAGTTAGTGGCACAATGGTAGAGCATATACAAGGTCACAAGTTCAAGCCATGGTACTGCATACACTAGCTTTGTTCCTCCTCTCAGTCTTGATCTCTAAAAAAATAAATGTATCTTGAAAAATAAAAACTAATAAAACTCCAAGATTCTAATATCTGGGTTTCTAATCTTAGGAAAATCCTTACCAACTTCTTTCTTAGGAAAATCCCTTTCTAACTTCTTTTTTTTTTTTTTTTTACCAGAGCACTACTCAGCTCTGGCTTATGGTGGTGCAAGGGATTGAACCTGGAACTTTGGAGACTCAGGCATGAGTCTCTTTGCATAAGCACTAGGTTATCTATCCCTTCCCCCCTTTTCAACTTCTAATGTTCTCATTCTTTAAACAAATAATTATATCTATTCTTTTTTTCAACCAGGTAGTATGGAAGGAAAAATATACATATTCACAAACCTAGATATTAATCTTATTTCCTCCCAATTGACCTTGTGAAAAAAAAATGGAAGGAATTAAGAAATTACAGTTAGTGATTACCATGTTCCATCCAAGTATTGGGTTAGGTGCCCTCAAACCATTTAACCTTCGCACCCCTAGGGGGGTTTCTACTTCCATTTGCACAGTAGGATATTGAGACTTCATGTTACCAAGTATATTCAGATATCAAGTAGCACAGCCATCGTTAACTCAGCTGACTCTCATGTCTACTAGCATCAACTGAAGGTAAGATGAAAGGAACAATGGGCTTTCTTAATACCCGCCCTTTTTTTTTTCCCCAAAGAACTTAACAGATACCATCATCAGAGGTTTACTAGAAAATCATTGCTAGAGGCTACCAGAATCTCCTTGTTGATAATAAGTGCCATTTAACAGTAAGGACATCAACACTCTCCTTGCACAACAGATGTTACCCAATGAAAGTATAACATGTCATTACTAAGTGTCATTTAACAGTAAGGACATCAACACTTTCCTTGCACAACAGGTGTTACCCAATGAAAGCATGACACGTCTCCAAGTTTGAAGAAAGTACCAGAGATATTTACCTGCATTACTCCCGCCATGGTTAGATTTTGGAATGGGTGGTGGGGTGACATGATTGCTAATGGCAACTGAGGAAGTTGGTGGGGGAATAGTGACTCTGCCTCCTGGTGGGGGTGGAAGTAAACTTAGGCCCCCACCCCCTGCAGTCTTGGGCTTGGAAGCACCTCCTTTCTTGGTTGTAATGTTCTACAAAAGAAAGAAAAAAGAGAGAAAAAAAAAAGAGGGAGAATAAGAGAAAGAAAAAGAAATTCGCAGACTTGTGAAAGCAAGATGAAGGGAAGCAGAATGAATACTCACCCCAATACTCAACTTGATGGTCTGTCCTTCCTTGAAGCCCAGATCTAACTTGGGACGAGAATCCATTTCCTGAGATTCTTTGGAGATCTCGGATTCTTGCTTAACCCACCTTTAGGAAAAAAGTAAGTTATCTAAGCTAGGGCAGTGGCCCATCTGGTTGAATTCTATGTTATCATGTTCAAGGACCCAAGTGGTTCAAGTTTCCAATCCCCACCTGCAGGGGGGAAGGTTCACAAGTAATGAGCAGTGCTGCAGGGGTCTCTCTTTCTGTGTCCCCCCACCCTCTCAATTTCTCTGTCTCTATCCAATAAATTTAATGTGTGTGTGTGTATTTTTTTCTTTAAAGAGTAAGTTATCTTAATTCAGGATTCTTTGAAAGGAAGAGTCTACCACACAAATTTGGGTATGGCTATTGTAATTAATGAAAGCATAGGACTAGAGAGGTGACTCAGGGAGGGTGCATGTCTTGGGTTCGGTCCCCAGCACCACATAAAAAGGTGGAGCAATGCTGTCTCTTAATATTTATTTTTTTTTAAAGTTATATAAAATAGAATTCCAAAAAAGCAGAGTGAAGGACAAAGAGTTGAGAATGAGAGAAAAGGAAAATAAATAAATAAATAAATAAATAAGATATGGGGGTACTGAGGAAACACATGGAAAGAGTATCAAATGTTCTACTGAGGACATTTAACCATCAATCCCAATCCCCCATGGCTAAAAGTTGCCCCTAAGGAGGTATTAATTTCTCCTTCCTTCCAGGTTGTACCCATGTGCTGAGTGACCTTCTACAGTTGCGGACTTCTGAGGCAGAAGAGTGGTGACAAGCCTGCCCCTGGGGTGGGGAGCTGGCAGGGTGCAAGTTGTTGTCTACCACAGCTGTGCCAACATCATTTGGGCTGAAAAAGCCAGAAGCACTAGACATGTCAGCCACATGAAGCCACAAAACTGACACATAACTCCCTGTATATTATTCAGTATATAGCCCTTTGACTCTGCGCTTTCTTCAGATACCTCAAAGCAAGGGAAATGTCCCAGAAGCATAAACAAAAGTCATCTCAAAACACTGTTCAAGGGATCTCAAACATTCTGGGCAAGAGCTGGGAAGACAGCATAGTGGTTAGGCAAAAAGATGTTCATGGCCGAGGCTCTGGATGCCCCAGGTTCAATCCCAGCACCAACATAAACCAGTGCAGAAAAGTACTTCAGTTAAAATAAAGAAGAAACTCTTAGGTGGGGGTGGGAGTAGGGGAAGGAATAAAGAGCCTTCAGTATCTTCAGTGTAAATAAAAATTACCACTTAATCTATTATTTATAAATTTAAAATGTTCTTGGTTTAATAGGAGTATAATATAATATAATGTAATATAATATGACAAAGTGACTGGGAAGAGTAGTATTCATAATGAACTCATCTGCTGAGTAAGGAAACAAGAAGGTAAAGGAGATAGTGCCCACTCAACAAGAAGCAGTATTCCCAAAGCCACTTTTCCTAGTAAATAAAGGTAAGCTCCACTCACTTGAAATGATCTTGCAAAGACACATTAAAGTCGAAGGCATCACCCCGATCTGTGAAGCCAATACCAATGAAAGCACTGCGTCCTGTGGAAAAGACATGAACACTCAGAATAGCAGTGTCCCTTAGGAAGCACACTCGATGAGAATCTAACAGTCACCCTGTCAGGTCAATTGTCTGTGAATGTGAAACATTTTTCCCCAGACCAGGGTCTGCAAACCACATATAGTCAAATGCTGCAGAGATTATGATGATGATGATGATGATGATGATGATAACTGATGATTTCTTAGATAGAGAACACAACACTTAAGTTTCCTTCAATGTGGGAGGTGCCGGGCTCAAACCTGGGTCTTGCACACAGCAAAGCAGCACACTGTCTACATGAGCTATTTTGCCAGCGCCAGAGCTGACTTTTATAAACAGTTTTGCTGAACGTAGCCATATTGACTGGTTTACACATTACTGTATCTTTTGGCTTCCACCCTACACCAGCAGTAGTTGCAATAGAGAGCATCTGGCTCACAAAACCTAAAACATTTACTAGCTATCTCTTTACAGAAGTGCTCTAATCTCTGATTTATCAACCTCTGATAGAGAAAACGCAGTTGGTACTGACCTAGATATACAGGGTTTAAACAGCACCACTTTGATTAGTCAAAAGACTTTCATGTCCTCCCAGGCCTCCAGGTTCACCACCACCCACAGCTAAGCAGTGCTCTGGTAAAACAAATCGGAGAGGAAAAAAAACACCTGCAGTTGGGTTTCGGGTGTGATCCCCAGCGCTGCCAGTATGGAGTGGTGCTGCTTTACATTCTCTTCCCTGCCTCCCACCCAACAAACACACTCCCTCTCCTACAGAGAAATTGAAAAGGGTGAGACAAAGACACACCTGCAGGCCTCCTTCACCACTAGTGAAGCTCCCCCGCCCCCAACTGCAGAAGGGGACCAGAGCCTTAAACCTGGGTCTTTATGCACTATAAGGCAAGTGCTTAACCAGGTACACCACCACCTGGCTCCTACACAATGTTGTATGAAACAGATATTAAATGTTAAAAAAAAAAAAAAGTAGGAAGCGGAGAAAGAGAAGCCCCACTAAAAACATAGTAATAGCCAGCTGTATTCACATATTCATTTGTTAGACAAACATTTTGATTTATATCTACCTAAGGGTGTGGGGGATAAACAGCATAATGGTTATGCAAAAAGTTTCATGCCTGAGGCTCCAAGGTCCCAGGTTCAATCTCCCACACCACCATAAACCAGAGCTTTGGTAAAAAAAATAAAATAACTTCATATTCACTTACTTTTTTTTAATATTTATTTATTTTCCCTTTTGTTGCCCTTGTTTTTTTATTGTTATAGTTATTATTGTTGTTGATGATGACAACATTGTTGTTGGACAGGACAGAGAGAAATGGAGAGAGGAGGGGAAGACAGAGAGAAAGACAGACACCTGCAGACCTGCTTCACTACTCGTGAAGCGACTCCCCTGCAGGTAGGGAGCCAAGGGCTCTAACAGGGATCCTTGCACCGGTCCTTGCACTGTGTGCCACCTGCTCTTAACCCACTGCACTACTACATGACTCCCATCCACCTACTATTTAACACATGTCTTTATGGTTGTATCTATTATCAATGGCACATAAACCTTGAACATGAATAGTTAACGTTAAGAAAAAGGGAAGGAAAAGTATAAGATCCTAAAGTAAGGTAAATGTAGTGGGCACACACTTTCCCAGAAGTGCTTTAACTATTTTCCTCATCTCAGTTCCACATCCCTTACCAGTACCATCCTGGATCCGGATTACAAAGTAGCGGCTGGAATCTGTCACCGTCTCCACAGCAATGCCAGGATATTGCTCTACTGGTGCCTGTGCAAAGAGCTCCCCTGACAGATTAAAAAGAAAAGAAAAATTGGTTGAGCAACAGATGTAAAAACCCAAAACTCCAATAAACAAGTAGTTCTTTCAAGTCCCCAGCTTTTTATTTTATAAAAGCACCAAACCAATTGTCTTAATATATGAGAGGGCCACCAGCACAGATTACCTGAAACTTTATCCTCGAGTTTGATATAAGCAATCTTCCCTTTTGAAGTGATTCGGAGACGACCAGTCCAGTCAGGCTGGTCTAATTTCCAGTCAGATGCCCTAGGATAGGAAAATGGGAAGCGCCAGGCCTCAAGTCCATGCCTTTAGTATACAAGAAGCCTATGCAGAGTCATTTGCCATAGTAATTCCTAGGTCCCCACCCTAAGTGGTTTATTCTTTCTACCTGTGAAATAGTAAGAATAACTCATGACAGCCAGGAGAGTGGGTCACTGGTAATTCTAAGGACTTGCATGCATGAATTCCTGAGTTCAATCCCTGATACCGCATATGCTAGAATGATACTCTGGTTCTCTATCACATTCTAATTAAAATACATCAATAAATGTGATTTTTTATTTTTTTTAAATAAATCATGATCCTCCTCTATAAGAGACACCTCATGTTACATACAACCCAAAGCCAATACCAGACAATGGTGATGCCTGAGGGTTTTGCAGTCTACTAAGCGGCAGTAGCTCACCTGGGAGGGAGCCTACTGTGCCAAGTGTGTGACACTGATCTGAGCCTCTGGGACACTACATGGGAGTACTGTGACACTGAGAGAAAGTCTCAGTGTCACAGTGGTCTTAGGTTCTCGGTCTCTCTCTCTCAGTCTGTCCCTCTCCCTCTCTTTTCCTATCTGAAAAAAAAAAAAAAAAAAATCCAGGAGCAGAAAATGGCCTTGTGATAAAAGAAGCAAAGGCACAGCTTAAAGCAATTTAAATTTTTATTTCATAGTGACAACTATTTCTATAATATTCATACTAATTGCTGTGTAACAGAGTCATCACAAATCCCTAGGCATATCATCTTTAACTCAAGCCAACCAATATTTACAAAGTACAGATGAAGTCAATGGCACTGTCCTAGGTTCCCGGGATATGACAGTAACAAAACAAAGACTTCTTCTTCCCGGGATATGACAGTAACAAAACAAAGACTTCTTCTTCCATGGGATTCTCATTCTAAGACACAGAGTAAGAAGGAAACATGCTAATTAGTTAAATGAGTAGTACCTGAGACATTGGTAAATGCTAAGGCAAAAAAAGGAAATGCAGAGGCAGAAAAGGGAGATGGAGAGGGTGGTGGGAAAGTGACCATTTACAACACTGAAGACAGTGGTCAAAGCAGGAACGAAATGAACTGTGAGCATAAAAATGTAAATGGAATCTATACTCAAGCAGGTATCTGGGGAAGCATTCCAGACACAGGGAGCAGGTCTTACAAAGGTGCTAGGCAAAAGCTGACAGAGGTGTTTTTCCCTCGAGCAAGGAAGCCATTAGGATTAGAATAAAGCAAGAGGAAGTAGGAGGGTAAGAGAAGGCCAGGTCATATGGGGCCTTGGAGAGCACTGTAAGAACTTCTGACTTTTTTATTCTGTACAGAGAGGGGAAAAAAATAAAAAAGAAACAAGGCTTTAGTCAGAAGGTTGACATTATCTCCCTTTTATTTTAAAAAGATTGCTAAATCTGCTGTGTGTAGGAGATGTAAGATTATGAGCTCTGTACAGACTATTGGAGTAGTCTAGACAAGTCATAATGGTAATTAAAAAAAGAAATAATAGCACAAGTGACTAGAATAGGGTTTTGGAAATCATCTGGATATATATGAGGTAAAGGCAGCAGGTTTTTCTAATGAGGTAGAAGAGAAATGACAGTCATTGTAAGTGGGAGCAAAGGAATTGCCCATAAAAGAAATGATGGAGATTAAAGGTAAACCAGTCTGGAAAGAAAGATCAGGAATCTAGACTTGGTTATGCTGAGTTTGTGGTGTCTGATAAACTTACAAGAAGTGATACAGGGGTGAGAAAGTGGCTCACCAGGTAGAATACACGTTACCATGTGTAAGGACCTGTGTTCAAAATCCTGCTACCCATCTGCAGGAGGAAAGACTCATGGCCATGAAGCAGATGAAGCAGGGTAGGGAATATCTCTCTCCCTCTCTGTCTCCCATTCCCCTCTCAATTTCTCTGTCTTATCAAATAAAAAGAAGAAGAAAAAAAAAAGACCACCAGGAACAGTAGATTCATCATGCAGGCACTGAGTCCCTGTGATAACCCTGGTGGCAATAATAAAACTAAAAATATTAAAATAATAATACAAGTTTAAAGAATATCTGTTTGAATACGTGAATCTGGAGTTCAGGAAAGACATATAGGCTAGAAATACAAATGTCCACTGAAACAGTAAGACACAAATATTTATAGTCTGTGTTTTAAAGGAATTTGAATGAAAACTAAGACACTATTTAAATATGACCAATCTAAACAAACAAAAAAAAAAAAAAAAGCAAAATTTGTGGTATTTGCCTCTCCAAGAGAGAAGGGAGATAAAAGTAAAATTTTATTAATAATTCCTACCTTAGAAATTGATGACTAATAACTTGCAGGTTAGAAAGCTAAGACAGTGGTCCAAGAGGTGGTGCACTGGATAAAGTAGTGGACTCTCAAGCGTGAGGTCATGAGTTCAATCCCTAGCAGCTCACATACTAGAGTGATATCTGGTTCTTTCTCTCTCTCTCTGCCTATCGTTATTCATGAATAAATAATATATTTCATTAAAAAAACAAAACAAAGACATATCAGAATGAGTTTAACAGGAGAGGAGCAAAAGGTGGGTAAGAAGGAAAAAATTAAAACTAGCAAAAGGTTGTGAATAGAATTTTTAAAGCGAGTCCCTATCCTGCCTTTCTCTCTTCATGCCCTGAACTCAGAAGGCCTCCAGTGCCTGAATCTGATCCCAGCCGCAAGTGCTCAAGGTTCCCTGTTTTTAAATAACTCTATTTTTAATCAGTCGTTATCCTATCATACCTTTAAGAACTAGACAGTATGAATGGTCACTGAAAATACTAGGAACAAGCCTTTGGACAGGTTCCGTATCTTGTTTATCTTGTGTGTCTAGTAGCCAATGTTTAACAAATATTCAATAAGTGAATAAGTATTCATAGCAATTAAGTCCAGAAGCTTAGTTCCACTCCCACTCCCAAAATGTGGCCTGAGGAACTCTTGTTTTTCTGACAATAATCTAAACTGATCTCACCGATTTTCTTTTACCTCAGCGAGAAATCCTTACAGCAGCCATATGGAATATAGGCATAAAAAGCCTATCATGTCTGTCTCTCTAAAATGAAAGAAAGGACAATAACACAGTAAGCAATAATGCCTAACTTCAAAGTTCAACCTTTTTATTACATTAGTACTATTTAATATTGACTTAACTGAGGAGGATAATGATAAACAGATGAAATGCTTTTATCGGTTAGAATACTACTTTCTAAACAGTATGTTTCTCGTCAACCTAAATTCTCCTTCCACAAATGTAGTCAGTGAAAGTCTAGAAAGCAACAATCCATACTAGTTGAATCAAAATCATTCATTTTCTTTGATCTTACTAGTCAATCAGAGAAAGGATTTCTCTTATTACCTAAAAAATCTTGTTCCTCCTTTAATAACAGACTAGGGGGTAAATCATGCTCATAAAATAAAGTGGATCCTAGTAAAAAAGAAAGATTAAGCAGACAAACAAGCAGAAAGTGATATTTATCAAGCATTGATTATGTGCCAGGAATTATGCCCATTCTTGTGAAAATTGGGGAGATCTTAAAAGGTAAGGTGTTTGCTTTGTTTTGTTTTGCTGCCCAGAGCTGAGCTCAGCTCCAGCTATTGGTGGTGCTGGGGATGGAACCTGAGGCCTCAAGCATGCATAATCTATGTGCTACCACTATGCTGTCCCTCTAAGCAAGTACCATTACTTCATTTTCATGGGTGAGAAAATGAGTTCAAGAGTTAAGTGATTTATCAAAGGTGATTTATTTATCAGCAAAATAAGTGATTTATTTATCAGCAAATAAATGAGAATTGAAATTCAAACTTAGCTCTTTCTTCATTTGCTATGCTAAAAGTGGTTGATAACAAAATACCAATTAGAGGACAAGAAATGCTAATCATCAGCACAGAAAATATACAGGTATAATGATAATTAAGAAAAATTAAGAAGTTGACAGCTCAGTGTAGTTAACTTACAGAGAAGCAAGGTTAAGAAGATAAGGTAAAGAAAGTAGATGGATTAGCGAGATCTTTTGAGACTTAGCATAGAAGAAAAAGAACTGTATTTCTTTTAGAGAGTCAAGTTCCAAAGTTAGAAGTCACAAGCTGTATACTTTATTGTACCAGTCCAATCACTGCTAACTTACATGCTTAAGTGTACCCATTAATTAATTTCTTTCCTTTTTTTTGGTTGTCACTTATCACTCCAAGACAACTTTTTCAAACAGAGACAGAGAAAGTAAGACATCATAGCAGCAAAGTATCCCCCAGTGCAATAGGAGACAGGTTCAAACCTAGGTGGCACACATGGTAGACCAGGTGAGCTCTCTTACCAGTTCTCATTTCTTCCTCCAGTCAACATTTATAGAGTACCAGACACTAAGCTAAACCTTGGGAGCATAAAGTTAAAAGGAGCTCATCATCTAGTCTAGAAAAACAGGAAGTCAAACAATCAGTTAGAATACACTGTGAAGGTAACAAGCATGGGGCAGTGAGGAAGCACACAGAGATTACAACCTAAGCCAAAATGGAAGGGCCAGCGATGGTGTCATGGAGGTGAGGTCTCTTATGAGTTTCAAGCATAATAAATTGTAACTATCATAAAAAATGAGGGGAGTGGGCAGTAGCGCAGTGGGTTAAGCACACCTGGTGCAAAGTGCCAAGGACCAGCTAAGAATCCCAGTTCGAGCCCCCCGGCTCCCCACCTGCAGGGGAGTGGCTTCACAAGTGGTGAAGCAGGTCTGAAGGTGTCTATCTTTCTCTCCCCCGTCTTCCCCTCCTGTCTTGATTTCTCTCTAAACAACAACAGCTATAACAACAATAAAGATAACAATCACAACAAGGGCAACAAAATGGGAAAAGTAGCCTCCAGGAGCAGTGGATTCCTAGTGCTGGCACCAAGCCCCAGTGACAAGCCTGGAGGCAAAAAAAAAAAAAAAAAAAAAAAGTGGGTTCCCATCCTGTCCACTTGGAGTCTGAATAAAAGCTTGAAATCAGAACAATCTCTACCAAAAGTTACAACCCACAGCAGGGCTAATACACAAGCCAACAGGCACAAAAATATTGCTTGCTAAGGAAGCAAAATAAGGCACATGGGGAGAAGTTAACTCTTCAGCCAAGGCAATATAACACATGCCAAGAGGGAAAAAAGCACGATGACAATTTTGGTCAGAGAACATGAACAATATTTTGTGCCAGGAAGGTGGCTCAGTGGTGGAGCACAGACCTTAGCAAAAGCCAGTTTCAATCCCTAGCACACATAAGCCAGAATAATGCTCTGGTTCTCTCACTCACTCTGTCCAAAACATGTACGTGTATATGCACATAGCATGCCGATATACTGCTTTACTGTTCCTTTCATGCTTATCATGACTTCATTTACCCTTCCAAAGACTCCTGTGAGGTACAAAAGGCTTTGTCATCCTTTTTTTTTTTTCTAGTTTATAAAAACCTGACGTTTGCAGAGTTTCAACAATTTGTCCCAAAGTCATACAGCTCCTTAAGTTGCCAGAGCTCTAACATGCAAGCCTGTGCGTTGGGTGTTAAGATCTTCCAGCACATGACTTCATGACTTCCTACAACATCCAGACCCCCGCGAAGACACTGGATTACAGGGTGATTGCTCAGCCCGACAGAGAAGATGCCGAGCCAACTCTGTAAGGGAAAGCTCCAGGAAACATTAAGAGGGAAAGAAGAGAGAAAATACTATCCAGAAAATATAATGAAAAGAAGCCGAATGTACAGCCATTGAAACACCTACGATCATAACTTTCGCCCGCTGGCAAGGAGAGATAGAGAGAGAGAGAAATATGGAGAGAGCTGAAGGGGAGACCAGAAGGGACAGTGACATTTGACAGCAAAACTGACATGGGCACATTTGACAAATAAGATCATCCTCCAGAGGGCTATGAACACCACCATTACTTGCCACAAATGTGCACGGGCAGTTGGCAACGTGTGTAAGAAAAAAAAAAAAAAAAAAGCGGGGGATGGGGTGAGCTTAATTCAGGTGACAGACTGCTGGGAAGACAGACGGAAAGGTGACTGGCGACTGAACTGGCCAAGCTGGATGGGGATGACGAGCAGTGGATGAGGGCCGGGAGAGGAGCGGTGGGAGGATGCAGGATGGGGCCATTCTCCTAAGCCGGTGGACACCGGGGCGAGGGCAGGACTGAGTGGGGGCAGAGGGGAAGCACGGCGACGACGAGTCCAGATGGGGAGGCGAGCGAGTGAGCGAGGTGACAACCCAGAGGTGGCAGCGGGAGCAGCGGGCGACGTGCTGCAAGAGGAGGACGCCCATGCCCCGCGGGTGGGGTGCGCCGCAGGGCCGGGGGTCACTACCTGTAACCGCGGTTGGAGGCCCGGGGCGGAATACGGTAGACGCTGACGTCGGGCTTCACACACAGAACTGACTCGTACTCCAACTCCGCCGCCATCTTGGCTCTGCTGGCAGTGTAGGAAACGGGGGCGTATCAAGGGGCGGGGAGATACGCTTTGAGACGACTTTCGTTTACGCAACTTCCGCCTGAAGTCATCCTAGTCTCCGAGATTAACCTTCTAGTGGCGCGGGGAGGCGGGAGCCATATTGAAACCTGGCAGCCCTGAGGCTGTGCGGATCGCCATCTTGGGTACTGGCAAAGATGTTCTCCCCAGGGTGACTCACGTTATGGAAATCTCCATCCCTAGAGGTTCGGAGGAAAAGCGCCATCTTGGTCCTAGCAGGTGTCCGTTGTGCTCGAATGGGATGAATATCATCTTGAAATCTGGTGAATGTTTTTCTTCCAAGAGTCACCTCTTAGTCGTTTCTTGGTAGAAGAGAGTTATACATCCATCGATTATTCCCACTGGAATACAGATAATGTTTAATCGAATTATAGACATGGTGGATTTTAACCCTCGAGAGCCTAAATACAAAAAATAACCAGACATCACACCAAAGTAAAAGACTCTGGGGTGGGGAGAATACAGATCCAAGAAGGATGACAGAGGACCTAGTGGGGGTTGTATTGTTATATGGGAAACTGGGGAATGTTATGCATGTACAAACTATTGTATTTACCGTTGAATGTTAAACATTAATTCCCCAATAAAGAAATAAAAAATAAAAATAAAATAAAATAATAATAACCAGAGTGAAGATTTGCTCAATGGCATCTCTTAATCTTGGACTTTCCAGATGAGCACCTGTTGAAACAGTGTGCTGCAGTTTCAGTTGTATATTCTGGTTATCCTGTTATACATCCTATTAAATTCCTTTTACCATTTTATTTTTATTCAATACATAAGCGAGTACACAGAAGCCAGAACACAGCTCCTGCATGTGTGGTGGAGGGGTGCAGAGCGGAAGTCCTGTGCTCTTACCTGCTAAACTGGTTCCACTGTTCCACTTCTGGCTGATGGTGGGGGGGGGGGGGTTGAACCTGAGACTTTGGAGCCTCGGGCATGAGAGTCTTCTTTACAAAACCATTATGCTATCTACCCTCCACCCTGCAAAGTTCTTAAGTGAGATCAAATCAATTCTGACAAATTCAGGAAGCAGGAACTATGTAGTGGCTGGTATTGACTTGAGTTTATCAGAATAATGAGGCCTAGTTCGCTCTTTCTTCGTATATGAGCTTGTCATAACAGTAATTTAAAAACCAGTTCTGTGGTCCACAAAGTAAAGCAGTGGATACATCCTTGAACTCTCAAGCATGAGGTTCTGAGTTGTATCCTCGCATCACATATGTCAGAGTGATGTTTTGATTCGTTCTCCCATTAAATAAGCCTTTAAAAATAGCTAATTAACACAGATAGCAAGTGATTTAACCCAGAGGTGATTTTATGTATGACCACAACTGCAGAAGTCTCCAGGGTCTCACTATACATTTGAAACTTTGTATCTAACTTGTTTACTCAGCAAACTGAAACTGCCTCTAATTTGTGAACTCTTACCTAGCAAAATGATATCCTAAATTTCAAAAACTATCTTACTATCTCCCTCCAGCAAGTGTTGGGGAATTGGAATTTCATACAGTGTTGGCAGGCATAGCATTTTTAAAGGGAACTCTAGCAGAATTGTTCAAAATGTTGAACATAACTTTCAGTTTAGCAAACCCACTAACATCTGTCTTAAATAATTAGATATACCCCAAAAAGTATATACTATAATGTGTGTTGTTGCATGATTTGTAATAGTGGAAAAGTCAAAACAACATAAATACCTATTAATAGAAAATGCTTAATGGCTCACAATTTTACAGGGGAAAAAATTAATGAAAACCAAAAGTATTTCTAGTTTGGATTATATACTAAAATCATTATGTACATTGTACTTTCTCTTTTTAAAAAAAAAAAATCACTCTAATAAGCTACACTGCATTTGTAGCCCTAGAAGTGGTACAGTAATTAGAGGTTTGAACTTAAAAGTATGAAAATCATAGTTTGAATCCCAGTACCACATATGACAGAGTGTACTCTCTCATTCAATAATAAATAAATCTTTTTAAAATAATGTGTGATGTCCTGATCCATACCCCAAACCTGTTTCTATCATTCCCTAGTGGGAGTGGGGCTCTGAAGAGGTGAGGTTCCAGGACACATTGGTGAGATCGTCTGCCCAGAGAAGTCAGGATGGAATCATAGTAGCATCTGTAACTTGGTGTCCACGGTTTAGTGAGTTTCTGAAGAAATCCTTTATTGTATTTTGTTGAGTTTTGGGGTGATTTTTTTCATTGTTTTTTTCTAGTTTTGCAGAAGAGCTGTCTGAAATGGCTCCTATTTGATAGCTATGCCTCTACTTGTGTCAATCACACAACCTTTTTGCCAAACATACTTGCATGGGCTAAACTACATTTCCATTCATTCTGTGATAAAATGATATCAAATATCATTTGATATCAACTTACCTGAGAAACTTTCTTCAGCGCCTCTAATATAACTAGTAACACCCTCTATGTTCCCATAACATGTTTCATACTGGTTGAGTTCTTACCACCTTGCATTAACTATCTATAGAAATACCTAACTTCCAAGAGCAAGAAATTATTTTTAATGCTTTTATGTATTTAATATTTTGGATAGACACAGAGAAATTGAAAAGATAAGGAAGATAAAGATAGAGATACCTGCAGTACTATTTCACCTCTCATAAGTTTCCTTCCTATAGTTGGGGTTGGGGACTTGAAATCTGGTCCTTGAGCACTGCCCTGTGTGTCCTCTACCAGGTGTGCCACTGCCCATACCCATGAGCAGAAAATTATGTACTTCCCTAAGCATCTATCACAGTTTCCAGAATATAGTATATAGTATGAACTTCATCTTCCTTTTTTTTTTTTTTTTTTTACCAGAACACTGCACATCTCTGGTGGTGCAGAGGATTAAATCTGGAACCTTGGAGTCTCAGACATGAGAGTCTTTTGCATAACCATTATGTTGTCTCCTCTGCCTTTTTTTTTTTTTTTTTTAAACCAAAGCACTGTTTAGGTGCTTTTTTTTTTTTTTTAAGCTGGCTTATAGTGGTACTATGGATTGAAAATGTGAGTTCAGAGCCTCAGGCATGAAAACTGTTTTACATAACCATATACTTTTGCTGGTGGTGAATAAATGACCACGTATCTTTGCAGGAATATTTGTTCTTTCCCAGTAAAGTAAAAACGCCTTGGCTGGGAGTCACCTCCTCCTACCACTAGAGGGCAGTAGTTACTCAAGTCAAATGTTCTGGTTGGAGACTAGATGAATCATTCAAGATGAAATATTCTGGTTGGAGACTAGATGACTCAAGCTAATTTTCTCCTGTGCGACTTTTAGAAATATGTGTGATTTAATTGAATTCCACAAAATCACTTGTATCATCTCAAATCTCAATTTCTCTTAATGTGTCATGGTTCTTTCGCTTTAGCTCCACCAGTAACATGTTTTCCGGTTCATTCCTCTTGGCTTTCTCACAAAAAGTTACTAATCATAAATTTTTAACTCTGGCTTACCTTTGCTCAGGGTGCTGTTATCTATCATAAAATAACACTTGTATGTTTTTTCTAAATCCTGGGGTGGCTACAAATGCAAACATGCAATGTTGTAATAAGATTTGAACCATACTTTATAAGTCTTTCTTATTTTAAGTGAGTTTTAGCTTCCTTATAGTTGAAATTTTATCTAGGAGAGATGTAAGCCTTAGGTTTATTAGCCATCCAAAGACACAATTGGTAATACAGTTGGTGTTGGCACCTCCTGTCTCAAAATCTAGAAATTAGCACTTTTTACCATACCATATTAAAACAAGAAGCATCCAAAGGGCCTAGTAGTTCACCTGGGCAGGGGCCTGCTTCATCCTGTTCATGCCCCAGGTTCAAGCCCATACCCCACTTCAATTTGGTGCTGTGGTATCTTTCCCTCAGTCCCTTTGTCTCTCTCTTTCTATCTGAAAAGGTCAGAGCCATGAATGATAAAGTCCTGGAATAACAATCAATCCAACCATTAAATGAAACAAGAAGCACTCAAAGTACTGCTTCAAAAATAGTAACGTGTAGTTTCTTACACACAGCTTCTTTATTTTATACAAGCCATAAAAATCGGTGTGTGTAGGAATTGGGAAGATGGCCCAATAGTTATGCCAAAATAGGTATGTGTGTGTGTGTGTGTGTGTGTGTGTGTGTGTAATACTTATTGCAGAATTCCTATAATTTAAAAAATGGATGTCCACTTCAGCAGCATAGCTACTAAAACTTAAAAGATGTAGAGGAGATTGGCATGGCTCCTGCTCAAGGATGGCACACAAATTCATGAAGCATTTTATGCTATTCAGCTGTAGCTCCCATTCATCTTAAGGATCTGGACAACTAGTTGCACAATAAATGTACTGGAAGGAAAAAGAAAAAAAAGAACAATGTATTCGTTGCACAATAAATGGTTTGAAAAAAAATGGGAATAGTCCAAATACCTGTCAATCTGGAATTAGCCAATTCCATAAATAAATGGCACATCTGGCAACAAACTACCATGTGCCTGTTACTGTTAAGAATTGAGATTGACTTTTTTTGGCCTCCAGTGGTGGGGCTTGGTGCTGGCACTACAAATACACTACTCTTGACAGCCTGACAGCCTGTCTCACCTCTTATAAATCAACCCCCTCACCCGCAGGTGGGGAGCCAGGGGCTGGAACCTGAATCCTTGTGTGGGTCTTTGCACTTAGTACTATGTGTGCTTAGGTGGGTATGCCGCCACCTGGCCCCCCAAGATTGATCTATTTAATATGTGCCCTGATGTGAAAAATATAAACTAATTAGTTAAAACTATAAAGTAACTAAGAAAAAAGCATAATGTTAGGCCATTTGTATAAAAATAAACAAGGTGGCTGAGCACAATTTATCATGTCTGAGGACGGGTTCAAGCCTCTGATCCCCACTCAGATTCAAGTCCCTTTTTCATTTTTCATACCTGAAATCCTATTGCTATCATGTTATTCATAGTTAATTTATATCTTTAAAGCCATTTTATTTATTTTACTTTAATGGAAGAGAGAGAAAGACAGAGAAAAAGGTGGGAGCCCTACTCAGTTCTGACTGATAGTGGTGCTGGGGATTGAACCTGGGAGTTCAGAGGTTCAGACAGAAAGACACCAGAGTAGTCCTCTGACATATTTTGCCAAGGATTGAACTTAGGACCTCATGCTTTCAAACTCAAAACTCTACCACTGTGCCATGTCCTAGGCTGCAACAGCTACCTGACTTAAAAAACCACAATTTGGTGGGCCAACAGAATAGCTCATTTAGATAGTATATGCTGCTTTGCCATGTGGGCGACCTAAGTTTGATGCCCATCCCCACTTCACTTGAAGGAAGCTTCAGTACTATGGTCTTTTTCACTCCCTTTTTACCTCGCAGTCTCAGTCTCCCTGTCTCTATTTAAATACTAGTAATCATAAATAAAATAACACCTTATTTGGTGGGTATGATATGATAGCACATAGTTTGTACCTAGATTCAAGTCCCTAGTTCCCACCGACAGGGGAGAAGCTTCATGAGCAATGAAGTAGGGTTACAGGTGCCTCTTTTTCTCTCCCTCTCTATCCCCCCCCCAGTTTCCCTCTGTCCTAATTTACTAGTAAAATAAATAAATAAATAAATAAATAAATAAATAAATAAATAAATAAATAAATAAAATAAGGGGCCAGGCGGTGGCTCAGTGGGGTAAGCGCACATGGAGTGAGCAGAAGAGCTGGTATAAGGATCCCAGTTTGAGCCCCCGACTACCACCCTGCAGTGGGGTCCCTTCACAGGCAGCGAAGCAGGTTTGCAGATGTCTTTCTCTCCCCGTCTCTGTCTTCCCTCCTCTCTTGATTTCTCTCTGTCCTAACCAACAACAAAGACAGCAAAAACAAGGGCAAAAAAGGGGAAAAAACAGCCTCCAGGAGCAGTGGATTCATAGTGCAGGCACTAGAAATAACCCTGAAGGCAAAAAAAAAAAAAAAAAGGAGAGGGAAGTGGGAGGAGAGAGAAAGGCCACAGCACCAAAGCTTCTTGCAATGTGGTGGGGGCTGGGCTCAAATTTGGGTTGTGCACATGGCAAAGCAGCAGCAACTTTTCTTTTTATAGACAGTTTAGTGTGGAGGCTTTCACATTTTTGTGCTTTCTGTTGGCGGCTTCATTTTTTTTTAAATATTTTATTTTATTTATTTATTCCCTTTTGTTGCCCTTGTTGTTTTATTGTTGTAGTTATTATTGTCGTCGTTGTTGGATAGGACAGAGAGAAACGGAGAGAGGAGGGGAAGACAGAGAGGGGGAGAGAAAGATAGACACCTGCAGACCTGCTTCACCGCCTGTGAAGCGACTCCCCTGCAGGTGGGGAGCCGGGGTTCGAACCTGGATTCTTATGCTGGTCCTCGTGCTTTGCGCGACCTGCTCTTAACCCGCTGCGCTACAGCCCGACTCCCAGCGGCTTCATTTTTTAAAGTGACCCCCAGCACAGTGCTTAAGGGCTTTCCAGTGTCCTCATGTGCATCACGTGTGATGTGCTTTTGTGGGGGAAAGGAGGGTGTAGATAACCCTCATTCAGGCCTGAGTTACAGAGCTGTTGGCAGAGAGGCGAATATTCATAAATCAATGGTATATAGGTGATTTTCAATGAAATCCCGTTATGACCCAGTTATTAGTAGTTAATTTATATTTTTAAACCATTTTACTTATTTTACTTTAATGGAAGAGAGAGAAAGAGAAAAAGATGGGAGCCCTGCTCAGCTCTGACTGATAGTGGTGCTGGGGATTGAACCTGGGACTTCAGAGGTTCAGGCATGAAAGTCTTTTGTAGAACTATTATCTGTCTCCCCAGCAATCAGTGATTTATATTAACTAGGCTTCCTCAGACGAAAGTACACATTGCAGCCCAAGAGGTGGTACAGTGGCTAAAGCATTAAACTCTCAAGCAAAAAGTTCTAAATTTAGTCCCTAGCACTGAATGTCCCAAAATGAACCTCTCCCTCTCTCCCTGTTCCTCTCTCCCTGTCCCTCTCTCCCTCTCTCCCTCTCCCTCATCTCTCCCTCTCCCTTATCTCCTCCCCCTTTCCCTCTCCTTCTTTCTCTCTCCCCCTCTCTCTCTGTTCCTCTCTCCCTCTCCCTATCTCACTCTATCCCTCTATCTATCCCTATCCCTTTTCCTGTCCCTCTCCAGAGTTCTGCCATGCCCCCAGGGTATGGCCCCCAGCCCCTGCACCCCCTGCTGCCTGGTCATCACTGCAAACCAGCCTCTTCACATGTCTCGCCTCCCCTCCCCTCTTTCCCTCCTCCTCCTCTCTCATTAATACATACACATTAAACAGAAAGAAATATACATAAATCAGTGTTATGTATTGACCAGTCAACCAAATTGGTATGAACAGAGGTTGACAAGAACAATTCCCTGCATTTTCCCTAGGAGCAGAGGCCCATTATCTGCTAGTTCGTGTTCTTAATGATTCCATGGAGCAGAAACACAAGGAATATAAGAAAACCTACTGTTAATATTCACAGGGAGCATAGCAGGCTAGAGCATAGGCTCTAGGAGTCAACTAGCTTGCTCTTTCTTTTTTTCTTTTTTATAGAAACAGCAAAGCCAAGGGGGGGGGGAGGAGGAAATAGAGAGGGAGAGAGAGAGAGATACATGCAGCATTACTTCAGTGCTTGGGAAGCTCCCCCCATGCCTCCACCCCCACACCCCCACCCCCTGCGGGTGGGGACCAGGGGCTTAAACTTGGGTCCCTCTGTATGGTAACATGTACACTCAACCAGATGTGCCACCATCCAGCCCTTGACTAGTTCTAATTCTGTCATTTATGTAGTGGTGTGAACCTAGATAGCTAATTAACCTATTTGAACCTCTGTGTCCTTTTTGACAACTAATTACTAATTCAGTACTCATCTCATCTAGGGGAGTGTTGTAAGAGTTAAGTGACATATAGCCAAAGAAATACTTAGCATAGGGTTTGGTAGATAAATCCTTAATTCATAAGTCATTACTATTATTAAAACCAACTTATATTTGAAATAAGAATTATCATGTTTGTTTACATACATATAAACATAGGCCCATTCATACTTTTTTAGCATTTTAAAAGCTAGACAATGAAGAGAATAACTATAATGGATTTGCCATTCTAAGACCACTGACCAGGGTAGTATGGTCTGCAGAGACTTAAAGAGTATTTTCTCTGAAATAGGTATGCATGGCATTGCAATTTATAAAAAGAAATGCAATGTGTATAAGAGTGGGAGAGATAGCAAAATAGTTCTACAAAAGACTTTCGTGCCTGAGGCTCTGAGATGCCAGATTTAACCTCCCATACCATGATAAGCCAGAGCTGAGCAGTGCTCTGGTAAAAGAATTTAAAAAACAGACAGATAGACAGACAGGAAGGCAGACAGACAGGCTTATGTATAGATCTCTGGCATTGGTACTGGAACAGAGATCATAAATCTCTTGTAAATTCCTAAGTGGTGAGAGTACTAACAGGAACTTTTGTTCTACTATTTGGTCTTTGACTCTCTTTCCTGACCCAGGCAGGGCTCCTGAAATTCTGTTGTGCATTTAGGTGGTAGGTGTATCTTCAGCTGTAATGAAATGAATATGCAGGGTTGGGTTTTGGATAAGAACTGGTCACCAGAAAGACCAAGTAAATCATCATTAGAAATGTGAAGTTTTCAGCATCCCCTCCTCATTCTTTTGAGAAAAAAGAAGAGCTGAAAAATGGAGTTAATGATCAACCATGCCTACTTGGAGAGGTCTTCATAAAAAATCCCCCAAATGGTGAATTCAGGATCTTATGATTCAGGTACTATACCTTACCCATTGTGCCACCTCTTGGATTACAGACTTATCTCTTTTTTTAATTTTTATTTAGTTGTGATCAACAAGACCGTAGGATAAGAGGGGTACAATCCCCACCACCAGAGTTCTGTATCCCATCCCCTCCATTAGAAGCTTTCCTATTATTTATCCTTCTGGGAGTATGGCCCCAAGATCATTATGGGGTGCAGAAGATCAAAGGTCTGGCTTCTATTATTGCTTCTCCGCTAGACATAGGCATTAGCAGGCTGACCCATACTCTCAGCCTATTTCTATCTTTCCCTAGTGGGACTGAGGTCTGGAGAGGTGGGGTTCCAGGATACATCGGTGAGGTCTTCTGCCCAGGGAAGTTAGATAGGCTTCATGGTAGCAGCTGTAACTTGGTGGCTAAAAAAGCACTAAGATATAAAGCAGAAAAGATTGTTTAATAATCAGGAACCTAAAGGTAAGAATAAAGCAGATGAGACTTGGGGTCTCCATTTTGGAAAAAACTAGTAAGCCTATTTTAGATATATTACAAGAGGCCTATGACTTTGCTAATTTTTGCCTGAGCCCATCAGCTAACATGCAGGTGGGCTAAAGGTATTATATGGGGTAGATAGTGTCAGAAATAGGACTAGAAAGCTGGATAAGGGAAGAGAGTATCTCCCAAATCTGGGAAAAGTATATAAATATTGTTAACTATAAACCCCATTGATTTGATTTGGGGCCCATATTCATCATAGAAGTCTGTGTAACCTCTGCATCTCTATAGGTCTGAGCTCACATTCTGTGGTCATAGCTAAGAACATTCTAGACTTCACTCATTTCAGGACCCATTTCCTTGAGTGGCAGAGTATGTTGACCCAACCTCCCTTCAGAAAATGGGGCAGTCCTTAACCAATGTTGACCCACACTGAGGGCAAAGTCCTACAGAGGCCCTCAAGAAGGTTCATTATGTTGTTCCTGGTGGAGATAACCAGTGATAGTGGAGAGAAAGAGCTGTTAGAGGTCTAGGCCCATCGAGTCTATGTGGAAAACCCAGGATTTCATGACCCAGATGATGGGTAGCATGGTAGTGACCAAAAGAGCCATCATTAAATTATGCCAGTCTCTTGCCCTTATTCAGTTTTTGTAGTCCTTTTTTTGTTTGTTTATTTATTATTTGATGGAGACAGAGAGAAATTGAGAGGGGAGAGATAGAGAGGGAGAGATACACCTACAGCACTGCTTTACCACTCATGAAGCTTTCCCCCTGAAGGTGGGGACCAGGGTCTTGAACCTGGGTCCTTGTGAACCTGAGTGCTTAACCAGGTGCACCACAACCTGACCCCTTAGTCCTTATTTTGTCTGACAAGGTTAGCCTTAGAGTGACTGAGGGAAGTGAAATAGAAAGTAGGTGAGGGTATCTGGGTCTAAGTAGAAATTATTTGATTGAGTGCTTGATGGTAGTTAATTTAAAAGGTGTCTTTTTTAGGTCTTTCTACTTGTTTGCTGTACTTATTGAGTCACTGCAAAGTGTTGTGCACTTTCACTTTAAGTTATACATTTTCCCCTAACATATGGATACATGTGTGCATGTGCTCTATCTCATAGGCCCTGGTCTATATATAGGTTCTGTGGCTTTGTTAGGAAGTGCAGTCCTGTGAGCTAGGACAGGTTTCACCAGAGTAATGGAGCTGAAGGATTGCTATTCCACGCCTGGCATTTCTGGACACATTCTGAAGTGAAACATGTTAAGGTGACATTGGTTGCAGTGATTGTTTGAGATCTGCAGATGCAGTATCAAATGGTATGGACCTAGAGAAGCGTGCAGGAAAATAAGCCACACCCCAGAGGTTCCAAGACTGGGAGAATATGGGTTTTATAGAGAATGGGAAAGGTTCCTGCTGTCTAAGAGTTTAAGAAGGCAATAGATAATTATTATTGTAACCAAGTTATTTTGGAATTTGGTTTACTTTGAAAATCCCATGGTTAGGATCTGCTGTATCATACAGGATCTCACCATGATTTATGTCACTTAGTGCTATTTACATATGGCTGTATCTTTTTTTTTTTTTTTTGTCTCCAGGGTTACCACTGGGGCTCAGTGCCTGCACTAGGAATCCACTGCTCCTGGAGGCCATTTTTTTCCCTTTTGTTGCCCTTGTTTTTTATTGTTGTGGTGGTTATTATTATTGTTGTTATTGCTGTCATTGTTGTTGGATAGGACAGAGAGAAATCAAGAGAGACAAAGTAAGACAGGGGAAAGAAAGATACCTGCAAACCTGCTTCACCACTTGTGAGTTGACCTCCCTGCAGGTGGGGAGCCTGGGCTTGAACTGGGATCCTTACGCCAGTCCTTGCACTCTGTGCCATGTGCGCTTAACCCTCTGTGTTACCTCCCAGCCCCGCTGTATCTTATATAGTGACATGACCAGTTGCTTCTGGTCTCCCTGATCTAAAATAATAGGTGATTTACTATTTCAAAGAAAAAGTCATTATTAGAAATATATTGATGATTAGATTGAAGGAATATATACTCAGAACTGGGGTCTATGCATCAAAAAGTTTGAGACTTTCATTCTATTTTTCCCCTCTTGTATTGATTAAATAGTTATTTATAATACTATAAGTTAATAGGAGTATATATTAACACCATTCCTGCCATCAAAGATTCACTTTCAGATTCACCCCTCTATAGTGAAGCTGAAAGTCTACCCCACCCTCCACCCAGAGATTTTTAATTTGACCCAATACTCCAAACTCAGTCAAATTCTACTTTGTGTTTCCCTTTCTGCTCTTCTTTCTCAACTTCTGTTTATGAGTGGTATCATCCCATTCTTATCTTTCTCTTTCTGACTTAGCTCACTTAACATAATTCCTTCTAGCTCCATCCAAAATGGGCTCATTATTCTTAATAGCTGAGCAGTATTCCACTGTGTATATATACCACAACTTTCTCAGTCACTCATCTGTTGTTGAGCTCCTGGGTTGTTTCCAGGTTTGGGCTATTACAAATTGTGCTGCTATGAACATGGGTGTACACGTATCTTTTTGGTTGGGTGTGATTGAGTCCTTAGTATATATACCTAGGAGAGGTATTACCAGGTAATAAAGAAGGTCTATTTCTAGCCTTGTGAGGGTTCTCCAGACTCCTTTCCACAGGGGCTGGACCAAGTGACATTCCCACCAGCAGTGCAAAAGGGTTCCTCTGTCTCCACAACCTCTCCAGCATTTGTTGCTGCTGTTCTTTTTGATGTATGCCATTCTCACAGGAGTGAGGTAGTATCTCAATGTTGCCTTTACTTGCATTTCTCTGACAATCAGTGACTTGGAGCAATTTTTCATATGTTTGTTGGCCTTTTGGATCTCTTCTGTAGTGAATGCTCTATTTATATCCTTTGACCATTTTTGGATGGGTTCATTTGCTTTTTTGTTGCTAAGTTTGCTGAGCTCTTTATATATTTTGGTTATTAGCCTCTTGTCTGATGTAGAGCATGTGAAGATCTCCCATTCTGTGAGAGGTCTCTTTGTTTGGGGGATGGTTTCTTTTGCTGTGCAGCTTTTCAGTTTGATGTAGTCCCACTGATTTGTTTTCGTTTTAGTCTTCCTTGCAACTGGGTTTGTATCATCAAAGATGCCCTTGAGGTTTAGATGGGAAAGTGTTCCACCACAGACTTAGCTCTTTACCTGTGAGATTTGCTGTCTTTAAGTAGTGTCAACACTATGTTGTAAAGCAGCCAAGTGGCATCACAGAACTACTTGATGTGGAACAAAGCCAACACACTTGGTAACCAGAGTCACCATTAGCTGCATGATAATGGATGCACACACAATGAAAAAATGGGTTTTTCCCTTTGAAGAGGGAAAAAGTAGGTGGTTTTCCAACCCGGTATTTTCATGTATTACCACTTCCTTTTGCTTACATTTTACTGGAGATGAGATGGGGAAGGAATAAATGAAGAAGACACATTATAAATAATGCACAAATAGCATAGTCAACCTGTTGATTCCTTCAAAATCTATTCAAATTTATCTAGACCTATACTCATACAAGACACTCACCCCCTCAATAATTCTGAATTCTGTTCCTCCCCTTCAAAAGTTTCTGTCACTCCCCTTTAAAAGTGCCTATGGCTACTCACGAGATTAGAAAATCATGAAGTAAAACTGTTCCTTGTCCACTTTCGTTTTCCTGGAGTTAAAAGTACAAAGGGTGACAAAGAAACTAATTTGACTTCCTCTCTAGTCTTCCTTCTTGGGTTGCTGTAGCTTCAGAATATAATAGAAAATTAATAACTATCAACCCAATAAAAGAAACAACATTTTGGGGTGATTGGGTGGTGACGCACCTGGTTAGGCGCACATGTTACAATGTACAAGAAAACAGGTTCAAGCTCCCAGTCCCCACCTGCAGGGGGAAAGCTTTGCAAGTGGTGCAGCAGGGCTGCAGGTGTCTGTCTGTCCCTCTCCATTTCTCCTTTCCCTCTTGGTTTCTGATTATCCCTATCCAATAAATAAAGATGGTAAAAAGAAAAAATTTTAAAGAAAACATGTTTTAGATTTTTTTTTTGCGTGTGTGTGTCCTCCAGGGTTATTGCTGGGCTCGGTGCCCGCACCATGAATCCACCGCTCCTGGAGGCCATTTTTCCCCCTTTTTGTTGCCCTAGTTGTTGCAGCCTCGTTGCGGTTATTATTGCCATTGTTGACATTGCATTATTGTTGGATAGGACAGAGAGAAATGGAGAGAGGAGGAGAAGACAGAGAGGGGGAGAGAAAGATAGACACTTGCAGACCTGCTTCACCACCCGTGAAGCGAATCCCCTGCAGGTGGGGAGCCGGGGGCTCGAACCGGGATCCTTATGCCGGTCCCTGCGCTTTGCGCCACGTGCGCTTAACCCACTGCGCCACCGCCCGACCCCCATGTTTTAGATTTTTTTAAAATTCTAGTTATTTATTGCTTTTTAATTTGATAGGACAGGGAGAAATGAGAAGGAAGGGGGAGGTAAGAGAGAGAAAGAGAAACACCTGTAGCACTGCTCCTTCATTTGTGAAGCTTCCCAGCCCTGCAGGTAGGGAGTGGTCGTAGCAGGGAAGGTTTGAACATAGGTACTTGTGCATGATAAATTATGCACTCAACCAGGTGCTTCACTGCCTGGCCTCTTCTTAGATTTTTTTTCAAGCATGCAGATTTGAATAAATGTATTGCGTTGAATCAGGCCGATTTCTTCACTACCCAGGGACATGTACACCAGATCTTTGTTATTGGGATGGGATTAACAGTTTGGGGTTTGGTCTTGTCAACTGAATTACCTTAATTTCTGGGTAACTTTGTTCTTGAATTTGTCTTCCTGCTAAACTATGAACTCTGTGCACAGTTAAGGAGCTGCATTATAGTGAAGAGAGATTACAGGTCCCTCATGATGTAAAAACCTGCAGCTCTGGGCCATGGTTTGGGATCTGATTTGACAGAAAATAGAATGATGAGAGGGAAAAATCTGTATAAGTTTATAATCTAATAGGCAACTGAAATGCACATGGACTTTCTGACATAATAATTGCTATCATTTATTTCACACTGATGTGCAGCACTGTTTTAAATGTATTGTGCATAAATTGATTTCTAATAATTTTAAGAGATATTGACATAAAATAAGCATATTTAGGCATATATGAGTTTATTTTAAATCATGTTTCAAATATTTAATTATACAAGACAGAGAAGATAAGAGAACCAGAGTATCACTCTGGTCCATGGAAGCCAGGGATAAAACTCAGGACCTCACATTTCCAAGTTTATATCCCTATTTGCCTCTCAACCCATAGTGGGATTTTTTTTAAAGTATCAAACTAAGGGACAAAGCACAGTCAGTTTAGAGCACATGTTACAATGCACAAGGACCTGGGTTCAAGCCCCTGGTCCCATCTGCAGGAGAGAATGGCTTTATGAATGGCGAAGTGGTGCTTCAGCTGTCTCTTTTTGTCTCCCTCCCTCCCTCTCTTCCCCTGCCCTCTCAATCTCTGCCTCTATCAAATTAACTAATTATTATTTTTTTATAATCAAACTAAAGGCTCAAGACCAAGAGGGATTTGAACCCAAGAATAGCTTGAACTTGAGCTTGAACCCAAGAATAGACTTGAACCCTCAGATTGCTTTAAGATAATCAGTCAGTGACCTAGGAAGTGTTCAGTGAATAAAGCATTGGACTTTCAAGCATGAAGTCATAAATTCAATCTCCAGCATTCCATGTACCAGAGTGATCCTATGATTCTTTCTCATTAATTAGTAAATCATTTTGAAAGATAATTGGTCAGAGGTGAAAGTCGTTATGTAGAAATATTTATTTATTTATTCATTTAGTCAGTCAGTCATCACTAGGACTTCACTACTCTGAACTGAGTTTTTCAGAGAGAAAAAGAAAGGAGAGACACCTCAGAACTGAAGGCCTCCCCCAGGGCCCTAGAACTCCCATGTGGTCTGATCCTGGTTTTCACACATGGCAAAGCAGGCATCCTCACAGATGAGGATCCCACCAGCCTCAGACATAGAAATTTTACATAGTGTGCATATCTGAGATGAAGTTACAGTAAATATTGTCAGTTATTCCATAGAGAGAGGCAGGTAGCATGTCTCCATCCCTGGTGTTATCTACTGAATATGTATTAAGGCAATGACAAAAAGCCATCTTTTTTTTTTATCTACCTTCTTCATCTGTTTTTCTGAGAGCTGGAGTTTGGGCACCAAGGACTGGCTATTTTTCTGCATACTTGATGGTGGATGGGTAAGAACTTAGGTTGACCCAGATCACATCAAATCAATGGGGTTTACAGTTAACAATATTTATATACCTTTCCCATATTTGGGAGTTACTCTCTTCCCTGATTCAGCTTTCTGGTCCTTTTTCCAGCCATGACATCATCTCCCCAGACAATAACTTGGCTCCACCTGCATATCAAACTTCAGGCTCAGGAGAAGAAAAAAACTAGTATAGCCACAGGCCCTTTGGAATATAACTAAAATATACCTACTAGCTATCTACAAAATGGAGACCCCCCCCCCAACTCTTCATCTGCACTATTCCAGCTTTTAGGTTCATGATTGGTCAACAATTTGTTTGGCTTTGTATGTTAACTCTTTTTTCAGTCACCAGGTTCCAGATGCTACCATAATGCCAGCCAGCCTTCCCTGAACAGACAACCCCACCAACGTATCCTGGAGTTCCAATACCCCAGAACCCCACCCCACTAGGGAAAGAGAGAGATGGGCTGGGAGTATGGATCGACCAGCCAATGCCAATGTTCAGCGGGGAAGCAATTACAGAAGCCAGACCTTCTACATTCTGCATCCCACAATGACCTTGGGTCCATACTCCCAGAGGGTTAAAGAATAGGAAAGCTATCAGGGAAGGGGAGGGGATGGGATGCGGAGTTCTGGTGGTGGAAATTGTGTGGAGTTGTACCCCTCTTTTTTTTTTTAATTTATTTCTTTATTGGGGAATTAATGTTTTACATTCAACAGTAAATACAATAGTTTGTACATGCATAACATTCCCCAGTTTCCCATTTAACAATACAACCCCCACTATGTCATTTATCATCCTTCATGGACCTGTATTCTCCCCACCCACCCACCCACCCCAGAGTCTTTTACTTGGGTGCAATATGCCAATTCCATTTCAGGTTCTACTTGTGTTTTCTCTTCTGATCTTGTTTTTCAACTTCGGCCTGAGAGTGAGATCATCCCATATTCATCCTTCTGTTTTTGACTTATTTCACTCAACATGATTTTTTCAAGGTCCATCCAAGATCGGCTGAAAACGGTGAAGTCACCATTTTTTACAGCTGAGTAGTATTCCATTGTGTATATATACCACAACTTGCTCAGCCACTCGTCTGTTGTTGGACACCTGGGTTGCTTCCAGGTTTTGGCTATTACGAATTGTGCTGCCAAGAACATATGTGTACACAGATCTTTTTGGATGGATGTGTTGGGTTCCTTAGGATATATCCCCATGTACCCCTCTTATCCTATGGTTTTCTCAGTGTTTCCTTTTTATAAATTAAATAAATAAATAGATAGAACTTAGGTTGATTTTTCTTCTTCTTTCTGCCTCCTCTCCTTGCAGAGTGAAGCATCTTTGAGTTGTGACAGGACCAGACCAGCTGTGTGCCCTGACTTTTGACTTGCTCATATGTTCAAGGAAAATAGTGGTTTCAAACTGGGCATTTAGGTTCCCAGATACAATTCCTACACACATACCAACTAGCACTTCTCAGATGGCAAAGGACTGAGAAGGTCATTCAGTTCTGATACTGTCCACTTAGAGCAGCCTTACATACCACACTGCCTGTCCACAAGCATGCAACCTTCCCCGCCCCACCTTAAACCCCAAGCTCAAGCCCAGGTTGTCCTCTGTCCATCTGACTGACTATAAATCAGAAGTTCCCATGACCCTCCTCTCCCTGCACCCTTCTCCCTGCTTAGATTTATTTATTTACTTATTTTCTTTTCCAGACCTCTGTTCAGCTCTGGCTTATGGTGGTGCTGGGGATTGAACCTGGGACCTCTAGGCCTCAGGCATGAAAGTCTTTTGCTGAGCCATTATGCTATCTCCCCAGAAACACCCTTGTATTTAAAGAATTTGCTAAAGTGACTCATGGAACTCAAAGAAACTTTTTTAAAAAGGTTTATTATTTATTAATGAAAGAGAGAAAAATATCACACCAGATCATCTGACATATATGATGCCAAAATCAAGCTCTTGTGTTTGAGAGCTTAACGCAGGACTAGGGTTCAAACCCCAGTCAACACACAGGAGCACCGTGCAGAGGAGAAGCTCCATGAGCAGTGGAGCCATGCTATGATGTCTCTCCTTCTCTCTTTCTATCTGTCACCATCAATTAAAAAAGAAAAGAAAAAGAAGAAGAAGTTCACCTGGAGCAGTGGAACCATGCAGGCACAAAGCCCCAGAGGAAAGAAAAAAAAATCTCTTGACAATAGAAAATAGCCACAACAAAAAATAAAAGCAAACAAACAAGCAGGTTATTAAATTCCAGGACATGGTTACAAAAGTGTTACAAGGATAAGAAGAGAAGAAACAGAGAAGACTGGCTCCAGGTCATGTAGCTCTGTCCTAAAACACGTCATTTCACATTGTGAGGCATGAGGATGTGATATCTCGCACAAAAGGGGGGGGGAGGGGCTTAGCTGCTTCCCTAGAATTGAAGGGGTAGGGAATGAAAAGGGTGTTATCTAGAACAGCCAAGTCCTTACTCATCTTTGAGGCTGGAGGTGGAGGGGTGGGGGAGGGGTGCTCTTTGCTGCTGCTTGGAAGGAATGTAGAGCTCAGAGGCCTGTGGCCACGTCACCGCTAGCAATCCTGCCAGAGCCCACAGCCACCTGGGGTGACCCCTGTGTCACATTGCTGCTTCAGGGGTCAAATGTTAGCTCTTCTGCTACATGTTTGAGTTCAGTCTCAGCCCTTCCAGTCTCTGTCTCTCATTTTAATAATTTAAATGCTTATTGTCCTTTTTTCTTATTTACTTTTTAATATATTTTATTTGTTTTATTTTAATGCAAGAGAGATACAGAGAGAGAGGCCAGAGCACTGCTCAGCTCAGGCTTATGGTGGTGATGGGGATTGAACCTGGGACCTCAGAACCTCAGGCATGGAAGTCTTTTTCATTACCATTATGCTGTCTCCCTCACCTGCTCCTTTACTTTCAGAATAGATTTGCCAACCTGGGAGCTAGCACCAGCTAAAGCAAACCATACTTGCATGCCTGAGTCCCTGGGGGTTCTAGGTTTAGTTCTCAGCACCACCACATGCTAAAGCTAAGCTGTGCTCTGACACCTCTCTCTCTTTCTCTCTCTCTCTCTCTCTCTCTCTCATGAAAGTAAAGTCAAATGTTTTTAAGTAGATGTATAATTCCTTTGTACAAACTAAATCCCAGGATTAACTGCAAATGGCTCCGTCTTCTCTCAATTTCCAATAGAACATAGGCATTCTCCTCTGGTAAAGCCTATTCAGAATCTGGCTGGAGAGAAGTTCTAAGAAATGAACTATTTGACTTCCAACAGAGAGATAAAGAAGGATGAGGGTAGGCTTGAGTATCAATAGGTGATCCCTGTTTTCCACATGAAGAAATGAAAACACAGAGTAAGAATAGCTTCTGGATGGTTACATGGTTTCTAAGAGACTAGCTTGAGATTTGTAATGAACATGTGACCCTAATGTAGTGAATATATAAACGTAGTGAACATGAACTTGTAAACCAAGGGTAACTTTAGTAACCATAGTGCAGCTGCATAGAGTGATAAGACAGAGACATGTACATTAGATAAGACGTCTACCCAAACCTTGCCAAAGGAGATGTAACTCTGAAACCAGAGGCAAAATAAGTATGAATAGAAACTCAGAAATCAGCTAAAGCAAGCAATTTCCACCGTTACTGAATGGCATGCAGTTGGTGTGGCTAAACTTAAAGCACACATGGCTAGCCTCAGTAGCTTAGCTTCCTAGCTGCCAAAGCCCCCTCACTTACCTGGTTGCACCAGCAGAACAAAGGACACAGCGGGTGATGACCACTTAGTGAGTCATGCCTGTGTACAGATATTAAGTAAGAAGGGGCTGTCAAGTTGGCTGTGTGTTGTATGAATTGTGTGATCTTTCTATGGCATCTAAAGTAAGTAAAAATTATTGTTTTACCCCGACAAGCTCTCTGAGTGAGTCCTTTGATCAAATTCCTTTGCTCACGACAAGATTCAAACTGAAATCTTTGCCCATCTCCCATTACACCTTACTGTATCATCTGTACTTAGTTACTACAGTCAAACCACTTTCTTTCCCTCATGTCGGCCTTACCTCTACCTTGATACCATGCCCATATCTTCCCAGCCTGGAATGATTTCTTCTTGAATGAGATCCCACGACTTGTGATACCACCATCCCACCAAGTTCTTTATTCTTTATTTTAGAAAGAGAAAGAGGAAAGCGAGAGGAAGGACACCACAGAACTGTTCCATCATCCATGGAGCTCCCTGGTGTCACCTATGGCACCTATGGTATAGTGCTAGGGCTCAAATCCAGGGTCTTACTGCATGAGAAGGTACACAGCCTACCAGGTCGAGCTCTCAAAACCTCCTGAGATATTCTCTCAGACTCTCTCCTACTGCTCACATTGGAAAATCATAGAATGTTAGTTGTAAAAGAAACCTTAGTGGGAGCGGGTGGTTGTGCACCTGGTCGAGCACACCACTACTATATGCAAAAACCTGGGTTTGAGCCCCTGGTCCCTACCTATAGTGGGAAACCTTCACAAACAGTGAAGCAGTACTGCTCGTCTCTCTCTGTCTCTCACTTCCCTCTTAATTTCTCTCTGTCCTCTCAAATAAAACAAATAAGTAGCAAAAATAAATAAACAAGAAAAAAAAGTAGAAAGAATATACTAGATCAAGTCTCTAGCCCAAGATCAAGTAGCAATTTCATTTCAAGAATCTTCTTTCATGTTTTTTTCAGCTAATTCTAGCCACCATCATTATTGTTCTTTATGAACATTTACTGTGTTATTCGGTTTACATTTAATTTAGAGTATGGTTGATTACATATGGTTGAATAATGGATCTAATCATTTGTATTAAACTCCATAAGAATATGGACCTTCTCCTAGTCAGGAAGTCCTGGGATTCCCACGCAGACACAATGAGCCTAGACCTTGAATAGATCCCTCTCGCCATTATGACTAGTCATCTCCATCACAAACAATATAATGGACCCCTTTGGGGGCCTCTATAGGACCTTGCCCTCCATATGGATCAACAATGGTAGAGAATGTTCCATCCCCCAAAGGGGGGGTTGAATAACATACTTTATCTACCACCTGAGGAAGATGGGTCCTGAAATTGGTGCAACTCAGAATGTTCCTACTCATGACCACAGAATGTGAGTTCGAACCTACAGGGATGTAGAGGTTACATAGGCTCCTGTGCTGAATATGGGTCCCAGATCAAATCGATGGAGTATACAGTCAACAATATTTATATACTTTTTCCCATATTTGGGAGCCACTCTTTTCCCTGATCCAGCTTTCTGGTCCTTTTTCCAATTGTGACACCATCCCCCCAGATAATAGAGAGCTGAAAGCTGAAATAGCTGAGCTAAGAACACAACTAGCTGAACAAGCTAAAACAGTATCAGAACAGGGTAACAAAATAGATGAACCCCAGAAAACAGTAGAGGGGAGAGAGAATAGAATAAATGAGGCTGAATGAGCAAGATCGAGGACAAATTAGAGACAATTAAAAAAGAAGTAAGATTTCTCAAAAAGAGATTAAGAGATACTGAAAACAACAACAGAGACCTATGGGGTGACTTCAAAAGAAATATTGGCTTACCAGAGGAAGAAAGAAAAGGAGAGAAAGAAAGCATTCTTCAGGACATAATAGCTGAAAACTTCTCTAGTTTAGACAGCATAAAAGACATAAAGGTTCAAGAACCCCAGAGGGTCCCAGACAGAATAAACCCAGACTTAAAGACATCAAGACACATCATATTTAGAATGGAAAGGAATAAGGATACAGAAAGGATCCTGAAGGCTACAAGAAAAAAACCAAAGAGTTACATACAGAGGAAAACCCATAAGATTAGCGGCAGACTTCTCCACACAAAAATCTTAAACTAAGTTTTTGAACCCTTCACAACCAAACATTCATTCATTCATTTACTGGGACACCAGATATGTGTTATATCAATATAGCAGCAGGCTCTGGAAAAAGAAACAAAGTAGGGGAAATTAACAATTAAATTATTACTTCCCTGGGCAGACGACCACACCAAGATGTCCTGGAGCCCCACCTCCCCAGATCCTTACCCCACTAGGGAAAGAGAGAGACAGGCTGGGAGTATGGATCAACGTGTCAACACCCATGTTAAGCAGGGGAGAAATTACAGAAGCCAGCCCTCCCACCTTCTGCACCCCAAAATGACCCCGGGTCCATACTCCCAGAGGGACAAAGAATAGGAAAACTTTCAAGGGAGGGGATTGGACACGGAGTTCTGGTGGTGGGAATTGTGTGGAGTTGTACCCCTCTTATCGTATGGTCTTGTCACTACTTCCATTTTATAAACAAATAAATAATAAATTTTTTAAATTATTGTTTTATAGTAGTATTGGTGCCTGTCAAATCACTACCTATACGTAAAGTCAGTCTTAAGTGCTAAGTCTTGAGTGCATCATCTTCCTGTCTGCTTCATTGAGAATTAGTCTTTCCTCTTCTATGTTTCCTGGTGTACTGGGGACCCTCCTGGCAGTTCTCATACTGTGTTAAAGTTACACAAATCTCCCACTGCTTCTGCATCTCCTACAATGCAGATACACATGTTTATGGTACTGATCTAAATGGCACAGACTTTGTCTTTTGCAATTAGAAAAGACATTCTCACTACTACTGATGGGGCGTGAATTGCGGAATCTCTCATAAGACATTTTATAGCTTTCAAAAGTTTAAATGCACCTACCCCTGATTTAACCATCATGATTTTAGGGATCAGATCTATAGAAGTGCTCATAGATGCATAAAATATGAGTGCTCACTGAAACATAGTGTATGAATGCTTTAAAACTGGATAAAAGCAGTATAGTCATCAGGAGGAGATGTTCTATAAATTGAAATAATATGGAATGATTTGCAAAGTAATATGTGGACCATTAAGGGCTGATGTGGAAAAAGTATTTAAAAAGTGATGAATGACATTTGGATTTATGAGAGAGATTCCCTTCAGGGAGTGGAACTAGGATAAGTAGGGGTTCAGAAAAATGTTAGTGCTTTTGTTACTACCTTTAATATTTGCTTTATTTATCTTATACAGTGCTAGTGCTTAAACCTGGGGCCTCATACATTTCAGGAATGAGCTCTACTTACTGAATCTATTCCCAAGCTACAATCTTTTTATTTCATTTTTTTACCATGAGAATGACAATAGATAAATAGAAAGATAGATATGTAGTATATTCTTATTTATATTTATATTTAAATAGAAGTAGACTTCTTTATACTGTCTTTCATATAATTCATGCCTCTGTTTTCTGAATACTGTCTTTACTTACCCATTGTTTCCAAATATTGGATTAAGGAAATAGAATGTGGGGGGAGAGTCAAAGTGACCTAATAAGGAAAAGCCATCTTTGAGTCAATCACAGCAAATCTACATTAGAATTTGGAGCCATCTGCATAGAAATTGACCTGAAACTCTGATAAACTAAGTTTCCATAGGATGGGACAGAAAGAAAACACCCAGAGAGACATACTCACCTAGAAGGAAACTCCATTGTATGGCAATGAGCTGGACTGGGATGAGATCGCTCTGTAAAGAACTTTACTCTGAGGACCAGGATGGGGAGAGAGAAGGTGCCAGAGCCCCCCACCCCCAGCACCTCAGCCAAGCCACTCCATTTATGTGTGTGTGGGGGGGGGGGTTAGTTAATGGTTACAGTTTAGTCTTTAACACAAAGGCACAACACTTCATCTCCCCTTGATCGATGTCTAAAAGATACAACAGGACCCCAATGGCCTTTCATCCTGTCTCTTTCTCTCCTTCCCCAGAATCCTTTGCTCTGGTGCAGTGCATTTCCCCTTACTGGCCTTTATAAAGTTCCACTTATAATTGAGATCATTTGGTATTACAACTGCATATTTATGACACTGGAACAGGAGACAAGAAACTGCAGGATATAAACTGTAAACTGGGTTGGAGTCTCCAGCCAGTGCTGCTTTGATGACCTGTCACAATCTTGCTCACAGCAGCTGGAAGATTCCATATTGGAACTGGCCTTCCATAGTAATGGACCTTGAGGGAAAATTCCAGAGAAGAGCTCCACCCACCACTGCTAGCAACTAGGCTAAGTGGGATCTGAGAAACAGATCTGAGAGATCTGTCAAGGGTGCTAACTTCTGGGAAACAAACAAGTCTGGTCCCTAGCAGCCCACATCTAACTGTAGACAAATCATACCCTTATGACTAGTAAGAACCCCACACACCTGTGAAAGCATGGCAAAACTATCTGACCTCAGTGGCCTGGTGGCTGTGAGACACTCCCAACTGTGAACTCTTAGTCACCACCCAAGCCCACTTGATCTGGTTCAGGAGCCACTATTGGGTATACTTATCCTTGAGTCTTTAGTTGCCAACCAGACCTACTCATACCTAGGCCCCTAGCTCAGACCCTCAATGAAGCACCAGGCATAATAAGAAGATAAGGAACTCATCCATATTGATGGATCAAGACAAAGTCTTGGGAGAAAAGCAAGTGCAAGTGCAACACAGCTTTTCTCCCAAGGACTTCCAAGTAAAAGTCTTAATGCTGCTCACAACAATAAGGAAATCAACAGAAGAGAGCTTAAACAAGATGAGAGAAAAGTATGACAATACAAAGCACAGTGAGGTCAAGTAAATTACTTCAGATGCTAACCATTGGATTTTCATAGAAAAAAAATCCAACTAATCTGGTTATAATAATAATTAATAATTCTTCCTAAGGCTGCAAGAAACCCCATTCTCTTTAAGATCTTCATTTCTCCTAGTCGTTGAATCTCTAGGACTATGCCCGTACTTCTTGATATTTCTTCTAACTCCTTACCACCATACTACCTCTGTTGACCTCAACCAAATCAATGCTACTAGTGCTGCCATCCTACGTTATGCTGCTACTGAATTCTTTCTTTGGACTATTGTCAGAGATGCCAAACCTGGGTTGTCAACCTCCTAACTCCTCAAATCTGGTGAGATCTTTCCGAACACATGGGACTACCTAGTTCCACTTTAGGTGGACTATCATCTAACAAAGTTATAGATACACAAAGGAGATAGCATAATAGTTATGTAAAGAAACTCTCATAACTGAGGCTTCAAAGTCCCAAGTTTAATCCCCAACATCACCACAAGCCAGAATTGAGTAATGCTCTAGAAAAAAAAAAATTATATATATATATTAGAAACTAGATACAGGCTAGGGTTTAGGGTACTGGGTACAGATGTACATGTATCCATAGCCAAGGAGCAATTATATAACTCAAATTTAAAATGATTAATAGCCCTCTGTGATAAGACTTAGACCTAATAAGCCTGGAATCCTGTTAGAAGTGCCTAGAGAAGGCATTATAAATTCTCTAATAGACTAGACCTAGACCAAATTAGCTTGGCAATCTATCAGAAAGGTCCAAAGAAGACAGATCCCAAATTCTGACAATCAACTCTCAAACAACTGGGAGAAAGTGTAAGGTAATCAAATAGAGAGGACTATAAAAGTTGGATAAGGGCAAGAGTCTGGCTCACTTAATAATGGCCTTTTTGGTCAATACCATACTACCTCATCATATGGGGTCCTTATAAGGGATTCCTTACAACCCCATACAAATATGATGGGCCTGGACCTCTCTCCACCATCAATGGTCACTTCCATCAGGAACATCATCAAAAACCCTCTTGCAGGCCTTCCCAGGACCTTGCTCTCACCATAAAGCAGCAATGGTAGGGACTGACCCAGTCTCCACAGGGAGGCTGGGGTACCTTGCCCTGACACTTGAAGAAGACTGGTCCTGAAATGAGTGCAGCCTGCAATGTTCCCAGCTGTGACCATGAGCTGTGGGCTCAGGCTTAGAGGCTACACAGGCTCTGGTGCTAAATATAAATACTTATCTGGGCCCTGGATCAGAAGGATGAGGTAAACAGTTAATTTTTTTTTTTCCAAGAATGGGAGCTATTACTCTCTACCTTAATCCAACTTGCTAGCCCTTTTCTCTACTTTGACACTATCTTTTCAGACAATATTTTAGTCCAATTCTTTGTCAGCTATCAAACTCAGTCAAAAGACCACAATAGCCATGGGCCCCTAGGAACATGCCTAGAATGGGATTCTTAGATTCTTTCCACCCTAAGATTCCTATTCTTATCTGCTCTACTCCCACTTTTTGTTTCCTGTTCATTAATCATTTTGTCCCACTTTATATCTTGCCACCTTCCAGCCACCAAGTTGCAGACACTATCATGATTCCATCCTGACTTCCCTGAACAGACAACTTTACCAATGTGTATTAGAACTTCACCACTTCAGAGCCCTGGCCCACTAGGGAAAGGTAGAAATAATGGTGGGGTTATGGATCGACCTGCCAATGCCCTTGTCCAGTAGAGAAGCAATTATAGAAGGCATGGGAGTCGGGCAATAGCATAGCAGGTTAAACACATGTGGTGCGAAGTGCAAGGACCGGAATAAGGATCCCAGTTCGAGCCCCAGGCTCCCCACCTGCAGGGGTGTCGCTTCACAGGCGGTGAAGCAGGTCTGCAGGTGTCTATGTTTCTCTCCCCCTCTGCCTTCCCCTTCTCTCTCTACTTCTCTCTGTCCTATCTAACAACGACATCAGTAATAACAACAATAATAAGTGCAACAACAATGAAAAACAAGAGCAACAAAAGGGAAAATAAACAAATAAAGTTAACTTAAAAAAGAGAAGAAGAAGAAAGCATAACTCCCACCTCCTGAGCTCCAAAAAGTAATTTTGATCCATACTCCCAGAGGGGGAGAAATGGTAGGAGGAAGATGACCTGAGGACTCTGAACTTCAACTCCACCAGGAACTGAAGAGAGAGGAGGAAAAAGGGAGTGACATTTGGATGCAATAATAGGGACGTGTGTGACTTGTAAAGAAAGAGAAGATGGAAACTTAAAAAAAAAAAGAGCCAAATATATACAAATATAGACAGATAGCTGTAGAAATAGTAGTTGACCCATAACTACAACCTTGGGAGAACTACTGTAACTTACAATGGAGGGATTGGATATCCAGAACTCTGATGGTAGGAATGGGGCTGACTTATACCCCTGTTATCTTGTAATTTTGTAAATCACTAATTAAAAAAATCAAATCAAGAAAGAGAGAGAGAGAGAGAAAGTATGACAAGAGTCCATGGGAGCTAAAGAATAGAAAGAATAGCTAAACTGAAGCATACAATAGAGGGGCTTAACATAAAATGACATAAGCCAACAGTCAAAATAGGTGAGCTAAAGGACTGAATAATAGAAATCACCAAGTAAAGACCAAGAAAGAGAAAAAATAAAAAGGAATTAAGATAAACAAGGAGAACTTAAGGGCCAGCAAAATATCTCACTTGAATAGTGTACTGCTTTGCCCATACACAACCCAAATTCAAGTCTTGAAGGAAATTTTAGTGCTGTGGTCTCTCTCTCTCTCTATCTATCTATCTATTTCTTTCTCTCTGTCTCTATCAAAAAAAGGGAGGAGGTAAAGGGGAAAGAAGGAGAAAGGAAGAAAGAAAGAGAGAAAGGAAGAAAGGGAGGGAAGGAGGAAGGAAGGAAGGAAGGAAGGAAGGAAGGAAGGAAGGAAGGAAGGAAGGAGGACAATGAGAGAGAGAAAGAAAATAAATCTGAAAATTTAAGAGAGGTATGGGACAACATCAAATACTCACATCATAGGTAGTTTAGAGAAAAGGGGATATAATTTTTAATTGAAGAAATAATAGCTGAAACTTCCCTTACACTGAGGAAGAAGACAGACTCTCAGATACAGGAAGCTCAGAGTTTCAAACAAAATAAATTCAGACACATACCAAGAAAGACTATCATTAAAATGACAAAAACCAAAGAAAATCTTAAAAGCAGGAAGTAAAAAGCCCAGTTGAGTATAAGGAAACCCTCCACAAACCATCAGCAGATTTCTCAACAGAACTTCTAAAAGCCAGAAGAAAATGTTAAGATTTATGTAAGGTGTTAATTAGAAAAGAACTTCACCCTCAAGTATTCTATCCAGGTAGACTGCCACTCAGATTTGAAGGAGCCCTTAAGAGCTGCTATCAGATAAAGTGTGTTGAAGGAACTTTCCCTACTAAACTGGCCCTGCAAGAAATATGAAAAAGACTTCTGTAAGAAGAGGGGAAAAAAAAAAGAACTCCATTCAGAAGCAGCAAGATAGCTAAAATTAAACCATAAATGGTACAAGAGAAGATAATGGAGATTATTAGAATGAACTCAAGAACTACTTGCTTTCAATTTAAAATAGGTTCTAAGCTTCGAACCTCAGAACTAAAGCAGAAGAGCCTTTGGCTTTTTTTTTTTTCAGTTTGTTTTGTTTTTGTTTTGTTACCAAAGCACTGCTCAGCTCTGGTTTATGGTGGTGCTGAGGAGGAGATTGAACCTGGGACACTTTTGGTACCTCAAGCATGAAAGTCTTTTTGCGTAACCATTATGTTACCTTCCTAGCCTCATTTGAGTGCCAATGAAAAACACAGATCCAAAGTAAAAAGTTAAAAAACAGTCCACCATTGTAATATTAAAAAAGGCAGGGACAGCCATACTTACACCAGGCAAAATAGACTGCAAGTTGAATAAAAAACAAACAAACAAAAAATGAGTGACATGGAAGAATCTTTTTTTTTTTTTTTAAACCAGAGTACTGTTCAGCTCTGGTTTATGGTGGTGCCAGGGATTTGAACCTGGGGCTTTGGAGTTTCAGGCATGAGAGTCTCTACATAACCATTATGCTATCTACCCTCCGCCCTCTTTTTCTTTCTTTCTTTCTTTCTTTCTTTCTTTCTTTCTTTCTTACTTTTTTTTTAAGTAGCAATGACTTTTATTAGTTGCCAGAGGGTAAAGTATGAAGTATGACCAGTCCCAGATATGTAGGTGTCTCCCAAAGACAAGGCTGTGATTCCAAAAAAGACTATCTTTTTTCCTAATGTGTGCATTTAGAAAATAAAAAAAGTTACAAAGAATGAATACTCAATTTTTTAAAAATACTTGTAGGCAGTGAAATCTGAGATTTAAAAAAATCTTCATTCTTTTATCCTTTATGCTTTTGTATTATTGAAAATTTCAAAGTACCTTTTTTTAACAGAATGCCTACTAGTCCTGCAATTAGATAACAGTAGAAAGACACAACGAACCAGAATTCTTTTCTATTTTTGTAAGTTTTTAATTAAACTTTTTTTTTAAAGATAGATACAGAAAGAAAGTGAAAGAGACCACAGCACTGTAATTTCCTTCAATGCAGTGGAGCCTGGGCAAAGCTGCACACTATTCCAGTAAGCTATCTCATCATCAGCCCCCAAACTAAAATCTTGTTTTTTTTTTCCTTGAAAATACCACTAGGTGATTTGACTGCAAACCTAAGAAAGAGCAAGTAAAATTGTTTGTACCTAAGTTGATTAATAGGGGCTGAAGCCTTTGCCACATATAACCTTGTACAGATACATTTGATCCAAATAAACTTTTTCAGATGTATTTATATAAAATACAAGTGACAATTATTTTTTTTAATTATTATCTTTATTTATTAATTGGATAGAGACAGCCAGAAATGGAGAGGAAAGGGTGAGGTAGAGCAGGAGAGAAAAAGAAATATCTGCAGCACTGCTTAACCACTTGCAAAGCTTTTCCCTTATAGGTGGGGACCAGGGGCTCAAACCCGAGCCCTTGTGCATTGTAATATGTGCACTCAATCAGGTGCGCCACCACCCAGTCCTGAGAATTCTTTAAGATGTATACACTAAACAGGAATCACTGGACAAGGTCGCCCCTCAATCTTCTAAACTCCTTCTTAATAAAACAAACTGGGACTGGACAGTGGTGTACCCTGTAGAGCACACACATTACCATGCAAAAGGATCCAGGTTTGAGGCCCCAACCCTCACGTACAGGGAGGAAGATTCATGAGCAGTGAAGGTTTCAGGTGCTTCTCTTTTCTCTCCCTGTCTACCTCCCCTGCACCACTCGATTTCTCTCTATCCTGTCAAAATAAATAAAATACAGTTTTTAAAAATACATGTTCATCAAAGAAATACAACCCTGTTAACTTGAACTCACTGAGTTTCCCAAAATCTGATGCAGTCTCCCACCTACTTGCCTGAGAAACTCTGCTTAAGCAGCTAGTGGTCTTGTTCTGCCTCGGGAAGTATTATACTAACAATTATTTTTTATTATCTTTACTTATTTATTGGATAGTGACAGAAATTGAGAGGAAGAGGCGCACCTGGTTAAGTGTTCATATTAGAGTGCACAAGGACCCAGGTTCAAGGCCCTGGTTCCCACCTGCAGGGGGAAATCTTCATAAGGGGTGAAGCAGGGCTGCAGGTGTCTCTCTATCTCTTTCCCTCTTTATCTCCCCCATCCCTCTTGATTTCTGACTGTCTCTATCCAATAAATAAAGATAATACAAAAATATTTTAAAGAAATTAAATACTACTAGTAAAGAGAGACAGAGAGAGAGAGAAAAAAAAACTGCAGGCCTGCTTCACCACTTGTGAAGCTTTCCCCCTGCAGGTGGAAACCAGGGGCTCAAACAGGGGCCCTTACACATTGTAACATACATGTGTGTTCAACCAAGTGTGATACCACCTGCCCTCCAGTTCTTTAAGGACCTGCTCATATCTTATTGTTACTTTAAGACCTTTTTTTTTCAGGTAGAGACAGAGAGGCAGAGAGTGAAAGAACACCGGTGAAATAGCTAAAGCATGGAAGATTGCTTCAATGCAGTGTGTGTGGCGGGGGGGGGGGGGGGGGAGCCTCAAACCTTGGTCATCTACATCTCAAAGTAGCACACTATCCCAGTGAGCTACTTTGCTAGTCCCAGGCTACAATATATTCTTTATTATTATATGAGTTCTACTATTTTTCCTTCTATAGTTAGTCTAAATGGTATCACAGTTTCTTTGTTTACAAGTGAATATTTCCATTAAATTAGGAATCCCTTAGAAAGTAGTTTAGTTCACCTGATTTTGGACATGACACATTTGTTTAAACACATCAAGCCTTTAAGAGATGGTTGAGATTCATGACAAGGGTTGCAGAGACTACTCCCTCCAACCACCCCCCACCTATAGCTTCACATACCATATAGTCTTTCCCCCGTCTTTCTTTCTTTCTTTTTTTCCTTCTTTTTTTATCTTTCCTTCTTTCTTTTTTCTTTCTTTCGTTCTTTCTTTTCTCTCTCTTTTTTCTTTCCTCCTTCCTTCATTTCTTTTTTCTTTTCCTCCTTCCTTCTTTCCTTTCTTTTGTCTTCCTGCCTTCCTTTCCTTCTTTCTTTCTATCCTTTCCCCCCTGACTTCCTAAAACAAAACAGAGTCAGAAACCTAGGAAACAACAAGTCCAGTGCAGCAGTGGTCTGTCTCTACGCTGTGTGTGCTACAGAAAACATCTGAGCATTATGCCCTCCCACTTTTTTTTTCTAACTTTTCTTATCTGAGACATTTAGAAATGACTCACTTTTGAGACATTCTGCTGGAGATTCATAATCAGAAGTGTATGGTTTGAGTTTCCAGAAGCAGAGAAGGAAGAAGAACTCAGCAACTTTCCTAAACAAACTTAGTGACTTAGTGACTTGATAGTGATCAAGTGTGGGGACCAGTTCAAACCTCTGTGGGTGACCTCCAAATTGAAGCTGAACCTCCAGATACAGTCTTAGATCACTGGTAAGAAAACTTAAATTCACCTAATGATGTGTTTTTGCTTATAGTAGACAGAAATTTTAGGGTCTTCCTCTTCTATTGTATGCTATTCTTTTTCCAACTTTAATTTCTTTTTTGTCTTGTTTCCATATCCATCTTTCCTTTCCTAACTATCTCACATTGCATACTTTGTTTATACTATTTTTATTCTTTGTTTATACTATTTTTATTTATACTATTTATTATTTATTCATTTTATTTTTATACTATTTTTATTCTATTTGTTTATACTATTTTTATTTTATTAAGAGTGAGTTTCTATAGCATTTTCCCTCTCATAAATCAACTGTCTTTCCCCCTTATCTTTGATGCCACCTCTTTCTATTGGTTTTATTTTTCAAAGCATGAATTGTCTATTTTTTATTTACATATTTCTTCATTCCTTCCACCCTTTTTGTTTATTATTCCTTATTCCTGCTGAGTCTGTTATATTAGTATTTGCTTCTTATGTATGTGTCTCTTTACTTATCATAGTTGAAAAATAAAAAAAAAACAAATGAACATTCATTTAATCACTCTTTAATCTGTTATATAAGGCACTGTGCTAAATTCTGTGGGACAAGAATTTAGAAACAGAACCCATTTTACCATCATAAAATTTAAGATCAGGATGATATAGCAGGAAGTTGCCATAATAATTTCCTTCACTTTTTTTTTTCTAATAAAGTGCAAGAGAAAGAGAGACAAAGGAAGAGAGAGAGGGGGAGGGAGGGAGGGAGAAGAGGAGAAAGATACCTGCAATACTGCTTTACCACTTGGGTAGCTTCCTTCCACCCTTATAGGTGGGGACCAAGTACTTGAACCCAGGTCTTCACACATGGTGATGTGTGAGAGCTATTATGTATGCCTTCATCAGTCCCTTTATAATTGATTTTATTTATCTTCTTAACTGCTATCAACCAATTCAGTAAAAACAAACAAATACTCTATTGGACCTAGTGGGGGGTTGTATTGTTATATGGAAAACTGGGAAATGTTATGCATGTACAAACTATTGTATTTACTGTTGAATATAAAACATTAGTCCCCCAATAAAAAAATTTAAAAAAATAAATCCTCTATTAATCTTAACTGTAGAAGTATTTTTCAATCAAAAGACTTGGAGAAGTATAAAAAGTAATTTCATGCTAAAATACTTTTTAATGATTCTAGTTCTTATTTATTTTCATTTCAAGATTGACTATACATGATATTTAAGATCTGGCTCACAGCAGATGACACAATTTCTTCAATTGGAGTTTTGTTCTTTTCAGCCTTTGCCACTTCAATTTGTGCAGCTCTTGGTACTTTTCCTTCCCTTTTTATTTTATTTATTTTTTCTCTTGGTCCTCCGGTATGTTTCCTTTCATTAATAATGTCAAAGGTTTTTCAGCTATGTGGTTCTTTGTAGTAAAATGAATATTGGCCTGACAGTCATTAGACTTAAGGCCTGAGGTTCTTCCTAGTTGTGAGTTTCAGTATCCAAAACAGCAAGATGAAAGTAGAGACAAGGAGAGCTGGTTGCTCAGTATCCTTTCAGACCTAGTATTTGATGGTTCTGTCATTCCCTCAAAACTTTATGAGCCTATAAGTAAATATGTGTGTTGAAGTAGTACCATAACCAGAGTACATCAGAAAAAGAAAGTGCCCTGACAGGGCTTAAAAACTTAAATAGGTAAGTCTACAAAAAGAGGAATGAGCATTATTTCTTCATTATTATTTTGTTGACTTGGTTATTTTAACTTCTGCTAAATCCTATACGACCCTATGACAAGATTTAGGTAACTCAGCAAAACTGTTTCCAAGACACACACACACACACACACACATACACACACACACACATACACACACACACACACACAACTTAGGATATCTATAAAAAGAAACATAAAATGCTATTACAGTCTGCTAGAAGTGGGAACTGGGAGGCAAAAAGGAAGTTAGAAGAGACTCCATTTAGTAGATTCAATGGATAAGAATAATTTTTAAGTTTAGTTGAAAAAGAAAATGATCTTAAATATAAGCATCCCATTAGTTAAGAAATTCTAATCTTTATATTATACAATGCATTGTGCTAAGACTCATTTTTACCATAAAATTTAAGGCTAGAGTGATAAAATCACCACAATAGCAATTGTAATATAAAACAAAATATGTCTTTGCAGAAAGAATACAGAATATTAAGGTACACACAGTTTTTTAAATATTTATTTATTTTCCCTTTTGTTGCCCTTGTTTTTTATTGTTGTTGTAGTTATTGTTGTTGTTATTGATATCATCATTGTTGGATAGGACAGAGAGAAATGAAGAGAGGAGGGGAAGATAGAGAGGGAAAGCGAAAAATAGACACCTGCAGACCTGCTTCACTGCCTGTGAAATGACTCCCCTGGAGGTGGGGAGCTGGGAGCTTGAACTGGGATCCTTATGCCGGTCCTTGCACTTTGTGTCACCTGCACTTAACCCACTGTGCTACCACCGGACTCCCAGGTACACACAATTTTAAAGATCAAATCAAATAAATAATTTCTGACTGGGATTATGAAAAAGGTTTCAAGGAATGTATAACATTTTACCTTGATCATAAAGAATAGTTAGGACTTCAGTCTGTATGGATTAAAGTTGAAAGAGAAGGTTAAGGTAAAAAATATAATTTCAGATAGAAGAAAACAGCATCAAGCAAGGAGTAGAGAATGGCATTAATTTGGAATAGTGAGTTGCTCAGAAAAGCAGAAAGTAAAATATATTAAAAGAATGTTTGGAAATATACAGAGGGCAATGTCACAGAGCCCAGGAGAAGTAGATATTAGGGAATATAAAGTTATATTAATTGTGGAGGATAAAGACAGAGAAGGATATAAACTGTGTTTACTATTTAGTGGAGTGGTTTGGGGCAGAAGATAAATTATAAAGGGTTAAGGAGTGAATGCTGAGGACTACAAATCTCAAAATAATATACTTGGGGGAAAATAGAACTGTGCTAAATTAAGAGATTTAATAAATATAGCATTATTGGGTAGGGAAATAATGTATTGGTTATACAAATGTCTTTCATGCCTGAGGCTCTGAGGTCCAGATTCAATCCCTAGCACCACTATAAGCCAGAACTGAATAGTTCTGAACTTATAACAGATAACTGAACTGTTATCCTCTCTCTCTCTCTCTCTCTCTCTCTCTCTATATATATATATATATATATATATAATCTTTCTCTGTACTTCTCTATCATTAAAATAAATAAAATATTCAATAAGAAATACATATTCATTTATTTTAGTGAAAGAGAGAAGGTAAAACACTGCTCAACTCTGCCTTATGGTGGTGCCTGCAATTGAAAAGTTGGTGCAATACCATTGCAATATCCCTCCATCCCTAGAAATATACCATTTTGATACACAGTGTGATCCTAGATGGGGTATGTTTATAAATAAGAGTGAGTGAGATAGCATGATAGTAATACAAAAGACTTTCTAAGGTTATCAGAGGTCCCAGGTTCAATCCCCACACCATAGGCCAGAGCTGAGCAGCACTCTGGGGGAAAATCATAGACAGGGCAGCTATAAATAACTTTTTAGGACAATTGAGGAAAATTGGATAAGTTCTGGGTAAAATCTTACTGTGTGCTATGATAAATGAAAAAAAAATCAGCTTATAAAACAATATGCATTTGCATCTACATGCATAGCAGTATTGTTCACAATAGCAAAAAGGTGTAAACAACTCCAATACCCATCAACATGTGATAGATACACATAGTAAATATTTTCCATCCATAAAAAGACAGGAAGTTCTTACAATGTGGATGAACCTGAGGACATGTTAAGTGAAATAAGTCAGATAGAAATAGATGTTATATATATATTTTTAAAAAGGTGTTATATGATTCCACTTGTATGAGCTATCTAGAGCTTTCTAATTTATAGAAAAGGAAGTAGAATGGTCTTTGCCAAAGGCTAGGAAGTGGGGAGAGGGAAGTGGAGAATTTTTGGGTTTTTTTTTTTTTTTTTTTTTTAGTTACAGAGTTTCAGTTTTACAGAATCAAAAAGTTCAGATGATTCACTGCAAAATAATGTGTTCTTGGGAGTCGGGCTGTAGCGCAGCGGTTAAGCGCATGTGGTGCAAAGCACAAAGACCAGTGTAAGGATCCCAGTTAGAGCCCTGGCTCCCTACCTGCAGGGGAGTCGCTTCACAATCGGTGAAGCAGGTCTGTAGATGTCTATCTTTCTCTTCCCCTCTGTCTCCCCTCCTCTCTCCATTTCTCTCTGTCCTACCCAACAATGATGACATCAATAACAACAGTAAAAACAAGGGCAACAAAAAGGGAAAATGAATAAATAAATATAAAAAAATAATAATGTGATGTCTCTACGGAGCTATACATTTATAAATTATTATAGTTGAAAGGACTACGCTCTCAGCATTAACCATAAATTTTTATTTATTTATTTATTTATTTATTCTTTTAGATAGAAACAGAGAGGCAGCAAGAGAGAGAGTAAATGCTTCCTTCAGTGCACTGGGTGCCAGAATTGAACCTGGGTCACACACATGGCAAAGCAGCATACTATCCAAGTGAGCTATTTCACTGGACCCAGCCATGATTTTTTTTATTATGAAAAACCATATATACTGTATGATACTATAGATTTCAAATTGCCTGTCAATTTGAAATGAGTAATGTTTATGTGACTTACACAAAGGTAAAGTTTGTGAGACTTGCCATTAAGCCAAGGAATTCAAACTTAGTGTGAGGGCCCTACATAGTGATGTGGGAAGGTCAGAATTCTAAGAAAGTACAATTAAAAAATATATATTTATCTATTCATTAATGGTAGGAGAGAGAAGGAGAAAGAAAGAACCAGAGCATCACTATGGCATATGCAATACTGGAGATAGAACTTGGGACCTAGTGCTTAGAAGTTCAATGCTTTATCCAATGTATCACCTCCCAGGTTGCAGAAAATGCATTTTTCGAATGTTTGTTTTGATGACTTTGCCAACTTTATGTTTTTTTTTTTATATATATATATATAGCAGTTTAGCCATGGAGTCTGTCTCTGCTGAGACCAATTCAACTGACCTGCCCTCTCAGACCTTTGTGAGTCAACCCCAAGTGGTTCTCTCCATGGTGATTCTCAGCCTCACTTTCCTACTGGGTTTGCCAGGCAACGGGCTGGTGCTATGGACGGCCGGCTTCAAGATGCGCCGAACAGTGAACACCGTTTGGTTCCTCAATCTCACGCTGGCAGATTTCCTCTGCTGCCTCTCCTTGCCCTTTTCCCTGGCTCACTTGGCTCTTCAAGGACACTGGCCCTATGGATGGTTCCTCTGCAAGCTCATACCATCTATCATCATCCTCAACATGTTTGCCAGCGTCCTTCTACTGACTGCCATAAGCCTGGACCGCTGTCTCTTGGTCCTCAAGCCAGTCTGGTGTCAGAATCATCGCAATATGAGGACAGCCTTCATCGTCTGTGTTTGTATCTGGGTAGTGGCTTTCCTGATGTGTATACCTGTGTTCATATACCGGGAAATGTTCTGTGGCAACAACCACTGTTTTTGTAATTACAATGATGATTACAACAGACCATTTGATTACTCACTAGATTATTCAGATTTCAACTTCTCTTTCCTGGGGAATGAGTCTCTAGACTCACTTGTAGCACAAGTGGATCAACAGCATTCTTTATTTCAACAAACAAATGATTATCCTTGGACAACGGATTCAGCTACAGTATCTGACCAACACCCGTATCCTAATAGACTTAAACCTTTGGATGTGACCTCATCCATAATCCTCAGAGAAAATCACCCACTGGAAGACTTGGACCCTTTCCTCTCTACAGGTGTAGAGCATTCCTCAAATGCTTCTAGCGATTATTTCTACAATCCTGAGCTATATCCAGACTTCCTATTTGATTACCCTGCCCGCTATATGCTTGGCTATGTAGTATCCACACCCAATGGGACAGTAAGCCTCGTTCGGCTGGTACTGGGCTTCCTGCTGCCAGCTGTGGTCATGATGGTCTGTTACAGCCTCATTATTTTCAGAATGCGCCAGGGCCGCTTCACCAAGTCCCGCCGTAAAACCTTGAGAGTGGCAGTTGTGGTGGTGATTGTCTTTCTGCTCTGCTGGGCTCCCTATCACATTTTTGGAATCCTCCACTTGTTTATGGATCCAACAACTCCCTTGGGGAGTACTCTGCTGTCCTGGGACTACGTGACCCAGGCTCTGGCATCAGCCAACAGTTGCTTCAATCCCTTCCTCTATGCCCTCCTGGGGAAAGATTTTCGGAAGAAAGCCAAGCAGTCCATGCAGGGCATCCTGGAGGCAGCATTCAGTGATGAGCCCACCCACTCTACCAGCTGTACCACAAATAAAGTATTTTTGGAAAGAAATAGCATGGGTACCATTGTGTGAAAGCAGGCAGCACCTGACTCAAGAAGAGGCTTGTAGTTATGCACTGAATGCAATGTGTTTCTGAAAGGACAAGGGATGTGGTGAACAAGGTATTTTGGAAACCACCAAAGAGTCAGTTGAAGGCTTCTCGCAATGTGGCTACAAACTCGTGGCATCACTTGGAAACTTGTTAGAAATAAAGTTCTCAAGCCCTACCACAGACTGGTTGCAACAGAATGGGGGGGGGGGGAGGGGGACATGCAGAGGGGGGTGTATGGGTATGTGTGCAAGTGTTTAAAGTTCTCGTTTCTGATGATGCTAAACCTGTCGATGTAAAAATATGTCTATTGCTCTCCCAGACTTAGTCACTCAGCTTCAAGATTCTATTCTATTTTAAAATGTATGCCATTAAAAATTTTAGAGCATTATCTAAATCTCCAGATTAAACCATTTCTACTATTCCAACCTGAGTGAAAAAATGATCATTTATTCTGTTTTGGTTGATGCTGTTATTTTGGTGGTGATGGCAGCTGTGATAGTTTGACACAAAAGGAAGCAGCCATAAGATAAAGGGGGTACTAGTGGTTGGGTGGTGGAGCACTTGGTTGAGCACACTTGTTAGCAAGCACGAGGACCCAGGTTCAAGGCCCAGCTCCCCACCTGAAGGATGGAAGCTTCACAAGTGGTGAAGCAGGGCTACAGGAATCTCCCTGTGTCTCTCCCTAACTCATCCTCCCTGTTTTTCCCTCCCCTCTCTGTCTCTAATAACAAATATTTTTAAAGGTGGGGGAGGATATGAGACTGACTTAAGCAGAGCACTATGCCAAATGCCTGCTTTTCTGGATACTTCTGTGCAGGATCTAGGAATTTCAAGTGTCTGGTACCGCAAACAGAGCGTGTTGTGTAAAAGACAAGCTACATAGAGAAGCATCTAAAAACTTATTTTGAAATGGTATGTAAATCATTATTTAGAGAGATGCCTATTTATTTATTCTGATAGAAACACACATTCCGGGAGTCGGGCAGTAGCAGAATGGGTTAAGCGCACGTGGTCCAAAGCAAAAGAACCAGCGCAAGGGTCCCAGTTCGAGCCCCCGGCTCCCCACCTGTAGGGAGGTCGCTTCACAGGCAGTGAAGCAGGTCTGCAGGTGTCTTTTTCTCCCCATCTTCCCCTCATCTCTCCATTTCTCTCTGTCCTATCCAACAACAATGACACCAATAACAACAATAATAACTACAACAATAAAACAAGGGCAACAAAAGGGAATATTTAAAAAAAAAAAAGAAACACACATTCCTCTCCGTAAATTCCTTAATTCCCTCATACCATCATTGATTCTTAATTTTCTCCCATATTAGGTTTTATGCCTAAATAAACAAAATCTCAAGTCTCAAGGCTGTCAAGAAAGCTCACCTGGACAATGCACCTACTTTGTCATTTGTCATGTGAACTGCCCAGATTAGAGCCCAGCTCCCACCACACTGGCTGTAGCTTCTACACAGTGGTATCTTTCCTTTTCCCCCTGACACTCTATCCGAAAAAGTTGACTTAATAAAGCCACTACTCATGACTACAGAATGTGAGCTCAAACCTACAGGGATGCAGAGATTTTACATAGGCTCCTGTGCTGAATATGGGCCCCAGATAACATCAAATTAATGGGGTATACAGTCAACAATATTTATATACTTTTCCCATATTTGGGAGCTACTCTCTTCCTTGATACAGCTTCCTAGCCCTTTTTCCAGCCATGACATCATCTCCCCAGACAATAACTTGGGTCCTCCTACATATCAGATTTCAGGCTCAGGAAAAAATTAGTATAGTCATGGGCCCTTTGGAATAGAACTAAAATATAACTACCAGCTATCTCCAAAATGGAGACCACAAATCTTCATCTGCAATATTCCAGCCTTTAGGTTCAGGATTAGTCAACAATGTGACTTTATATGTTAACTCTTCTTTCAGCCACCAGGTTCCAGATGCGACCATGATGCCAACCAGACTTCCCTGGGCAGACAATGTGTCCTGGAGCCCCACTTCCCCAGAGCCCTGCCCCCTAGGGAGACAGGCTGGGAGTATGGATCGACCTGCCAATACCATGTTCAGCAGGGAAGAAATTACAGAAGCCAGACCTTCCACCTTCTGCACCCCCCATAATGACCTTGGGTCCATACTCCCAGAGGTTTAAAGAATAGTAGGGGGAGTCGGGCAATAGCGCAGCGGGTTAAGCGCAGGTGGCGCTAAGCACAAGGACCAGCGGAAGGATCCCGGTTCGAGCCCCCGGCTCCCCACCTGCAGGGGAGTCACTTCACAGGCGGTGAAGCAGGTCTGCAGGTGTCTGTCTTTCTCTCCCCCTCTCTGTCTTCCCCTCCTCTCTCCATTTCTCTCTGTCCTATCCAACAACAATGACATCAATAATAACTACAACAATAAAAAAACAAGAAGGGCAACAAAAAGAATAAATAAATAAAAATAATTTTAAAATTTTTTAAAAAAATAATCAAATTAAAAAAAAAAGAATAGTAGGAAAGCTATCAGGGGAGGTGATGGGATACGGAGTTCTGGTGGTGGGAACTGTATAGAATTGTACCCCTCTTACCCTATAGTTTTGTCAGTGTTTCCTTTTTATAAATAAAAAAAGAAAGAAAGAAAGAAGAATAGTAAAACCCCATTGAAGACAAAAAAAAAAAAAAAAAAGCACCAGCTTCACTTAGGATTCATCTTGCTCTGAATTAATGCTACCCAAGAAAACTCATTTCAAATGAAAAGGATAAAGAAGGCAAGAGATGGAGAAGTAATTCTTTTAACTTGCTGCAAAATAGCTGAGTGCCCAGTGGGAACATGACTGTCTGTGTGGATCTTTTGTGCCAAAAATTACCATCTAGATATTTAAGCTATCAATCTTCATAATCACCACAGTAATATGTGCACACAGTTCAAAGCAGAGTCAAGGCTTGTAAGAAAATATAAGCTTTCCTGTCCCCAACTCTGCCCAGTCACTCTCTCCTCCCTCTCCTGTTTCCCAAAGATAACCCTTGAGCAACATTTTAGATGTTTCTTCTGATATTTACCATATTTCTAAATTGTGTGCTTATGCAGATAGTTTTTGCAGACATGATAAAACAACTTCTTGTTTTGAAAGATGAAGGCTTGTGTCCAAACTCATTCCCATTTTTGCTTATCCAGCACTCCAGCAGTAACCACCATACTGAATTTGCTCACAATCATACATTTCCTTCTACTTTATCTATACATTCCAACCATGTATCCTTAAATTTTATTCCTTTAAAAAAAAAATACTCAACTCCCTATCACTTTTTAATTTTTTCTCTGTATATAAGTATTAATCTGTTAAACCTCTAAAAGTTTAGGCTTATTTGTTCCATAATACAGTCTGATATAAAGTGAACAAGATTTAATATTAAAATACAATATGAGCTGTTTCAGGTACGTTCAGTGTTTGAGATAAAGGCCTAGACTACAAATTTGCTCTAAAGTACTGCACAGAAAGATTTTGAATGACAAGAATTCTTACAGTTGTGAATTAGTAATGTCTAACATGATATAATTTTACGTTACTTTCAACTTAGTCTGTTTATATATTTAATGCAAATAAATGCTTTTTTATGATTCTTTGTAAGACTAAGAGGTTCATGCATCCTTTTAGTTGCTGGATACTCAGCAGTTAAAGATTAGCCTCCAAATATATGGAAGTAAATGAATCTCATCATGGGTAGCTATAAACTTGCTGCACTAACAATCAACTAGTCTTCTGGAAGTCTCAGTACATCTCACAAGACCACAGGTTTAAGTCCCGAACTCCGGGGACTAGTGTGTAAGATACTAGGGTGATGAATTCCTTGTGCAGAGGATCCCACGAGGTGTCTTAGACCCTGCCTCCCCAGATCCCTGCCCCACTATGGAAAAAGTGACAGGCTGGAAGTATGGATCAACCTGCCAATGCACATGTTCAGCGGAGAAGCAATTACAAAAGCCAGACCTCTAACTTTCTGCACCCCACAATGATCCTGGGTCCATACTCCCAGAGGGATAAATAGGGAAGCTATCAAGGGAGAGAATTGGACATGGAGCTGTAGGGTGGGCATTATGTGGAAATGTATTCCTCTTATCCTAGTCTTGTCAATATTCCATTTTATAAATAAATTTTAAAAAGGGGGTTGGGCGGTAGTGCAGCGGGTTAAGGACCCAATTCGAACCCTGGCTCCCCACCTGCAGGGGAGTCACTTCACAGGTGGTGAAGCAGGTCTGCAAGTGTCTCTCTTTCTTTCCCCGTATCCTCCTCCTCTCTCCACTTCTCTCTGTCCTATCCAACAACAATAACATCAACAATAATAACTACAACAATAATAAAACAGCAAGGGCAACAAAAGGGAAAATAAATTTTTTTTTGAAAAAAAAAGAAATGATTTTGGCATAGTGTTAAAGTTTTAATAGCTGGCATTTCTGGACTCCTTCTAAGAGTTCTATTTATCCTATAGTCAAAATTTCCTAATTGCTGAGAACTATGAAAAACTATGATGAATACCTGTAAGTAACCATGGAAAGTATTGGCTTATCAGAAAAGTCATGACCTGTGTTTTTCTAAGCAACAAATGTGTCATATATATTATTGTGCGTAAGAACTCAGGTTAAAGCCATGGTCCCCCCTAACGCAGGGAAGCTTCATGAGTGGTTAAGCAGTGCTGCAGGTCTCTCTTCCTCTTTATCTCTTCCTTCTTTTTTTTTTAAATTGTATTTATTTATTTACTTATTTAGGACAGAGAGAAATGGAGAGAGAAGGGGAAAACAGAGAGGGGGAGAGAAAGATAGACACCTGCAGACCTGCTTCACCGCCTGTGAAGCGACTCCCCTGCAGGTGGGGAGCCGGGGGGTTGAACCGGGATCCTTGCGCTTTGCACCACTTGCGCTTAACCTGCTGCGATACTGCCGACTCCTTATCTCTTCCTTCTATTTCAGTTTTTCTATCCAATGAGTGAATCAATAAAATATTTTTTAAAAAGAGAAGTTAAAGGTTTGAAGAAAAGAGATATGGTTGAAAATTTCTGCTATAGAGAATGAGAGAGAGAGCTGAATGAAGTAAAGTTGTGGATCAACACTGAGAAAGCTGGTTGGGGGCTATGAAATTAGAACAGCACAGACTAAATGGTTTTCTTCCTTTCTTTTCTTCCTCTATTTTTTAAAAAGAATTTATTTATTCATGAGAAAGATAGGAGAGAAAGAACCAGCCATCAAAAAAAAAAAAATGTGTCATAGCTTTTCCGACAACCCAATATAAGATGTGACCCCAGTTCCTTTCTAGATTATAGTATCTTTAATTTTTAAAATATTCAAGCAAAGGGGCCCAAGAAATGATGCAGTGAGTAGAATGTTTGAAAGCATGAGGTCTAAAGTTCAATGCCCTGCATCCCAAGTGCCAGAGTGATTGTCTAGTTCTCCATCTCAATGTTTAGAAATAAAATCTTTAAAAAAAGTTTTTTTCATATCCAAGTAAGGTACAAGACCACCTATCTTATACACCAAGTTGCAAGGGGTAACTTCCTCCCCTGATAATCTCTTACTATTTGAAAACTTGAATATTAAAGCAGATTTTTAGTTCTTCTTTCCTACTAATCTTACAATTTCAGAGTTAACTAATCAAACCCAGAAGTAAGAAGTTAAGTTAATGAAAGGGCTAAAGGTCAGTTGACAACCAACACTTTTCACATTTCTCCCTACTGCAGTTAAAAAAGAGAGACTAGAGCCATTGAAATAAAACTATACACATTATTTTTCTTTTTTATTAAGAAAGCATGCAAAAAAAAAAAAAAAAAAAAACTTGTGAGGCCATACATCCCTTTCCCAGCCTGCACCAATGCAAAGCATTATGGGTGGTACAAATGACTCACCAAACTGGAAACATAGGGGTTGAAGAAAGGAAGGCAGGGATGGGTGGATCTTTACCAAATGATTGCCCCATCTGTCTGTCTCCTCTCCCCTTCCGCCCCTTCCTTCCTCTTTGTAGGCAGTGAGCTCCTGCAGTTTTGCACACATCACCCGATACAACAATAATGACTATATTCAAGTCCAGCAACGCTGAACCAAAAAGAAAAAGTAGTTTTCTTTCTATTTCATGGAAGGGGGGAGAAACTGAAGACCAAAGAGGGTCTGGCTTGCCCTGTGCCATTTAGCAAGGCAGAGTTTAGTGGAGAGGAGCTAACATACCAGGAGGCTTGATTGGCAGTCTCCAGAGTTAACCCCAAATTTCAGTTATGCTGGTGCCCAGCAGACTTCACAATGAGACTAGTTTTCAGAAGACACAGATGGAATATAAATGAGGGACATTTACATGTTTGATTTAGTCTACTCTTAACAAATCCTGTATGGATCTGAGTAGAAAAGGGGTTTTTAGAAAAGAGGAGTGTTCATTTGAAAAGGGGAAAGCTTGGAGAGAACAGAAGAGAAGTTGTGTGTAGGAGGCACCTTGACTGGAAGGAGTAAGGGAAAGATGCCTAGAACAGGGACACTGGGCAAAAGCATTTTGCCACCCTCTAAGAGATTTCCTTTCCTCAATGGGAAATATGTATACTTCAACCCCACTAACTGCCCTCCAATGCAGTGGGGGATTCAAGCCACTCACACCCCCCCACTTCTTACAAAGAACTTCAAAGAAATAAAGTGCTCTAGTTAACTGCCCTTCCTTGTGCCTTTACCTCAGCCTCACTGGACTGCTTTAACAAACTGTCATGGATAACCCCCGTGGAAAAAAAAAAAAAAAAGGAAGGAGTGCATAAAGAGACAAAAGCATAAGAGTAAAAGCTAGGCCTCTTGGAAATCATAAGCAAATGAGTGAACCTGGACAAAAAGCAAAAAGTAGAGTGGCCTTGTCAATTCCAGACATTTTTGTCCCATACCTTTCAGAAAGTGAACAGCAAAACAGAAACAGAAGTAACAATTGTCCTTCCCTCTTCTATCTAAAACTCAACAATAGATATTAAATATACATTACGTGCTTTGCAGCAATTAATCATGGGCACTCCTTAAAGGTGAGAAAATATTCCTATACCTTTTCCTGGGCTGAGGGTAGAAGGGTCTCCCTCAACCCTCATTGAACTCTTCCCTTGGAATCCTTTACTTTCCTTTACCAAGATCTTTCACCCCTCAAGAGTCTGACAGAAAAAAAAACTTTGCAGTCCCAAAGACTTGGATTCCAAGGGATGCATGCACCCATGGGGCTAAATAGATGAATAGCACCTACCCATGTCTCTATTAGCTCCCTTTCCTTTCCCCACACTCCTGCCACCAGTGCTATGAGTCTGACTCTACCTTGACAGGTGGGAAAGAGATTCCCATGCTGTTCTGAAACAAGTTGATACTGGGAGGGGTAATGGCTTGCTTTTCTTTCTTGAGAATCCCAGAAGTGAATGGGAGAAAATAAGGTGGTGAAAGAACTGAACAAACAACTAAAAGAAGGCAAAATATTTGCAGAGTAGAAAAAGGCAGTGAAAGATAATTTATAAATGCCAAAAGCTGCCAGTTCCTTTCCAGAGAAAATGTTCTGAAAGCCAAAATGGTTACGTGAAACCATTCCAAAAGGCTGACCCAATGCTTAATATTCCTCTTTCTCACTACACTAAAAGCAGAGTTTGGGTTAGGACTGACCCTGTTGTCTTCTGCAGAGAATGGGCTAGAAGCCAATGGAAGCTTCTCTGATGTAATCAAGAATGGTAAGCACACACCTAAATTCTGAGTCTTATATTCCATCACCCTTCTACAAGATTCAACTCAATCTAACCCAGGCCTCTTACTCTTATTCCACCAGGCTGTCATTTGTCACCCTTCTGTACCACCACCACCATCACCTCTTGATGGGGAATGAGGGAGAGGATGAAGTAGGGAGTGAAGATATAAATGGGCAAGGAAAAGAACTCAGAGGACAAAATTAGCACCTTTGAGTAAAATCTGCAAACACATGGATGCCAAGCAGGGTTTTAGACAGAACCCTTCTGTCTGATAACGTGACCTGTCTAGTCCTGGGCTGACTGACAGGAACAGATAAGAATTTCAGACTGAAAGATAAGATGACAGGATTTCTCAAAGGGAAAGGTAAGCCAGGTTTGAAACAATTTTTGTGCCCAAGATGGCCTTCTTTTCTGACCAGATGGTTTTTAAAGATTAGTAAGGGGTGGACACAGCCTGTGGCACTGGGACTGGAAACTGGAAACAGCATATAATCCATAACAACAACAGAAATATAATAAGAACACTAAAAGAATTAGATGGGGGAAATAAGAAAAGGAAGAGTGAGCCAGGAAAAAGGGGGTTATCTTCGGCAGCATCTTGCAGTGGCTTCTCTGACAGAAAAAGAAAAAAAAAAAGGATATATATGGGAAAGCGGTGAGGGTGGGGGGACTGGGTCCGAGTTCTCCCCACTACCACACTTCACCACCCAACCCTGGGCTGACGGCCACACGCCAGAGTGCACTAAGTGATCAAGTCCCAGTCGAAGTCATCAGGGATCTCCTCGCTGGCACCAGGAGGCGGAACCGGTGGTCGAGGGACCATGTGGTGTGCTGTCAGGAAGAGAGGAAGAGATTAGAGAGTGGTTAGAAAGCTATTCTAGTGAATAGGGAGGTGGTGCTGTGGATCAAGCATTGGATTCTCTACATGAGGTTCCTGAGTTTGAACACCAGCACATGTCAGAGTGAGGCTCTGGTTCTCCCTCCCCGCTCACCAATCTCATTAATTAAAAAAAAAATTATTATTGTTCCTAACTGTGAAATATATTTCACCTCTAGGATCTTTCTTTTTTTCTTTCTTTCTCTCTTCTAATTTGATAGGACAGAGAGAAATTGAGAGGGAAGGGGGGCCATAGAGGGAGAGAGACACTAGCAGCTTTGCTTTGCTGCTCATGAAGCCCCCCCCACAGGTAGAGACCAGGGGCTTGAATCCAATTCCCTGTGCACTGTAAGTGCGCATTCAACCAGGTGAGCCACTAGCTGGCCTCCATAATTTAATAGACAAATATTCTATTAATCTAGATGAACAGTGCTCACCTCCCAAATAACCCTAGGAGGAAGGATTGATGAAACCACTGTCCTTATCAACCTATAGTTATTTCTGTTGCTGGTCATCATTTCGGTGAGGTCTTGGAAAATAAACTAGGTCACATGACAATGTAATAATAGTATGCAGTTAGGGCTAGGAAGATAGCTCAACTTGCTAGAATATAGAACTTACATGCCTGAGGCCACAGAGGTCCCAGGTTCAATCTCTTCATTATTCCAGAGTTAAGCAATATCCTAGTCTATCTCTCTCATAAATATATCAATCATTAAAAAAAAAAAAAACAGGATGCAGGAGTGGGGGATATGGTGTAGTGATTATGTAAAAAGACTTTCATGGGGGTCGGGTGGTAGCGCAGCAGGTTAAGCGCACATGGTGCGAAGTGCAAGGACCTGAGTTAAGGATCCTGGTTCGAGCCCCCAGCTCCCCACCAGGGGAGCTGCTTCACAGGCATGAGGCAGGTGCGCAGGTGTCTTATCTTTCTCTCCCCTCTCTGTCTCCCCTCCTCTCTCAATTTATCTCTGTCCTCTCCAACAATAGCAATGACAATAACAACAACAACAAAGGCAACAAAATGGGGAAAAATGGCCTCCAAGAGCAGTGGATTCATAGTGCAGGCACCAGGCCCCAGCAATAACCCTGAAGACAAAAAAAAAAAAAAAAAGAAAGAAAAAGAAAAGAAGAAGACTTTCATATCTGAGGCTCTGAGGTCCTAGGATTAATCCCCTATACCACCTTAAGTCAGAGCTGAGCAGTTCTCTAGTAAAAAAAAAAAAAAAAAAAATCAATTAAAACACATACACACCAGCATGTACTTGAGCTGGCATGATAGCTCACCTGGGAAGGCCACTGATCTGCTGTGCATGCAACCTAAGTTTGAGTCTACTCCCCACCACACTGAAGAAGGCTTTAGTACTGTGTTGTCCTTCTATCTATCTATCTATCTATCTATCTATCTGAAAAAGTCAACATGGAGGGGGTGAAGCCCCAACAAGGGAAAAAATAGTAGGCAGTCATTAAAAATTCTACTTATGGGGGGGGGTGTTTGAACCTGGGAACCTCAGGTAGGAGATTCTCTTTCCATAACCATAATGCTATCTACCCTGTGCTGAAAATAAATCTTTAAAATATTATACCTCCAGCCCAGAAGGTGTCTCAGTGGTAGAACTCTGGACTTGCTAGCATGAAAGTCCCAAGTTCAATCCCCAGCACTGCATCTGCCAGGATGCTGCTCCAGATTCTCTTTGGCTTTCACCCTCTACGTTTTCCACTCTCTTTCCCTTTTTTTTTTTTTTCCTTTTTTAATTTTTGCCTCCAGGGTTATTGCTGTGATCTGGTGCCTGCACTACAAATTCACTGCTCCTGGAGGCCATTTTTCCCGTTTTGTTGCCCTTGCCCTTGTTGTTATTGTTGTTGTAGTACTGTTATTGTTGCCATTGCTTTTTTTAGATAGGACAGAGGGAAATCAAGAGAGGAGGGGAAGACAGGGGAGAGAGAAAAATAGACATTTGCAGACCTGCTTCACTGCTTATGAAGCCACCCCTACCCCTGCAGGTGTGGAGCCAGAGGCTCAAACCAGGATCCTTACGCTAATCTTTGTGCTTTGGGCCATGTGCACATAACCCACTGTGCTACCGCCTAGTCCCCTCTTTAAATCTTTTAAACTACATAAACATATTGATGAAGAGTATGTAGCAAGGACAAAAGTGTACAGAGAATATATTAGCATATGAAATAGTAGCAAAGAAATGTGTCCTGACAACATGCATACACAAAGAGTCACATGTTACCTCTACCCCTCTAAAACTAAAAACAAAGTCAGGATGATTCTCCTGATTTTTCTAACATGACTTAAAGGTGAGAGACCTGTTCATTTTATACTGTCAGTGGTATTTGTGATCTCCCCTATATATACATGATGCTTCCAACATCAGAGACAGGTTAAGTCCCAGATGCCTGGCACAAGCCATCAGTAAAGAGAAAATCAAACAGGAATAGAAGGTAGGAGTGTTTGTTGAACAAGTTAATTTTATTTTCCTGAGTCTATCTCTGATTTAGATTCAAATTCAGGCAGGATTTGCTTGGTTTTTTTCTGCCTTAGTGTATTTTTAAAATATTTTATTTATTTTTATTTTGGATATAGACAGGAAGAAATTGAAAGGGAAGGGAGAGACAGAGAAGGAGAGAGAGAGAGAGAGAGAGAGAGAGAGACCTGCAGCACTGCTTCACTGTAAGGCTTCCCTCCTGGGGATGAAGGGCTTGAACCTGGGTCCTTGTGCATTGTATCATGCACACTCAGATACTTCTGCTGACACCTGGCCTCACTTTAATATATTCTTTTACTTCTTTCATTAGTGCAGGCACAAGCTAATTCTAGTCAATCATCTTTAGTATCCTGTAATAATCACCCCCTAGCGGTGGCCCACCCTCCAGCCTTGGGGATCCTGATGGCTTACCCCTCCCAGCACACATGTTAGACTAGAGCAGAGTAGGCAGGCTTAGAGCCGAGCCATCGAAACAACCCATCAGTAATAAGCTCCCTGGCTCTTACCTGGGCGATTGTATCCTGCTGAGTCCTGGGTGGGGATTGGGTACATTGGTGATGGGCCAGGGTAGAGGTGGGAGGCTTGTGGGTGCCCATAGGAATTCACTGTTGAAAACAAGACAAGAGTTACCTGAATGGGATAATGATACCCCATGAAGCAGAGTCTAAGAAGGAGAGGGAGGGGAAGAGGAAGGGAAAGAAGGAGGGGAGAGAGGGAGGAGTGAGGGAGAGAGTGTGTGTTGTGGGGTGGGTGTGAAAGGAACTCTTTCTCTTCTTGATCTTCTCCCACAGGACACAAATTTGGATATGCACTTCCTCCTAATTTGATCTCCTAAATCAGGTCTATTATTTATTTATTTATTTATTTTCCAGAGCACTGCTCAGCTTAGTTCTGGTTTATGGCAGCCTGGGGGATTGAATCTGGGACCTCAAGAGCCTCAGGCATGAAATTGTTTACATAACCAATATGCTATCTACCCTCCTAAATCAAGGTCTAAAAAAGGAGTGATGTAGCCTGTTGGTTTGGATTTTTTTTTTTAAGCTCAGGATTTGACTGATGCAAAAGAAGGTCGACAGGGTAGAGAAATGGGTCCCACCATGCAGTGTGGATCTTCACCCATACGATGGTTTTTTTGCTCACTTCTGCCCTTCTCCCACTCCCTATTCCAGTGGCCTCTGCCTCTTTGAGGGCTCACTCTGTGCAGTACCTTGGTTCATGGCTGTCTCTTGTTTGCCACCGGTGAGGGCACAGGAGTCAGCAATCCGGGCTGGGGCTGGTGGCCTATGGGAACCCCCCTGGGGGGGTACATGACCAGTCTGAGTAAGGAAGTGGTTAAGGGAGTCACACAGATTGGCGATGTGGTGCTGGTCAAGGCTCCAGTTCTTCTGCTCTGCCTGACGCAGGCTCTCCATCAGTTCTACAAACAGAGAAGCAATACATGTTGACCTTTCAAAAGTGCACCAAATCACCTGCTGGAGCCCTCTGTCACTCACTCTTCAAGTGCACTAGAAATCAACACCAGGATCAACTAGGAATACCAAAGGAGACCACCTGGGACTGAAACAAGACAAGACTAGAACGACTACAGGAACCCACCAAATCACGGGTGAGTGCAAACACATGTGGCTGGTGACAGAGAGAGGCCTAGGGAAAGACTAAGTGGCTGGTAACAGTCCGGCGGTCTATCAGTTGAGACACCACCTCCAGTCTGTTCCACCAACAAGGGGACAGCTGAAGGGGGGAGAGGACTCCCTGGAGACTCACCAAGTGCAACCCTGAGTCTCCATTGCTACTGCCCTCAGAATCTGGAGCAGCGGCAGGGAGGGACACCAGGGGACAGAGATCTAACTAGGAAACTCAGGAGAAGACCTATACCTCGGTAGCATAGCTGTGGGGCTGTGAAAGTCTCTTTGCATAACCACCAGACTATCTCTGCCACACCCTGCCTTATCTTTTGGTCAGGAGTCAGTGATTAAGTTAAGAAGCCTACTTATAGTTAGAAGCCCTCAGGCTCCTATAGCCTACAGAGAAGAAAAAAAAATTTTTTAATTGGGGAATTAATGTTTTACATTCAACAGTAAGTACAATAGTTTGTACATGTATAATATTCCCCAGTTTCCCATATAACAATACAACCCCCACTAGGTCCTCTGAATCCTTCTTGGACCTGTATTCTCTCCACCCACCCACCCCAGAGTCTTTTATTTTGGTGCGATACGCCAGTTCCATTTCAGGTTCTACTTGTGTTTTCTTTCTGATCTTGTTTTTCAACTTCGACCTGAGAGTGAGATCATCCCATAGTCATCCTTCTGTTTCTGACTTATTTCACTCAACATGATTTTTTCAAGGTCCATCCAAGATCGGCTGAAAACGGTGAAGTCACCATTTTTTACAGCTGAGTAGTATTCCATTGTGTATATATACCACAACTTGCTCAGCCACTCATCTGTTGTTGGACACCTGGGTTGCTTCCAGGTTTTGGCTATTACAAATTGTGCTGCCAAGAACATATGTGTACACAGATCTTTTTGGATGGATATGTTGGGTTCTTTAAAAAGAGGCTTTTAAATCACTGGGCTCCAACTTAGGGATTAAAATACTATTGAAACAACTGTTAACTTCCACCCCTGTGAACCCTTTAATTACCTTACTTAGACACAAGTCAATCCAGGAAATAGTGATCAGTAATTTGAAAAGTACTAAGAGAGGGAACTCATAACATAATATATAAAATGGGTAAACCAACAAGAAGAAATATTGGAGAAACTAACCAGGACAACAGTCCAGCTAAAAGCCTCCCAAAGGGTGAAGCACAAAATAACTAATTCAACATCCAAACATTAGCTAAGGAAATAATCACAGGAGTGAGTAAAGAGTTTGAAAGAATTGTAATCAGAAATACAGGAACAACAAATGAGACTATGGAAGAAAACACTAACTATCTCAAGGTTATTAGAGAGCTGAAAGCTGAAATGGCTGAGCTAAGAAGGCAACTAGCTGAACAAGCTAAAACAGTATCAGAGCAGGGCAACAAAAAAGATGAACTCCAGAAAACAGTAGAGGGCAGAGAGAATAGAATGAATGAGGCTGAAGACAGAATTAGCAAGATCGAGGATAAATTAGAGACAACTAAAAAAGAAGTAAGAGATCCAAAAAAAAGATTAAGAGATGCTGAAAACAACAACAGAGACCTATGGGCTGACTTCAAAAGAAACAATATATGCATTATTGGCTTACCAGAGGAAGAAAGAGAGGGAGAGGAAGAAAGCATTCTTCAGGCCATAATAGCTGAAAACTTCTCTAGTCTAGACAACATCAAAGACATAAAGATTCAAGAAGCCCAGAGGGTCCCAAACAGAATTAACCCAGACTTAAAGACACCAAGACACATCATATTTAGAATGGAAAGGAATAAGGATAAAGAAAGGATCCTGAAGGCTGTAAAGACACCAAGACACATCATATTTAGAATGGAAAGAAATAAGGATAAAGAAAGGATCCTGAAGGCTTCAAGAGAAAAACAAAGAGTCACCTACAGAGGAAAACCCATAAGATTAGGAGCAAACTTCTCCACACAAACACTACGGGCCAGAAGAAAATTGCAAGATATCTATCGAGTGCTCAACGAGAAAGGCTTTCAACCAAGAATACTATATCCTGCTAGACTATCATTCAACCAAGAATACTATAATCTGCTAGACTGTCATTCAGACTAGATGGAGGCGTCAAAAGTTTCTCAGACAAGCAACAGTTGAAGGAATCAACTATCGCCAAGCCTGCCCTGAAAGAAGTTCTGAAAGGTCTTCTATAAACAGATCATCATAAATAGGACATATATCAGAACACTCTAAAACTCTATAAGAATGGCATTAAAATATCTTCAATCTTTGATATCAATAAATGTCAATGGCCTGAATTCACCTATTAAAAGACACAGAGTAGGAAGATGGATAAGAAAATACAACCCTTGTTAAATGGGAAACTGTGGATGCATGTACAAACTATTGTATTTACTGTTGAATGTGAAACATTAATTCCCCAATAAAGAAATAAATTTTAAAAAAATAAATAAAAGAAAAGAAAAAAAAGAAAATACAACCCAACAAAATGCTGTCTACAGGAAGCACACCTAACTCAACAAGATAAACACAGACTTAAGGTGAAAGGATGGAAAACTATCATACAAGCCAATGGCCCACAAAAAAGGGCAGGAACAGCTATTCTCATATCTGACACAATAGACTTTAAAATAGATAAGATTGAAAAAGATAGGAATGGACACTACTTAATGCTCAGAGGATCAGTCAATCAATAGGACTTAATTATTAACATCTATGCACCCAATGAGAAGCCATCTAAATACATAAAATGTCTACTGAAAGAGCTACAGCAACATATTAACAGCAACACAGTCATAGTAGGGGACTTCAACACCCCACTCTCTCAACTTGACAGATCATCCAGGCAGAAAATCAATAAAGACATAAGGGAGCTAAATGAAGAGATAGATAAACTAGAACTATTGGACATTTTCAGAGTCATTCATCCCAAGAAACTGGAATACACATTTTACTCAAATCCACATGGGTCATTCTCAAGGATAGACCATATGTTAGGCCACAAAGACAACATCAGCAAATTCAAGAGCATTGAAATCATCCCAAGCACTTCTCAGACCACAATGGAATTAAACTAACTTAACAATCAACAAAAGATGAGTAACAGTCCCAAAATGTGGAAGCTCAACAGTACACTTCTTAACAACTTCTGGGTCAAAGAGGAAATCAAGGAAGAAATCAAAATGTTTCGAGAGTTCAATGAAAAAGCACACATTAGGAAACAAGAAAAAGCACAAATAAACAGCCTGATTGCACATCTTAAAGACGTAGAAGAACGGGAGTCGGGCTGTAGCGCAGCGGGTTAAGCGCAGGTGGCGCAAAGCACAAGGACCGGCATAAGGATCCCGGTTTGAACCCCGGCTCCCCACCTGCAGGGGAGTCGCTTCACAGGCGGTGAAGCAGGTCTGCAGGTGTCTATCTTTCTCTCCTCCTCTCTGTCTTCCCCTCCTCTCTCCATTTCTCTCTGTCCTATCCAACAATGACAACAACAATAATAACTACAACAGTAAAACAACAAGGGCAACAAAAGGGAATAAATAAATAAAATAAATATTAAAAAAAAAAAAAAAAAAAAAAGACCTAGAAGAACAACAACAAAGGAACCCTAAAGCAGCCAGAAGGACAGAAATCACTAAAGTTAGGGCAGAAATAAATAACATTGAGAATAAGAAAACCATACAAAAGATCAACGAAAGTAAATGTTGGTTCTTTGAAAGAGTGAACAAAATCGACAAACCTTTAGCCAGACTCACAAAACACAAAAGGGAGAAGACCCAAATAAATCAGATACTAAATGAAAGAGGAGATATCACAACAGACAACACAGAAATTCAACATATCATGCGAGGCTTCTATGAACAACTATATGCCACCAAGCTAGAGAACCTGGAAGAAATGGCCAATTTCCTAGATACCTACAATCTTCCAAAATTAAATAAAGAGGAACTAGATAACATGAACAGGCCCATCACAGCTAATGAAATTGAAACAGTTATCAAAAATCTTCCCAAAAATAAAAGTCCTGGACCAGATAGTTTTACAAATGAATTCTACAAAACCTTCAAAGAAGAACTAATACCTCTACTTTTAAAAGTCTTCCAGAAGATTGAAGACACTGGAATACTCCCTTCTAGCTTCTATGAATCTAACATCACTCTGATACCAAAAGCAAACAGGGACACAACCAAAAAAGAAAACTACAGACCAATATCTCTGATGAACATAGATGGCTAAAATACTGAACAAAATTCTAGGCAAACGGATACAGCAGTATATTAAAAAGATTTTTCATGATGATCAAGTGGGGCTTATCCCAAGCATGCAAGGTTGGTTTAATGTACATAAATTAATCAATGTGATCCATCACATCAACAAAAGCAAGACCAAAAACCACATGGTCATATCAATAGATGCAGAGAAAGCCTTTGACAAAATACAACATCCCTTTATGATCAAAACACTACAAAAAATGGGAATAGATGGAAAATCCCTCAAGATAGTGGAGTCTATATATAGCAAACCTAAAGCCAACATCATACTCAATGGTGAAAAACTGGAAGCATTTCCCCTCAGATCAGGTACTAGACAGAGCTGCCCACTATCACCATTACTATTCAACAGAGTGTTGGAAGTTCTTGCCATAGCAATCAGGCAGGAGCAAGGAATTAAAGGGATACAGATTGGAAGAGAAGAAGTCAAACTCTCCCTATTTGCAGATGACATGATAGTAGACACAGAAAAACCTAAGGAATCCAGCAAGAAGCTTTTAGAAATCATCAGGAAATACAGTAAGGTGTCAGGCTATAAATTAAGATTCAAAAGTCAATGGCATTCCTCTATGCAAACACTAAGCTAGAAGAAATTGAAATCCAGAAATCAATTCCTTTTACTATAGCAACAAAAACAATAAAATATCTAGGAGTAAACCTAACCAAAGAAGAGAAAGACTTGTATACTGAAAATTATGAGTCACTACTCAAGGAAATTGAAAAAGACACAAAGAAGTGGAAAGATATTCCATGTTCATGGGTTGGTAGAATTAACATCATCAAAATGAATACACTACCCAGAGCCATCTACAAATTTAATGCTATCCCCATCAAGATCCCAAGCACATTTTTAGGAGAATAGAAAAAATGCTACAAATGTTTATCTGGAACCAGAAAAGACCTAGAATTGCCAAAACAATCTTGAGAAAAAAGAACAGAACTGGAGGCATCACACTCCCAGATCTCAAACTGTATTATAGAGCCACTGTCATCAAAACTGCTTGGTACTAGAACATGAATAGACACACTGACCAGTGGAATAGAATTGAGAGCCCAGAAGTGAGCCCCCACACCTATGGACATCTAATCTTTGACAAAGGGGCTCAGACTATTAAATGGGGAATGCAGAGTCTCTTCAACAAATGGTGTTGGAAACAATGGGTTGAAACATGCAGAAGAATGAAACTGAACCACTGTGTTTCACCAAATACAAAAGTAAATTCCAAGTGGATCAAGGACTTGGATGTTAGACCACAAACTATCAGATACTTAGAAGAAAATACTGGCAGAACTCTTTTCCGCATAAATTTTAAAGACATCTTCAATGAAACGAATCCAATTACAAAGAAGACTAAGGCAAGTATAAACCTATGGGACTACATCAAATTAAAAAGCTTCTTCACAGCAAAAGAAACCACTACCCAAACCAAGAGACTCCTCACAGAATGGGAGAAGATCTTTACATGCCATAAATCAGACAAGAGTTTAATAACCAACATATATAAAGAGCTTGCCCAACTCAACAACAAGACAACAAATAACCCCATCCAAAAATGGGGAGAGGACATGGAAAGAATATTCACCACAGAAGAGATCCAAAAGGCCAAGAAACACATGAAAAAATGCTCCAAGTCTCTGATTGTTAGAGAAATGCAAATAAAGACAACAACGAGATACCACTTCACTCCTGTGAGAATGTCATACATCAGAAAAGGTAACAGCAGCAAATGCTGGAGAGGGTGTGGGGTCAAAGGAACCCTCCTACACTGCTGGTGGGAATGTCAATTGGTCCAACCTCTTTGGAGAACAGTCTGGAGAATTCTCAGAAGGCTAGAAATGGACCTACCCTATGATCCTGCAATTCCTCTCCTGGGGATATATCCTAAGGAACACAACATATCCCTCCACAAAGATCTGTGTACACATATGTTCTTGGCAGCACAATTTGTAATAGCCAAAACCTGGAAGCAACCCAGGTATCCAACAACAGATGAGTGGCTGAGCAAGTTGTAGTATATATACACAATGGAATACTACTCAGCTGTAAAAAATGGTAACTTCAGCATTTTTAGCCGATCTTGGATGGACCTTGAAAAAATCATGTTGAGTGAAATAAGTCAGAAACAGAAGGATGAATATGGGATGATCTCACTCTCAGGCAGAAGTTGAAAAACAAGATCAGAAAAGAAAACACAATTAGAACCTGAAATGGAATTGGCATATCGCACCAAAGTAAATGTCTCTGGGGTTGTGGGTGGGGAGAATACAGGTTGAAGAATGATTCAGAGGACTTAGTGGGGGTTGTATTGTTATATGGGAAACTGGGGAATGTTATGCATGTACAAACTGTTTTACTTACTGTTGAATGTAAAACATTAATTCCCCAATAAGAAAAAAAGAAATAAAGAAATAAATATATAAGAAAAAAAAGAAAAAGAAATCAACACCACTGTGAGGCGCATTCTGACAGCAACTGACATCTGGTGATGCCCTACAATTTCTTTTTTCCCTTTCTTTCTTTCTTTCTTTCTTTCTTTCTTTCTTTCTTTCTTTCTTTCTCTTTCTCTTTCTCTTTTTTTTGCCTCCAGGATTATCAATGGGGCTCAGTACCTATACTACGAATCCACTGCTCCTGGAAGCTATTTATTCCCATTTTTATTGCCCTTATTGCCCTGTTGTTGTTATTATTGTTATTGTCACTAGACAGGACAGAGAGAAATCGAGAGGGGACAGGAAGACATGGGGGGAGAGAAAGATAGATACCTGAAGACCTACTTCACCACTTGTTAAGTGACCCCCCTGCAAGTGGGGAGCCGGAGGCTCGAATGGAGATCCTTATGCTGGTCCTTGTGCTTTCGCACCATGTGCGCTAAACCCAATGTGCAACTCCCTAGTCCCCTAGAAGCTTACCTTTTCAATCTTTCTACTTGCTCTTTAGGAAAAAAAAAAATGGGGCCAAGTGGTAGTGCACTTGTTAGAGCACATGTTACAATGCTCAAGCCAATGGGGAAGCTTCACAAGTGGTGAAGCAGTGCTGCAGGTATCTCTCTTTCTCTCCCCCCCCCCCTTTTTTCCCCTCCAGGGTTAGCTCTGGGGCCTGGTGCCAATACTACGAATCCACTGCTGCTGGTGGCCATATTTTCCATTTCTTTCTTTCTTTCTTTTTTTTAAATATACAACAGAACAGAGAGAAATTGAAAAGGAAAGGTAGGAGAATATAGGGAAGGGAAGAGAAAGACACCTGTAGACCTATTTCACTGCTTATAAAGTGACCCCCCTGCAGGTGGAGAGCCAGGCAAATGTCCTTGAGCTTTGTACTATGTGCACTTAACCCTGTGTGCTAATGCCCAGCACCCTCATTCTCTCTCTACCTCCCCCTTTCCCTCTTGATTTCTTGATGTCTCTACCCAATCAATAAAATATTTTTAATAAGATTTATTGTACATTTTATTTCATAAAAGTAACATAAAGAGTCAGTCCTTAAGCTCCATTACTCTACCATCAAATTGCAGATGCTACCATGAAGCCCTTCTGACTTCCCTGGGCAGATGACCTCACTGATGTACCCTGGAACCCCGACTCTCCAGACCTCTGCCTCACTAGGGAAAGATAGAAACAGGCTGGGAGTATGGATCTACCTGCCAATGCCCACATCCAGCGGGGAAGCAGTAAGACAAGCCAGACCTTCTACCTCTGCACCCCATAATGATCCTGGGTCCATACTCCTAGAGGGATAATAGAAAAGTTTCCAATGGAGGGGATGGGATATGGAACTCTGGTGGTGGGAATTGTGTGGAATTGTGCCCCTCTTATCCTATGGTCTTGTCGATCATTATTAAATCAATAAAAAAAATAAATAAAAGTAACATAAAGAGAAACAAAGAGTGAACCAGAGTATCACATTGGCACATGCAATGCCAGGAATCATGCTCAGGGCTTGATGTTTGGAAGACCAGAATTCTACTACTGTATTACCTCCCAGGCCATCTCCTTGTTGCTGATATAATTTTTTAAATATTTATTTATTCCTTTTTTGTTGCCCTTGGTTTTTTTTTTGTTTGTTTTAGTTATTATTATTGTTTTTGTTCTTATTGATGTCATTGTCATTGTTGGATAGGACAGAGAGAAATGGAGAGAGGAGGGGAAGACAGATAGATATACCTGCAGACCTGCTTCACTGCCTGGGAAGTGACTCCCCTGCAGGTGGGGAGCCAGGGGCTGGAACCAGGATCCTTATGCTGGTCCTTGTGCTTTGCACCACCTGCGCTTAACCCGCTGCGCTACTGCCCAACTCCCGCTGATATAATATAAAAAATCAAATTTCAAAGTGACTGACTGAATGACTCTGATCACACTGTCAGTAAGGATTAATAAAGCTACACAATGGTCTGAATTCCTCAGATCATTCTTCTGTATAGAACTGGCTAGGATCAAACACAATCATTTTTTTGAGTTAAGGTCAATTTAATTAAAATTGGGCAGGGAAGATAGCATAATGGTTCTTCAAAAGACTTCATGCCTGAGGCTCTGAAGTCTCAGGTTCAATCCCCCATACCACCAGTAGTCAGAGCTGGGCGGTGCTCTGGCAAAAAAAAAAAAAAAAAATTAATTTAAATTTATTTTTTATTTTTTTTACAGCAAGGATTGAAATCAGGGTCTCATCTATATAAAACATACACTCTATCACTGAGCTACATCCCCAGTCAAAACTAATTTGAAAATAATATCATAATTATCTATTTTGTGTAACATGGAGGAGAAATAATGAAGTAAGTTCCCATTCCTCAAACTTTACTCACTCAACCATCCCCTTCTGGTTCTGGTTTCTTTTTCTTTTCTTTTTTTTTTTTTAAGATTTGTTTATTAACTGATGAGTGAGAAAGAGAATCAGAGAATCCCTCTGGCATGTGCAATGCTGGGGATTGAACACGGAACCTCATGACTCAGAGTCCAAAACATTAGCCACCTCACCACCACCTGGGCCACCCTACTGAATTTTTCAATCACATTACCACCCTCTTGTCTCCAGCCATCATCTTTGGATCCCTCACCTGAGAACTGTGACTGCTCAATGCTGGACCAATTGAGCCGATTCACCATCTTGAAGCTTTCCTTTAAGGAGTCTATATTGGAGCACCAGTCAGGAGGAAAGGCTACAAAGAGATGTAGGGAGGGGGTAACAAGATGAAGTATGGTCCTCAACTGCACGTTACATTTTATCATTACTTTTATTGCCACCAGAGTTATCACTGGAGTTTGGCTCCCCCTGCTCCAAGTAGCTATATCTATTTTTTCTTTCTTTTGTTTTTTTCTTCTATTAGAGAGACAGAGAGAAATTGAGAGGGAATGGGGAGACAGAGAGGGAGGGAGAAAGCGAGGCACCTGCAACACTGCTTCACCACTTGTGAAACATCCCCCTGTAGGTTGAACTTGGGTCCTTGTGCACAGTAATTAATGTGCATGCTCTACTAGGTGTGCCACCACCCTTACCAGTTAGATTCTTAGATTTATACATGTAGTCAGTTGCATTATCAAGGTAATTTTGGAGTCTTCCTCCCTGGAGGTTTTAGGACTAGGAATGGTCTCTGTGCTGTGGGTACAGAGTGATTCATAGTCAGGAGACTATGCAAAAGAATCCTAATTTGTCTAAGAATTCTGCAAGACTGGGTTCCATTCACTCAGATGACCTCTCCTGAAGAATCTGAGTTAAAAGAGCCACTGTTGGCACAGTACATGAAACACTGGACTCCCAAGCATGACGTCCCAAGTTCAATCCCTAGCAGTACATGTACCAGAGTGATGCTCTAGTTCTCTTTCTCTCTCTCCTTCTAACTCTCTTACTTTTTCTTTTAATTGCCACCAGGGTTATTGCTGAGGCTGGGTACCGGCACTAGGAGCCCACTGTTCCCAGCAGTCTTTTTTTTTTTAATCTTTCTATTATATTTGATAGGACAGAGAGAAATTGAGAGAGGAAGGGAACTAAAGAGAGAGGGAGGGAGAAAGAAATGAAAGAGAGAGAGAGAACTGCAGACCTGCTCCACTGCTTATGAAGCTTCCCCCCTGCAGGTGGGGAGTGTGAACTTGAACCCATGTGCTTATACATGGTAATGTACACTTAACCAGATGCACCAATGCCTGAACCCCTTCTCTCTTGCTGATAAATAAATGAAATGAATGAAAGAGGGAAGGAGAAAAGGAGGGAAGCGAGTGAGGAAGGGAGGGAAGGAAGAAAGGAAGGAATGAAGGAAGGAAGGAACCAATCAACAGCAGGCTACTGCAATCTACCCATCAAATCAGAGTGAGAGCAAGGGAGTCACTCCACCCTCCATTAAGGGGAAACCCTCACCCCCACCCTTACTCACCAAAACCAGGACTGTTGATGGGCGCCTGGCCCTGGGCCTGCTGTTGGGCGGGGTGAGCGTGGGGGTGGTGCTGGTGTGGGGGGTAGCCACTATGCTGCAGGGGGGGCGGGTGCATGGCCATCACAGGGGGAGGCCCGTAGCCCTCGGCCCCCGCTTGCTTCCCCCCAGGTGGGGTACACCCATCTGGGCTTGGGGTGTGCAGTGGAGGCACACCCCCCACCGTCGAGGGGCCCTGGGTGGGTGCGGACTGCTGCGGGGGCTGTGCTGCTTGGGGTGGAGGCTGTGGCGGCGGCTGCTGAGGTGGTGGAGGCTGTTGCTGGTACATGTAGTAGTTGTTCGAGGGCTGCATGTCCCCCAGAAGAGACGAGAAGCCTGCGGGGATGGAGATGGAGGTGGGGGGAGAGAGCAGGTTAAGTGATGCTGGCAACAGACATTTCCCCAAACAGGATCACTAGCAGGTAGAAACAGGAGGCTCCCAGTGGAAAACGTAAAGTTCAGAGGGTTCCAATGTCCTGTGATAGCAAAGAATATTCCCTGGGTCCCCTGATAGGACCACTGCCATTTTAGCAAAATAAATAAATAAGAAAAAAAACAAACCCACAAATAAATAAATAAATAGTGATCTAAGACGGGGCTATGTCGATAACGCACTGGCCTCTCAAGAATAAAGTCCTGAGTTCAATCCTTGGCATCACGTGTGCCAGAGTAACGCTCTGGTTTGCTTTCTTTCCCCCTATCTCTCTCATAAATAAATAAATATTTTAATATTGTTATTATCTTTATTTGATAATAGATAGCCAGAAACTGAGAGGGAAGGGGGTGACAGAAAGGGAGAAAGACAGAGAGACACCTGCGACACTCCTTCACCACTCACAAAGCTTTCCCCCGCAAGTGGGAACCAGGGGCTTGAACCTGGGTCCTTGTACACTGTAACATGGGTGCTCAATCAGGTACACCACCATCCGGCCCCAGATAAAAGTAAATACAAATGCACCAATGTAAAGGACTCAGGAGGTACAGTTCAGGTCCTGGTGTGGTGCACAATGGTGGAGGAGGATCTAGGTGAGTGGCTAGAGTGTTGTGCAGAAAACTGAAAAATGCTACACATATCCCACAACTGTATTTACTGTCAACTGTAAATCATAAATCCCCCAAATAAAAAAAAATTGCCTCCAGGGTTATTTCTGGGGCTCAGTGCCTGCATTATGAAACCACTGCTCCTGGAGGCTGTTTTTTTTTTTTACCCTTTTGTTGCCTTTATCATTGTTGTTGTTGTTGTTGTTGTTGTTGTTATTGCTGTTGCTGTTGGACAGGACAGAGAGAAATCAAGAGAGGAGGGGAAGACAGAGGGGGAGAGACACCTGCTTCACCACTTGTGAGGTGAACCCCTGCAAATGGGGAGTGGGGAGGGGGTTTGAACAGGGATCCTTAAGGCAGGTCCTTGTGCTTCACGCCATGTGCACTTGCTTATCCCACCACCTTGTAGCCCAAAAAAAAAAAAAATTAAAGGAGGAGGAGAAAAAAAAAAGAGGAAAAGGAAATCAGTGCATGCTTTCTATGCTATTTTTGTTAGGATTTATTAAAATCTTTACATGAGAGAGGAGAAAAAAGAACCAGCACATCACTCTGGTGCATGTGACGCTGGGGCTCAAACTCAGGACCTCATGTTTAAGAGTTGAATACGGGAGCTGGGCAGTAGTGCAGTGGGTTAAGCGCATGTGGCGCAAAGCACAAGGACCGGTGTAAGGATCCCGGTTCAAACCCCCGGCTCCCCACCTGCAGGGGAGTCGTTTCACAGGCGGTGAAGCAGGGCTGCAGGTGTCTTATCTTTCTCTCCTCCTTTCTGTCTTCCCCTCCTCTCTCCATTTCTCTCTGTCCTGTCAAACAACAAGGGCAACAAAAGGGAATAAATAAATAAGAATTGAATACTTTGCCCACTGCACCACCTCCCCAGCCGCCTTTATGTTATTTTTCAAGGATTTTAGGGTAGACCTAAAATCACAGTTTCAAAAGGTTCAGAGGCTCCCTCCTCAGAGATTCAGGACAGTAGATGAGACATTAAACATCAACTAGAGGGCAACCCAGAAGTGGGCACAGTAGTTAACGTGATGGGCTCGACAACAATAAGTTCTGAGTTCAGTCTCTGGTGTTAACAAGATGTGTTCATTCAGCTAGAAGGGGGCAGGGGAGACATCGAAGCACTGAAGCTTCCTCCTGTGCCACAGTATCTAGAACCTACCAGGATCAGGCACACAGTACAGCATGGACCCTGCCCAGTAAGTTGACTCTGACCCTCTGAACTGATTTTATAAAAGATTTTATTAATATTTATTTATTTATTCCCTTTTGTTGCCCTTGTTTTAAATCGACTCCCCTGCAGGTGGGGAGCCAGGGCTCTAATCGGGATCCTTACGTGGTCCTTCACAGGCGGTGAAGCAGGTCTACAGGTGTCTTTCTCTCCCCCTCTGTCTTCCCCTCCTCTCTCCATTTCTCTGTCCTATCGAACAATAACGACATCAATAATAACTACAACAATAAAAAACAACAAGGGCAACAAAAGGGAATAAATTAAAAAAACATAAATTAAAAAAAAGATTTATCTATTAATATGTGTGTGTGTGAGAGAGAGAGAGAGAGAGAGAGAGAAGAGACAGATACCAAACCAGAGCATCATTCTGGCATTCTTTCAAGAGAAAAATAGATAAATAAATAAGTAAATAAGTAAATCTGAGGGCCTGGGAGGTGGCTCATTGAGCAAGCACATTACAGTGCAAAAGGACCCAGGTTCAAGCCTCCGTCCCATCTGCAAGAGGGAAGCTTCACAACAGTAAAATAGTACTGCAGGGGTGTGTGTGTTCTCTTTCCCCCTCAATTTCTCTCTGCATTAAAATAATAATAATAATAGTCATATCGCACCAAAGTAAAAGACTCTGGGGTGGGTGGGTGGGGAGAATACAGGTCCATGAAGGATGATAAATAACATAGTAGGGGTTGTACTGTTAAATGGGAAACTGGGGAATGTTATGCATGTACAAACTATTGTATTTACTGTTGAATGTAAAACATTAATTCCCCAATAAAGAAATCAATTTTAAAAATAATAATAATAATAATAGTAAGTTGGTGTATTGCACCAAAGCAAAAGACTCTGGGGTGGGTGGTGAGGAGAGTACAGGTCCTGAAACAGGATGGCAGAGGACCTAGTGGGGGTTGCATTGTTATCTTGAAAACTGAGGAATGTTATGCATGTACAAACTATTGTATTTACTCTTGAATGTAAAACATTATTACCCCAATTAAGAAATTTTTAAAAATAAAAATAATAATAAAATAATAAGAAGAAGAGTAACTAGGATCCAGGCAGTGATGCACTCAATTAAGCTCCCATGTTCTAATGCACAGATTCAAGCCCCCTGTACCCACCTGCAGGAGAGAAGGTTCACAAATGGTGAAGCAGGGCTACAGGTGTTTCTCTCCCTTTCTATCTCGCCCTCCACCTCAACCTCTTTCTGTCTCTATCCAATACATGAACAAATAAAATAAAATGTATTGAAAAAATAAACTATTAAAGATAAATAAATAAATCTGAGCCAGGGGCTGGGCAATGGTGCACCTGGTTAAACAAATGTCACTATGCACAAGGACTCAGGTTCAAATCTACAGTCCCCACCTGCAGGGGGGAACGCTAGATGAGTGGTGAAGAAGGTCTTCAGGTGTCTCTCTTTCTCTCCCTCTTTTTGTTCCCCCCCCTCAATTTCTCTCTGTCCTATCAAAATAAATAAATATTTTTAAAAGAATGTGACTTAAAAAATAATAATAGTAAATCTGGGCTAGGGATATCCAAGTAAAATAACACACTTCATGCCTGAGAGTATAAAGATCACAGGTTCAATCTCCCACATGACTATAAGCCAGGATTAAGCACACTCTTGGTGGTCCTCTCGTTCTCATGAAAACAAACAAAACTGCTCTCACAAGAAATGCTGTGGTTCTTGAGAAGATACAACTACCGCCCCCTAGTGGCCATTCTCTAAATGACTTGTTTGCAGCTATATCACTGCTCTTGCTGGAGAAAGGGTATTCCAATGCCTTACTCTCTGAAGTTTATAGCCCAGCCTGCCTCCAGAAATAGTTATCCTTAGGACCAAGCCAGAATAGCTCAAATCCAGAGTGTGGGTTCATGACATGTCCCTCTGTTCAATGACGAAGCCTTCCTGGTGTCAAAAATAAGAAAGAAGGGAGAGAAGAAAATGTCATCACTGACCTAGGCTCTCACCCCCACTCCAGACTCACCATGCTGGGAGGAAGATGAGGACTTCTCCAGCATGGATTTGTAGAGGTTACGGAAGGACCAGCTTAGGTCCTGGAAGTTGATCTCTGAGTAGGAGAACTTGAAGTCGTGGTTGGTGCTGTATAAGGGAGGGGGACCCTCAGTACTTTCTCGGCCTGGAGGCCCAGCTGCCACTGCTCCACCATCCACAGGTCCTGTACTCTGCAAAAAGAAGAAAAAGAAGACAGACTTGACCCACATCCTAAAAGAGGGACTAACACAATTCTCTTTTTTATTGCCACCTCGGTTATCATTGGGTCTTGGAACCAGCACTATGAATCCACAGCTCCTGGTGGCCTTTTTTTTTTTTTTAATTTTATTTTATAGGACAGAGCAAGAAACTTAGCAAGAAACTCAGAAGTAAAGAGGAGACAGAGAGGAAGAGAGAAAGATAGATACCTGCAGTCTTGCTTCACCGCTAGTAAGCCTACTCCCCTGCAGGTAGAGAGTGAGGGCTTATAATTCTAAGTATAAATATTTACTTTAGCCTAAGTATTTAATGTTTTAGATTTGTAAGATGGCCAAACTCGACCACTGGGATTAGATTGTTTAAGGAACTCTAAAAACATATCTGTATATGTAGCTTTTTTAAATACCTAAGTCAACTACAACTTTAGACCAGACAGATCAAGACCATTTGGCCCTGTCAATATCTTAAATATGGAGACTTTTCAGATACCACTAAAAGGCACAAAACACAGTGAGGTCAAGTATATTACTTTAGATGCTACCCACTGGATTTTCATAGAAAACAAATCCCCAACCAACTTGGTTATAATAATAACTAATTACTGCGATTTTAAACCCTTTCTAAGACTTCAAGAAGCCCTTTGAATTCTCTTTAAGGTCCTCATTTCTCCTAGTCCTGGAACCTCTAGGATATGCCCACACTTCTTGATGTTCCTTCTCTCTGATTCCTTACCACCATACCACCTCTGTCGCCTTCAACCAAATCGCTACTGGTGCTGCCATCTTGTGTTATGTTGCCACTGAATTCTCACTATGGATGGTAGCCAGAGATACATGAGATGTCAACCTCGAAACTCCTCAAACCTGGTGAGATCTTTCCTAGCCCATGGGACTTCCTACATCCATATTAGATGGCACATCATTTAACAAAGTTAACAGATACTAGATATGGGCTAGGGTTTAGGGTACTGGGTACCTGTATCCATAAGCAAGGGGCAATTATAAAACTCAAAGTGCTAAATCGTCCTTGGTGAGTAGACTTAGAACTAATAAACTTGGAGTCCTACTTGAAGTACCTGAAGAAGGTATTATAAATTCTCTAATAGATTAGTAGACTAAATTAGCTTGGCAATCTACCAGAAAGGCCCAAAGAAGACAGATCCCAAAAACTTGATTCTGGTTGGGTTCAACAAATGACAATGAATGTTTAAACAGCTGGGAGAAAGTCTAAGGTCATCAGATAAAGAGGACTATAAAAGTTGGATAAGGGCTAAGAGACAGGCTCCTTAATAATGCCCTTTTGATCAATATCACACCACTTCATCATCTGGGGCCCTAGTTAGGGAATCCTTGGATTCCCACACAAATATGATGGGCCTAGACCTCTAATGGATCCCTCTCTCCACCATCAATGGTCACTTCCATCAGGAACATCATCAAAAACCCTCTTGCAGGCCTTCCCAGGACCTTGCTCTCACCATAAAGCAGCAATGGTAGGGACTGACCCAGTCTCCACAGGGAGGCTGGGGTACCTTGCCCTGACACTTGAAGAAGACTGGTCCTGAAATGAGTGCAGCCTGCAATGTTCCCAGCTGTGACCATGAGCTGTGAGCTCAGGCTTAGAGGCTACACTGGCTCTGGTGCTAAATATAAATACTTATCTGGGCCCTGGGTTAGGTAGATGGAGGTAAATAATTAATTTTATCCACAGAATCTTTTCAAGAATGGAAACTACTCTCTGACCTAATCCAACTTTCTAGCCCTTTTCTCTACTCTGATACCATTTTCTGAGACAATATTTTTATCCAACTTCATGTTAGCTATCAAACTCAAGTGAACTACAATAGTCATGGGCCCCTAGGAACATGCCTAGAGTGGATTTCCTAGCTTCCTTCTACCATAAAATCCCTAATCTCATCTGCTCTGTCCCTACTTTTTGGTTACTGTTCATTAACCATTTTGTCTCAGTTTATAGCCTGTCACCTTCCAGACACCAAGTTTCAGACACTAACATGATTCCATCCTGACATCTCTGGGAAGACAACCTCATCAATGTGTCCTGGAACCTCACCTCTCCAGAGCTCAGGGAAAGATAGAAACAGACTGGGGGGGGGGGGGGGGCAGAGTTGGGCGGTAGCTCAGTGAGTTAAGCGCATGTGGTGCAAAGCTCAGAGACTGGTATAAGGATTCCGGTTTGAGCCCCAGCTCCCCACCTACAGGGGAGTCGCTTCATAGGCAGTGAAGCAGGTCGCAGGTGTCTATCTTTCTTTCCCCCTGTCTCCCCTCCTCTCTCCATTTCTCTCTGTCCTATATAACAATGACGACATCAATAACAACAACAATAATAACTACAACAACAATAAAAAAAAAACAAGGGCAACAAAAGGGAAAACAAACAAATATAAAAAAAAGAAACAGGCTGGGGGTATGAATCAGCCTGCCAATGCCAATGTCCAGCAGAGAAGCCATTACAGAAGCTAGACCTCCCACCTTCTGCATCCCCCCCAAAAAATAAAATTTGATCCATACTCCCAGTAGGGGAGAAGTAACAGGAGGAAGAGGATAAGAGATCTCTGAACTCCAGCTCCATCAGGACCCGGAGAGATAAGAGGAAAAAGGGATGTAGTAATAGAGTTATATGTGCCTTGGAGGGGAAAAGAAGACAGAACCTGGAAGAAGAAGGGGGCGATTATGTACAAATGTAGACAGATGGTTGTAGAGATGACAGTTAACCCATGTCTGCAACCTTAGAAGAAATGTGGTGGCTTGCAATGGAGGGATTGAAGATTCAGAACTCCGGTGGTGAGAATGGTATAAAATTATATCCCTGTTGACACGTAATTTTGTATATCAATATTAAATTACTAATAAAACTTAAAAAGAGAGAAAGTGAGGGTTTAAACCCAGGTCTCTGTGCATAGTAACATGTACACAATTAGGTGTATCACTGCCCAGCACCCCCCCAGAAAAACTTTTAATAATCACCAAGCTCTCTTGCTTTTCCCAACTATATTCTTTTCTCTTTCCTTGCTCACTTGTTTTCTTTTCTTTCTTTTTTTGATAGAGTCAGAGAAATTGGGGGAGGGGGGAGATAAAGAGGGAGAGAGAAAGAGATACCTACTGCACTGCTTCACCACTTGTGAAGAGTCCTCCCTGCAGGTAGGGGACAGGGGCTTGAACCCAGGTCCCTGAACATTGTACCATGTGTGTTCAACCAGGTGCACCACCGCCTAGCCCCTGTTCACTCATTCTTATCTTGATACAGCTTCTTTTCCTTTTCCCATGACACCCTAATGCTCTCTTTTCCCCTTCTTAAAACTCACTTCACTCCACTTCTCCTCTCCCTACTTTTTCCTCCTGGTCTTTCTCAAAGTTCTGTTGTCTCTTTCATTTTTCTTTTGCTTTCCCCTTCTTTCCCAACTATATATATGTTTTGGTTTGGTTTTACCTGTGGCTTCTGGTGGGACTAGCCTTTGACCTGGAAAATTTGATATCTCAGGCATGAGGGTCTTTCTGCATAGCCACTGTACTATGTAACCAATCTTACTCTAATTTTTTTTTCTGACAAATGTATGAATCTATTTGCCCATCCATCCACCCAGTAAGGCCTGACTGCCACCTCTGCTTCCTACCTGGCTGTAGTTGGTGATGGCTGTGGGGCTTTGAAGTGGCATCTGAGGATTCCCCTCAGGAGGAAGTGAGGTGTCCCCACTTCCTGGAATGCCTCCCCGTGGGCTCTTATTTGCCTCCTGTTCTGGTGAGTCTTGGGAGAGCTGAGGGTTATGAAAGAAAAAAAAAAAAAAAAGTCTGTGAGTAGCAGCTAAACAGTCTCCCAAAGCCCATAGTTTCACTCTGCTGGTATTCATCCTTTCCCTCAAATACAGGACACAAATGAAATCCGGGAAAGGTTACCCAATGCTGTAAAATTTTGAAACTTGGTAATTCCATCACTACATGAGGCAGAAACTTACATCATCATCCGGAGGGTGTCTTCTCTTTCGGGAGATGTCAGGGCAGGTGTCAATTGTCCAATAAGAGCCCTAAAAAGAGAGCCCATCCCCACAGAGAACAAAATCACTTATGTGGAAATACGGGTATTTGGGAGGACTTTCACATAACAGTCATATTAAGAAAGACACCTAGATGTCCACACAGAATCTTGAGTATGTTGTCTATATTTTAATGGATCCTAGCTAGTTTTTTAATTTAAGGAGTACAATTATCCTAAGAATTTGCACAGCTTGCATATCTCCTACTGCCCCAAACACAGCCTCAATTGTTCTAGAGGGTTTGAATGGAAGCATCTGGTTCAACAAATACTAAGACTTTATAAGAAGGATGATGGTGCCCCCATAGGACGTTGCCCTCAACATGGATCAACAATGGCAGAGAATGTTCCATCTTCTGAAGGGAGGATGGACAACATAACCCATGCTACACCTGAGGAAGATGGGTTCTGAAATTGGGGCAGCTTGGAACAATCCTACCCATGACCACAGAATGTGAACTCGGATTTACAGGGATGCAGAGGTCACATAGGTTCCTAAGCTGAATATGGGCACCAAATCACATCAAATCGATGGGGTTTACAGTCAACAATACTTATACACCTTTCCCATATTTGGGAGTGACTCTCTTCCCTGATCCAGCTTTCTGGCCCTTTTTCCAACCATGACAATAAATTGGGTCCACCTGCATATGAGATGTCAGGCTCAGGGGGAAAAAAAAACAAACTAGTTTAGTCATGGGCCCTGTGGAATATAACTAAAATATGCCTACTAACTATCTACAAAACGGAGAACCCCAAATCTTCATCTGCAATATTCTAGCCTTTAGTTTCATGATTAAAGTCAACAATTTGTTTGGCTTTATATGTTAACTCTTCTTTTAGCCACCAGGTTCCAGATGCTACCATGATGCCAACTGGACATGACAATCCCATCAATGTGTCCTGGAGGCCCACTTCCCCAGAGCTCTGCCCCACTAGGGAAAGAGAGAGACGGGCTGGGAGTATGGATCAACCTGTCAATGCCCATGTTCAGTGGAGAAGCAATTACAGAAGCCAGACCTTCCACCTTCTGCACCCCATAATGTCCCTTGCTCCATACTCCCAGAGGGATAAAGAATAGGAAAGCTATCAGGGGATGGGGTAGGACATGGAGTTCTGGTGGTGGGAACTGTGTGGAGTTGTACCCCTATTATCCTATGGTTTTTGTCAATGTTTACTTTTTTTTTAAAATATTTATTTTATTTATTTATTCCCTTTTTGTTGCCCTTGTTGTTATATTGCTGTAGTTATTATTGTTGTTGTTGTTGTTGGATAGGACAGAGAGAAATGGAGAGAGGAGGGGAAGACAGAGAGGAGGAGAGAAAGATAGACACCTGCAGACCTGCTTCACCGCCTGTGAAGCGACTCCCCTGCAGGTGGGGAGCCGGGGTTCGAACCGGGATCCTTATGCCGGTCCTTGTGCTTTGCGCCATCTGCGCTTAACCCGCTGCGCTACAGCCCGACTCCCAATGTTTACTTTTTATAAATAAAAATTTAAAAAAAAATTTTAAAAAAAGAATGATGGTGGTTACCATGGGGGAGAAGGGGCACAGAACTTTAGTGGTGGGTCTGGTATAGTAGGACTGCACATCTTTAATCTTATAATCTTGTAAGCCACTATTAAATCACTAATAAAAAAAATTAGAAAAGAAATGCCCAGACAAAACCCTTCCCTTCCAGAGGCTCTCTAAAGCAAGTCTCTCCCTCTCCCTCTCCCTCTCCCTCTCCCTCTCCCTCTCCCTCTCCCTCTCCCTCTCCCTATCTGTCTCTCTTTAAGATCCCTCAATTGGGAGTCGGGTGGTAGTGCAGCGGGTTAAGCGCAGGTGGTGCAAAAGCGCAAGGACCGGCGTAAGGATCTGGGTTCAAGCCCCCAGCTCCCCACCTGCAGGGGAGTCCCTTCACAGGCAGTGAAGCAGGTCTGCAGGTGTCTCTCCTTTATCTCCTCTCTGTCTTCCCCTCCTCTCTCCATTTCTTTCTGTCCTATCCAACAACAGTGACATCAATAATAACTACAACAATAAAACAACAAGGGCAATAAAAGGGAATAAATAAATAAATATTAAAAAATTTAAAAAAAAACTTTTTTGAAAAAAAGATCCCTCAATCAAGGATTCCTTTTAAAAAAAAAACTTTTCATTTATTCTGTTTGGATAGAGACAGAAAGAAATTGAGAGGGGTGGGGGAGAGAGAGATGAAAAGAAACAGAGAGACACCTGTAGCTCTGCTTCACCACCTGTGAAGTTTTCCCCCTATAGGTGGGAATCAGGGGCTTAAACCTGGGTCCTTGTGCACTAGAATGTGTGTGCTTAACCAGGTGTGCCACCGCCTGGCCTCAAGCAAGTCTCTCTTTAACACTTCAGTCTCCATACCCATCAAATAAAGAGAATGGCCCTTCCTTTCTCTGTTGTGTGTGTGTGTGTGGGGGGGGGGGGGGGAATCAAAGGTCTTCTGTATAGGAAATTTCCTACAAAGGTCATTAAGCCCACCACTTACATCTAGACACACACAAAGAAGTGTCAACTTTATCATATATTTTTATTTTAAAAAGAGAGAGAGAGAGAGAGACTGCACCATCTTCCTTAGTTAAATGAGGGCCCACATGCTTGATAGCCAAACTCTTCCTTTGAGGATAAAAAATAATAATAATAATAAAGCTGCTTCTCTAATTAATATGATTTCCTTTTCTAGGTGATTAAAACAGCTTCTTGGGAGTTGGGCTGTGGTGCAGCTGGTTAAGCCCAGGTGGCACAAAGAGCAAGGACCAGTGTAAGGATCCCGGTTCAAGCCCCCAGCTCCCCACCTGCAGGCGAGTTGCTTCACAAGCGGTGAAGCAGGTCTGCAGGTGTCTTTCTTTCTCTCCCCCTCTCTGTCTTCCCCTCCTCTCTCCATTTCTCTCTGTCCTATCCAACAACGACATCAATGATGACTACAACAATAAAACAGCAAGGGCAACAAAAGGGAACAAATAAATAATAATAAAATATTTTTTAAAAAAAACAGCTTCTTAACCCAGCTTTTCTTGCCTTCCTGCTCCTCCCTTCAAAGCTGCAAGTCATCTCTCACCTTCCCAGGGTCATCCCGAGGTCTGGGCACCTTCCGGAAACACTTGTTGAGGGAAAGGTTGTGTCGAATTGAATTCTAGGGAAGCAGAGACTTGGGTCAGATCTAAGCATTGTATAAAGCAGGAAAAAAAATTCACCAAGAACATGAACAAACATAACATACAATCAGTCAAGTTCAAATATCAGTTGAAATTTAGCACGTCTTGGGCTGGCAAAATAGCTCACTTGGGTAGTGTGCTGCTTTGCCCTGTGTCCAAGTTCAAGCCTGGCCTCTATCCCATTGAAGGAAGTTTCAGTGCTGTAATCACTTTCATTCTCTCCATGTGTCTCTCCTCCTCTCTGTCTAAAACTTAACAAATAAGTAAGCATGCAAGCAGACTTTGCCCCTCTTAAGCATACAGATGGAGGAAACTGTGAGAGCAATGCCACGTAAAAAATGCAGAAACAGACTGGTGAGAGGTAATAGCCAGACAGAAGTCTCTCCACATCCAAGAAAGATACTTCCCAAGACACCCACAAGATGCCTAAAACTACAAATAGCACCAAACCCCAAATACACTATGCCCTTTGCTATACACATATGCCAGTGATAAAGCTGAATTTATAAGTCAGGCACAATGAGAGACTACCAACAATCACTACTAATAAAGTAGAACAACTATAACTATATACTGTCTTAAAAGTTCTTAGAAGGTCTGGGAGGTAGTGCAGTGAATAAAGCATCAGTCAAACTCTCAGGCATGAGGTCCTGAGTTAAATCTCTGATCTTGGGTCCATGCTTCAGACCCAGAGGGATAAAGAATGGGAAAGCCTCCAATGGAGGGAGGGGTTGGGATGCAGAACTCCGTTGGTGGGAATTGTGTAGAATTGTACCCCTCTTATCCTACAGTCTTGTCCATTAAATCAATTTAAAAAATCTTTGACAAAGCATACGCCAGAGTGATGTTCTGGTTCTCTCCCCACCCCTTGTCTTATTAATAAATAAAATAAATCTTTTTTAAAAAGCATCATCTACAATGAGACATTTATTTTTAAATGTCTTGTGAATGTGGCCCCCCCCCCAAAAAAATACATTTTTTTAGGTAAAACTTTCAGAACAAGGTTAAATATGGTAACTGAAGCCACAGAATGCAAAACCAATTATAGGAGAGGGGAGACACAGCTGCAAATTGGACTACCAGATGCTTCTGGAAAGTTCAATCTTACGTGCCTACTGACAAGAATATAAATACCCAATTTCTTAATTTACACTATCTGCAGTAAAAGGTCAGTGTTTTCAAACTGTTTGAAACAGATAGCTGACCTGTTAGGGCATGTGCCTTATCAGGCCCAAAGTCCCATGTTTAAGCCCCAGAACCAGGACAGGCTCCACAAGGGCTACAGTAGTGCTGTGGTGCTTTTCCCTTTCTCTGTCTCTCTTCTTCTCTGAAGTCTTATCTGTCTCTCTAAATATATCTGAAATTAAAAAAGAATGGAAAAAAAAATATGACCCAGAAACAGTGGAATTCCGCAGGTGTGAGGCTTCAACACCATATAAATAAATGATAAAACAAAAACAAGGGATTCAGGCAGTAGCGCAGCGGGTTAAGCACAGGTGGTGCAAAGTGCAAGTACCGGCATTAAGGATCCCAGTTCAAGCCCCCGGCTCCCCACCTGCAGGGGAGTCACTTCACAAGCAGTGAAGCAGGTCTGCAGGTGTCTATCTTTCTCTCTCCCTCTCTGTCTTCCCCTCCTCTCTCCATTTCTCTCTGTCCTATCCAACAACAATGACATCAATCATAACTACAAGGGCAACAAAAGGGAATAAATATTAAAAAATAAAAATAAAACAAAAGCAAACCAAAGCTTTTTATATAACTGAAAATTAAATATAAAGTATAAGTAAAACAAAGGCAGAGTTTACAATGTTTTTTCTCAACAGCACAGAGAATGGTCACATTTGGAGAAAAGAAATTCTGTTGCAGGTAGGGGAGATAGCATAATAGTTATGCAAACAGACTCTCATGCCTGAGGTTCCAAAGTCCCAGGTTCAACCCCCTGCACCACCCTCACCGCTGAGCAATGCTCCAGTAAAAAAAAAAGAGAGAGAGAGAGAGAGAACAAGAGGAAAGAAAGAAAAAGGGGAGAGAGAAATACTGTTGCTTATTATGTGTAGGGTGGGGTTAAGGACATGTTTATAAAGAGAAAAACAAATGTTTTCAATAGTCCCCAGCTCATTGAGTCCATAGGCCAACAAGTGATTTATAGAGTGAGAAAACTACATTTAACTACATTAAATCCCCCTCCCTATTCAATAACTGGCAAGCAAAATGCCACTCCCAAAGACTGAGTACATAAATCATCCTTGTCTGCTTGGAAGTAGTCCCCTTCTCCCTTTATCTCCAGCCAAAGAACTTATCCTCCCGTTACTTACTTGGTGGATGAGCTGTTAGTGAAGGACCTAATTATACATATTTTTTTAGTATGCAGTTTTGGTAAAAGATGATGACTGCGCAAGGAAGCTTTGGAAATCTAGTGCATTCCTATCTCTGCATAGGAAGGAACATGCCTTTCACAGTGACTTGAACATGGTTGGCAATAAATACTTGTGAAGTGAATGCATCTCTCTCCTTAGGAGTCAGAAAATAAGAGGATAGGCTGAACAACAGCATCCTGTCATCCCCATAAATATTCTTTTTTTTTCCCTTTTGTTGTTGCCCTTGTTTTATATTGTTGTTGTAGTTATTATTGTTGTTATTGATGTCATAATTATTAGATAGGACAGAGAAATGGAGAGAGGAGGGGAAGACAGAGAGGGGGAGAGCAAGATAGACACCTGCAGACCTGCTTCACCACTTGTGGGTAAAGCTCCCTGCTGCAGGTGGGGAACCGGGGGCTCGAACCAGGATCCTTATGCTGGTCCTTGCACTTTGCGCCACCTGCACTTAACCCGCTGCGCTACTGCCTGACTCCCCCCCATAAATATTCTTAGTAGCTTGGTATCATTGGAGTTTCCCTGACGCACCTTGTAAAAGTTACTGAACTAAAAAAAAAGGATGAGGGAGAAGAGTAAGGAAGAGGGAAAAGGTGGGTAGAGAAGGAGGCTAGGGAAGAAAAAGGAAAGGGGTGGTCCAGAAGGTGGCGCAGTGGATAAAGCATTGGATTCTCAAGCATGAGGTCCTGCGTTCAGAGTGATGTCTGGTTCTTTCCTCCTCCTATCTTTCTCATTGATAAATAAATCTTTTTTTTAAAAAAAAAGGGAAGGGAAAGGGAAGGGAAAAGGAAGGGAAAGGGAAGGGAAAAGGAAAGGAAAGGGAAGGGAAGGGAAGGGAAGGGAAGGGAAGGGAAGGGAAGGGAAGGGAAGGGAAGGGTTGGAGAGACAGCAAAACGGTTATGCAAAAAGATTCATACATGAGGCTCTGAGGTCCCAGGTTCAATCCCCAGTACCACCAGAAGCCAGAGATGAGCAGTACACTGGTAGAAAGAAAGGAAGGCAGGAAGGGAGACAGAAAGGAAGGAGGAAAGGAAGGAGAGAGGGAGGGAGGAAGAACAGGCAGTGGCGCACCTGGTTAAGTGCACACATTACAGTGAGCAAGAACCTGGGTTCAAGCCCCTGGTCCCCACAGGCAGTGGGAAAGCATCACAAGTGGTGAAGTAGAACTGTAGGTATCTTTCTGTCTTTCTCCTTCTGTCTCCCCTTCCCCTCTGAATTTCTTTGTGTCTCTATCCAATAATAAGTATTATTTTTAATTTTTTAAAAGAAAGGAAGAAAGGAGTAGGAGATAGAAGAATGAGATTTACACATTTCAAAATGAGTCAGAGTGAACTGGACCAGTGTATAGGAAGAAGCAAAAGTACAGAAAATGATCCTCAAAAGTTAGTAATAATCCCAGAAGACAGAAGCTGTCTCACCTTCCAACCAATGCCAGCATTCTTATAATAGGGGAAGTTGTCACAGATCCAGCGGTAAATCTCACTCAGGGTCATCTTCTTGGCTGGAGAGGAGTTGATAGCATAGGTGATGAGGGTGGCATAGCTGTATCGTGGTTTGCCATCCTGATGGACGGCTGCCTCGTCTTTGCTCAGGGTAGCATTGGGATCTGTGGGTGAGCCTGGAGGACACTTGCGGCTACCCCCGGGTGTCCCTGCCTGGGAGGCGCTCCCCAGCTTTTCGATGGTGGCCCGGAGAGTCAGCTGGGGCAGCCAGTCGATGGAGGTGAGGCTGCTCTCTAAGTCTGAAGCCATGGTACTCTCAGGCTCTGCAGAAATGGAGACAGAGGGGAGAAGGTGATGATGGGGTGGGTGAGTCTTGTCTTTAGCTAATTGATGCAAGTAATGTTCCCACCCCAGAGCTTTTAAAATGTCAGTTCTGGGGGTCGGGCGGTAGCGCAGTGGGTTAAGCGCATGTGGCGCAAAGCGCAAGGACCGGCGTAAGGATCCCAGTTCGGGCCCGACTCCCCACCTGCAGGGGGGTCGCTTCACAGGCGGTGAAGCAGGTCTGCAGGTGTCTATCTTTCTCTCCCCCTCTCTGTCTTCCCCTCCTCTCTCCATTTCTCTCTGTCCTATCCAACAATGAACATCAACAATGGCAATAATAATAACCACAACGAGGCTACAACAACAAAGGCAACAAAAGGGGGGAAAAAATGGCCTCCAGGAGCGGTGGATTCATGGTGCAGTCACCAAACCCTGGAGGAAAGAAAAAAAAAAGTCAGTTCTTAGGCTTAGGAGACAATGTAATGGCTCTGCAAAAAGACTCTCGGGCCTGGGGGCTAGGCAGCAGTGCAGTGCAGAGGGTTAAGTGCACATGGCACAAAGTGCAAGGACCAGGTAAGGATCCCAGCTCCCCACCTGCAGGGGGTTTGCTTCACAGGCAGTGAAGCAGGTCTGCAGGTATCTATCTTGCTCTCCCCCTCTGTCTTCCCCTCTTCTCTTAATTTCTCTCTGTCCTATCCAACAACAATAGCAATAACAACAACGATAAACAAGGGCAACAAAAGGGAAAAAAATGACCTCCAGGAGCAGTGGATTAGTAGTGTAGGCACTGAGCCCCAGCAATAACCCAGAAGGCTAAAAAAAAAAAAAAAAAGACTCTCAGGCCTATAGCACCAAAGGTCCTAAATTCAATCTCCAGCATCACTATAAGCCTGAGTTGAGAAGTGCTCTGTTAAAAAAAAAAAAAAAAAAGTTTTTTTCTCACTGTCATTCTCATAGTGTACTCCTTGACCAGGTTATATTCCCAGAACCCCTAAGTGGGCAAACCACCAAGCAGCTAGCTGATGATGGTCTGGGCTGGAACCGGGATACTTAAGCTGGTCCTTGCACTTTGAGCCACATGCGCTTAACCCACTGTGCCACCAGACGGCTTACCAACAGTAAGATTTATTAAAAAGAAACAAAATCTCAGTTGGAGCCCTGGGCTCCCCACCTGCAGGGGAGTCCTTTCACAGGTGGTGAAGCAGGTCTGCAGGTGTCTATCTTTCTCTCCCCCTCTTCCCCATCTCATTCCATTTCTCTCTGTCCTATCCAACAACTACAACAATAAAAAAAAACAAGGGCAACAAAAGGGAAGAAAGAAAAGGTCTTGTGTACACACACACACACACACACACACACACACACTTCTAAAGATGCTTCTTACTAGATACTTTGGAGCACTTGCCCTGTTTTCCCCACACTCACTTGCATGGGAGGCATATTAGCTACACTCACCCTCCCCTGGAGAAAATGAAATATGACCACCTGTCAAGAAGGACAGGTGCAAGACAGGCACGGAAGCAGCAGCCCACATGCACACAAAAAACACAAGTAGATCCACAACATACATTACCAGCAGGGCACACAGTCACACATGGAGGCAACAGCCCCCAGCACAGCTGCCTTCAGCACCTTTAAGCTAGCTCTGGGCGAGTTCCCGCCTACAAACATCAAGCACCAGGAAGAAGTCAGCAGCAGGACCCTCCCACCTCGCAGAGCTGCACTGAGCCAGGGAGACACCCAGCTGTGTGCACACCACACCGGTAACAATCAGATAGCCTGGCTAAAAATAGGCACGCTGGCTCTCCCTTTGCAGCTCTCCTCCTCCACCACTTTATTCTTATTTTTATTCTTATTCTTCTTCCTCCCCCCCCCCTTCTCTCCTGTCTTCCCTCTCAGCCAAGTACACAAGCACGCACCTCCGTGCAATCTCTGGGTGCTGCCAGGCCGCCCACGCCTGCTGTTTGCATGCTCTGCTGCCACCCACACAGCCTGGGCACTCCTGCTGGCAGCGAGGTGCAGTGGGAGGGATGGCATGCTGAAGGGAAGGTGGAGAAGGATGAGTGACGGACATGCTGCAGGGTCCAGAGAGACTGGCAGGCAGCATGCAGGAGCCACTGGGCACTCCCACCCCCTAAGCGCTGGCTGCCTAGCAGGTCTGTGCCTGCACCGCCTGCCGGATTCCAGCCAGCACTGCCACCCTGCGCCCGTCTCCCGCCCTTGCGCTGAAGGAGCCCGGACTGGCCTGCCTCTGAGCTCTAGAGTCTGGGCAGATGTGTGTCATCCTGAAACGCGCACCCAGATCCTATGCACAGACTCATCAACATAGTAGCATGCCAGTTCGCCTGCTTCTGCAGTTCAAAGCTCAATCCGGGGTGTGACAGGTCACCACCATTCTCAGCTGAGCTCCTCACAAACAACTGCTAGGCTGTCTGCTGGCTCTGCTGGCTCCTGAGGGTCACCCCTGAGGTCTCACTCCCCCAGGTTCCCACCCCACTGCAGTCTCTGTGCATACACACATGCACCCTGCCTTGTGCAACCAGCCCACTCCACAAGGCTAAGGGAACGCCTTAGTGAAAGAGGCCCAGCTGCAACCCGCATGTTTACAAATAGCAGTATAAAGGGCTTTCTCCCTTCGCCTCTGGCTCCTCTCTCTGTCCCCATCTTCACCATCTTGCCCTAAAACGTTAAAAATGGGTAGTTAATCATTTCAGGAAGCTGCCAAACTCCTTTGCTAAGTCAAAACACCACCGTTTCTGGAGTAACAAAGGATGCTCAGGGCAGTGAGCCTGCCCTGTAGCTGGGTTATCCCAGCTGAACAAGAACAGGATAGCTGGCAGGTTCCAGTGACTTTCCTGGGTCCTCCCCATAAGTAAGTTTGTTTTCCCTTGTCCCCTATTATCTCCTGCTAAAGAGCCCTAGGAAGTGTCGTTCTAACAACACACAAGGCAAGGGTAGGCAGTGGCACACCTGGTAAAGCACACATATTACAGTCACAAGGACCTGGGTTCAAGGCCCCAACCCCACCTGCAGGGGGAAAGTTTCACAAGTGGAGAATTAGTGCTGAAAGTGTCTTTCTCTCACCCTGTTCCTGATTTCTCTATCTCTATTCAATAAATAAAGTATTTTTTAGAAAAAAGAACACAAAAGCCTTTGGTGGGCATTCCATAATGAAACTCTCCTAACCGTGGGTAGAAACATGAGAGCAGATCTAAAGTGGTTTACAGCAGCCAGGGAGGTGGCTCCATGGTAGAGCATAAGCCTTGAATGCATGAAGTCACAAGTTTGATCCCCAGAACTACATATGCCAAAGTGATGCTCTGGTTTTTCTCTCTTTTCTCATTCTCCCTATTGTCTTCACTGGGGCCTCACTGCTCTGGATTGATTTTTTTTTTTCATCAGCTAGAGAGAAATACAGGTAGAGGGGGGATGGGAGTCGGGCAGTAGTGCAGTGGATTAAGCGCACATGGCACAAAGTCCAAGGGCCAGCATAAGGATCCCAGTTCGAGCCCCTGGCTCCCCACCTGTAGGAGGTCACATCGCAAGTGGTGAAGCAAGTCTGCAGGTGTCTATCTTTCTCTTTTCCTCTCTGTCTTCCCTCCTCTCTCCATTTCTCTCTGTCCTATCCAACAACAACAACAGCTATGACAACAATAGCAAGCACAAAAACAAGGGCAATAAAATGGGAAAAATAGCCTCCAGGAGCAGTGGATTCGTAGTGCAGGCACTGAGCCCCAGCAATAACCCTGGAGGCAAAAGAAAGAAAGAAGAAAGAGGGAGGAATGATACCAGAGGGCAGGGGTTGGAGATGGGGTGGGGGGAGGCTCAAGCCAGAGTAATACGCATGGCAGAAAAGGCACCCTCCCAGGTGAGTTATCTTGCTGGCCCTTTAAATTACTACTACTACTGCTGCTGCTACTACTACTTTAAAGAGACAGAGAGGTAGAGAGGCAGAAAAAGAGTGAAAGAGACCACAGCATCAAAGCATGATTCAGTGTGGTAACAGTTGAGCTCAAATCTGGGTCATGTGCTTGGCTTTTTTACTATTTTATGTATTTATTTACTTATTTATTCTATAAAAGAGAAGAGGGGGCAGAGGGTAAATAGCATAATGGTTATGCAAACAGACTCTCATGCCTGAGGCTCCAAAGTCCCAGGTTCAATCCCTCATGCCACCATAAGCCAGAGCTGAACAGTGCTCTGGTTAAAAAAAAAGAAAGAAAGAAATTAAAAAAAAGAGAGGAGGTTCAGACTACCACTCAGCTCTGGCATAAAACAACGCTGTGGACTGAACCTGCACCCTCTAGGGTTGTAAGCATGCACATTCTACACTATTAACAAAACTTAAAGCATCTCCCCAAGACTTCATTCTCTCTCTTGTCAAATAAGAAAAAATCGTAGATCTGGGTGGTGGTACACCTGATTGAGCATGCATGTCACAATGTGCAAAAACCCAGGTTCAAACTCCTGGTCCCCACCTGCAGAGGAGAAGCTGCATGAGCAGTGAAGCATTACTACAGGTGACCATTTCTCTTTCCCTCTCTATCTGCCCATTCTGTCTCAATTTCTCTATCTCTCTATCCAATAAAAAAAAAAAAAAAAAAAAAGTCTGCTTTAAAAGATCTTTGGGCAAAATAAAAAGTGAGGGCAGAGTTAGATAGCATAATGATTATGCAAAGAGACTCTCATGCCTGAAGCCCCAAAATCCCAGGTTCAATCCCCTGCCCCATCATAAGACAGAGCTGAGCAGTGCTCTAGTAAACAAACAAAATAAAAAGTGGCTTACAGAACCACTTGGCACATGCCAGTGACAGTGAGTTCTGGAAAGGGAAGCACGAGCACCATCAAGCTTTTTGCTTTGTGCCCTATCCTTACCCCAGCAGCAGGTTAGGACACTGAAGTTAAATTTAACCTTCCTCCCGCAGCCTCCTGGCCAGCCCTGCAGAAATGGCCCCAGCACTCAAAATACATTCCATTCTTCCCAGCTACAAGACGCTTACAGAGAAAGATCCTACTGATGGCTCAGCACCATTCTCCTTCAGCCTGTCCCACTTCCTCAACCCCCTCACTTCCCCATTCTTCAAAGTCAACCTACTGTGTAAGAACCTAGGACACTGAATAACTCAGTTCTGAACAACTGAGTTCCAACCTTGATACTGACTCACTAAATGCCCCCTAACCACCCCTGGCTCCCTGAAGTCTTGATGCCTCAGTTCCTTCATTCAGTTAGAAAAAAAAAGGAGGGGGTGGATCACACCCAGTGGAGCATACATGTTACTATGCACAAGGACTTGGGTTCAAAGCCCCAGTCCCCACCTGCACAATAGGTAAGGTGGTACTGCAGGCCTTCTCTCTCTCTCTCTCTCTCTCTCTCTGTCTCTGTCTCTCTCTCTCCCTTCCTTTCTCAATTTCTCTCTGTCCTATCAAATTAAATAAGCCATTAAATATTTTTTTTTAAAAAAAGGGGGGTGAAATCATAAAACATGCCAGAGCTTCATCGTTGGAGTGGAATGAATGAAGCCCAATGAGCTTGAGCCTGTGAGACATTCCATGCTCCCCAAAACCACAGCACAAGGCTAATAGTCAGGGCTATTATTAGAAAGGCAAACAAGAGGTGCTTCCACTTCTTGGGCCAGCCAACCTAGTTCCCCAGACCTCTCTCTCCAGGTGGGCCTCATGCCACTGGGCTGGGGCAGAACCTGAGTCAGGCCACATTCTTCTCTGCATGCTGGAAGCCTGAAAGGAAATACCCAGAGAGACTGGGAAAGGCAGCCAAAGGGCAGGCTCCATCACATCCACTGGGCAGCTAACGAAGTCTACAGTGCCGGGAGAAAGGCAGAGGCAAACAGAAAGATATTCTGCTGGAGTGGGAGACTGGTCCAGGATGAGACATGCCAGATCCTAAAAGACTCCAGAAAAGGATCCGGAATAGGCTCCGTTTCCTGTCCAGGTGATCGCAAAGGCAGGTGATAGGTCTCTGAACACTGCCCAGGTCAGGTTTTAAAGAGAGAGAACTTCTGGCTTTGTACAGAGTGTCCAGAGGAATAGAGCAGTAGTAAAGTTTATCTCATTACCAGTTCTGAGTCAGGCTGCCTGGGCTTTAAGCCTGGCTCTCATGTCTGCTGACTACAACCCCAGGCAAGTTATTTACCCACTCTAAATTGCTGTTTCTTTAGCTATGAAGTAGGACTGACAACAGCAAGGGAGGTGGTACAGCAGATCAAGTGTTGGACCCCCAAGCATGAGGTCCTGAGTTTGATCCTTGGCATCACATGTGCCAGAGTGATGCCCTGGAGTTTACTCTCTCTCTTTTTCACTAACAATTAAATAAATACATATTTTAAAATGTTAAAGAGATGAGTGATGTATCTAGATACATAAGATTGCTATGAGGGTTACCTTGAGTTAATATTTTAAATGCATTTAGTCACTATTAATATATTTTTAAATTTATTGGATAGAGACAGAATTTGAAATGGAAGGGGGAGATAGAGGGAGAGAGGGGAGAGGGAGAGAGAGAGAGGGAGAGAGAGACCTATAGAGCATTGCTCCATTGCTCATGAAGCATCCCCCCTGCAGGTGGGGAGCAGGAACTTGAACCTGGGTTACTTGTGCAAGGCTCACTCAACCAGGTGCACCATCACTAGATCCCCATTTAGTCATTATTAAGTGTTGCCATTCTTATTTTTTGAATGGGGAAACAAAGCATGCGGAATTAATCATTAGTAAACCGACAAACCGTAACAGTAGACTGGAAGCAGCAAGCCTGTGATGGTTTATACTGGAAGCTTGCACACAATTGGCAATAGTTTTCAGGACACCAGAATCTCAAGCTTCGCCATTGAAGATAATATCACCTCGAGCATTGACCAATGCTCCAAAGATGGAAGCATAGGGGAAACTCACTTTTTGTTTTTCAGGGAGTGGGGGCAGGTCTACTCATAAGACACAATATTGAAAATGGCACTGTCTAGATCACTGTTCACCCAATCCCATATGTATCTGCATCTAACTGACTCCACAAAAGCCAGGAGAATTAGGAAAAGTCACTCCAAGCAGGGCCATGTACAGAGTGAGGCAGTGCTGCTATACTTGCAGGTGTTGGGCTATTTAGTCCACTCAGCCACTTGACAAGTGGCATCCCAGCAGCTGGGAAAGTACTTTGTAAGAGACAATCTATTGTTGGGGTTAGGAGGTGGCTTACCCAGTTGAGTGCTCATGTTACCATGCTCAAGGACACAGGTTAGAGCCCCCCAGCCCCTACCTCAGGGGTAGAAGCTTCACAAGTGGTGAAGCAGATCTGCAGGTGTCTCTCTCTCTCCCTCTCTCTCTCTCAATTTCTCTCTATATTAACAAATAATAAATAAAAATAAATGTTAAAAAAAGAAACAATCTATTGCTACAAGACTGTCTCTTCAAAAAGTGGGAGAAGGACTTCTAGGCTGTTTGTTTGTTTTTTATTTTTACCAGAGTACTACTCAGCTCTGGCTTATGGTGGTTCCGGGTATTGAACCTAAGACTTTGAAGCCTCAGGCATAATAATCTCTTTACATAACCATTATGCTATCTACTCCCACCTGTTTGTTTTTAAATTTTATTTGTGTGTGTGTGTGTGTGTGTGAGAGAGAGAGAGAAGAAGAGAACCAGAGTATTACTCTGCCACATGTGATGCCAGGAATGAAATAATGAAATTTGGGGCCTCATACTTTTAAGGCCAATACTCTAGCCACTGCACCACCCCCGAAGCTGCAGGGACTTCTAGAGTTCAGAGCCCAGGATCTTCATGCTTTGGAGATTTGAGGTATCAGACATAAGACTCTCTTATTAGTCCTAGAAGAAACAGTGTCAGCCTGAAATTGAGGTTGGGCTGCCTTGCAACTTGTGATGGCTTCCACACAGTCACTCTGGAGAACTCCCACTGGTCTGGGACCCAGGGTGGGAATGGGGTAGGGTGAGGGGTGTGCTTGCCATATGCCTTCCCTTACAGGTAGGTATACTCCTTAGCATGCTCTCTGAGCCCTCCATTCAAAGGCTTACCCATTTCAAGCCCTCCATTCAAAGGCTTACACACAATTCAAGGGTTAGGATTAGGGCGCTTAGACTAAAAGAGCACATGGGTACCTGTCTCCACACACACCCTGACTTGAAATATGGGCCAAGGGAGAACCCTATTCACCTGAATGAAAAAAACCTATGAGCATTTCGAAAGCACAGCCCTACAAACCTGGTTTGTGCCCTGCCTCATGTACCACTCTCAACAGGTGGCCCCACGTGGGTGTACTTAAGAACTTTGACAACCCACCAGGGTTCAGACAGGGAGAGGAGGATAGGCCTTAAGCCCAAATAAGATGAAGTCCCCACATACACATACACTTGACTGTACAGAAGAGAAATTAATTCATAACAAGGCAGGAAAGCAGGCCCCCAGAAGCACAGGCAGAACTCTGTTAAACACATCATCCAGGCTAAGCCAGAAAAGTTTTCTGGGGTATGGGAGCACCTAGTTGAATACAAGGACCTGGGTTCAAGCTTCCAGTCCCCATCCATATGGAGTGTAGAAGCAGTGCAGCAGGAGTCTCTCCCTCTCTATCTCCCCTTCCCAATTAATTTCTGTCTCTATCCAAACAAGTAAATAAAATATTAAAAAATAAAGAACGGTGGTCCTGGAGGTGGCTCAGTAGATAAAACACTGGGCTCTCCAGCATGAGGTCCTGAGTTCAATCCCTGGCAGCACATGTACCAGAGTGATGTCTGGTTCTTTCTCTCTCTCCTCCTATCTTTCTCATTAATAAACAAATAAAATCTGAAAAAAAAAAAAAAAAAGAAGGATTTTCTGACACCCTTTTTCTGCAGATGATGGGCATTGATAGAAAATTTACATACAAGACTCCAAAGACCCAGAAATGAACAATTAGTAACAGGGAAGATGTGAGAGCGTTGGGTGTTTTCCCAAATGGACACCCTTCAGATTTTCATGCCTAGTGGTCAGCTTATCTAGATGAAAGATTGGAAGGAGGCTGAGGATATCATTTGTTCTAAGGAACCATCAGCAAAGAATGGGAATGATGGAGGGGACCGGGGCCGTGAGGCAAGATTAGCACTGGAGAAGACTTTCAACCCTGAAGCTGGCAATCCCCTCTGCCCATGTCCTTTCTTCCTCCAGGGGAACATGTGAAATTTCCATCTTCTCTTTGGATCTGCTTGATAAAGGCCTGCTTCCAGGCAGAAACGGGACTGTCAGGAGAAAAGACCTGTTGGTGTCCCAGGCAGGGGGAGTAAGGGCAGACTGCTATTCTTGTCAAGGAAGCCCTAATCTCATGGGGTTGGAGACAGCAGCTCTGGAAGGCACTGTGTTGACCCAGGGTGACTGATAAAAAGATGTAAAACCAAAGGAAGTCCGAGTCAAAGACAGGCCACAAATGCCACCATGATTTCAACAAGGGTCGGTTCTCCAGGTGAAAAGACCCAAGGATGTAATGGGCATGGGGGGTCTGGCTGGGATCCATCAATCAATATTATAGAGCATGAATGGGGTCCTGTAAAGGCAGGCATCTTCTGATAGCCCTTTGGTATATGGAAACACACTCCCCAAGGCCTCCCAAATGAACCCCTCCATCTCTCTCTCTCCCCAGACACTAAGAACCCTGTTTCTCAGGGTCTCTGCAGCAAGAGGTGGAGTTGAACCCCAACACGTCCTCAGAGGAACATCTATATTATCACTCTACCTTCTCCTGTCATAAACTCAAGAACTGGCACCTCAGCCCGTGGCACACACCAGTACCCACCTGTCTCCAAGTCTCCCCCAGCAGAAGGAGGGAACCTCCAGGTCCTGCAGTTGGAGGTTGGAGGGATTCCCCTCTTCAAGGGCAGGCCAAGACTGTCATCCTTGGTGGCTCTTCCTGGACTCAGCTGAGTCTCCCAAGATGCAGAGGGGAACTGGGTCCCCCGAGGATGAGAAGGAGGAAGGGAAGTTGGGGGAGGAGGAGGAGAAGGAGGTCCTACCTGGGGAAGGTGGCACACTCCCCACACCCTGCCTGTAACTCTGGGGAGGAGGGGAGGAGCCTCTCCCAACCAGGAGTTGTCTCCTCCCCCTTGGGGGAGTCCCCTTCCCCCCAAAACTGAGTCTTTGGCGGGTAGAGTTCTCTTTCTGTCTGCGGGAGCGCCGAGCGGCCGAGGGGCCCTGCCCTGTTCCACCGTCTAGGTGCAAGGAAGTTGAAGAGGCACTTCTTCCCTCTCTGGAAAGGCAGAAAGCCGGTTACTCTCGTTCCCGAGGTGGTGGTGGTGGAGGGGGGTGCTGTCCTCTGCTTCGGGATGTCGGGACTCCTGTCCCCCACCCCAGATCACACACACACCCTAAGTACCGGATGGGATGGAGGGTGCTTACTCCGTAGGCATCACCCCTTTCTCTGCGCCTTCAAAGTCCTGAACTGCTGAAAGCGTGTGTTGGGAAGCGTGGAGGCCGAGGAGGGCTCCTAGTGCTCCCTTTAGAAAGGAGCCCCCCTTTCTGCTTCGGGGGGTTGTCTTGCCCCCGGCCAACCGGCGTGGGGGTGTCCTCCTCGCCCGTGGAAGGAGGTGCCTCGCCCTCCACAGGGCTCCCCGCCTCGTCCTCGCCCGAGCGGTGGGAGCTTCACCCACAGAGCGCAGGCTCCCGGGGTGCCCCCGAGGGCGGGGTTCGCGGGCTCCCCGCTCTCGGGCGCCGGCCTGGGCTGCGGGGCCAGGAGGCCGCGGCTCCCCTCTGCCGTCCGGAGGCGGCGGCGCCTCGGCCAGTCCCGCCCCGCTCGCTGTGCTCCCAGAGGTGCGGGAGGCTCCCCCGCGCTGCCACCTCCAGGCGTCCGGCCTGTCAGGGCTCCCCGGGGCCGGCGGGCGCGCGGGCAGCGTCAGGGCTCCGGGGCTCGGGCTCGGGCTCGGCTCCGCTGCAGGCCCCGGCTCCTCCCCGGCCTCCGCGCCGCACTCGGCGCCCCTCCCCCTGCCCGCCCGCCGCCGCCTCCTCCCCGCGCTGGTTAAGGAGGAGCGAGCGGCCTCGGGTCCCCCCAGCGCCGCGCCCACTCTGTCCACGCCCGGGCGCGCCTCTGTCTTGTGCGCTCAGGGACTCGGACCCCGGGGAGCCGCGCGGGAGCCGACCAGCGGGTCTGGGGCTGAGTGTACCCGGAGCGGGCTCCTCTCTCCGCCCCGAGATGGCTCGGAAAGAGGTTCATGCCACCCCCCCCCCCCCGGGGCGGGGGACAAAGTTAGTAGACTGCCACAGTCTCATTCTGGAGTCCAATAAATGTTTGTCGAATGGATATAAAGTGGTAACTGAGCCTTTAACCGAAAAACCTCTATACCAACAACAACAAAAAAAATTTTTTTTTTCCTTTTTCTTCTTTTCACTGGAGTACTTGCTCACTCAGGTCTAGCTTATTGGTGGTGCCCCAGATTGAACCTGGAACCATGGAACCTTAGGCATGAAAGGGGTTTTTTGTTTGTTTTTGTTGTTGTTGTTGTGTAACTACGGTGCTATCAACCCCAGCCCTAAACTTTACAATTTGGGGCCTTTCTTGTTCTGTGGAGTCTTGGTCAGAGAAGAAGGAAACAGCCTACCCAAAGGTCAAATGCAATAATAATATATGTGAAGATTATTTTTTCTTATGCTACACCAAGGAATGTGCTTGGAGGCTTAGTAGTGCTCTATACCACTGAGCCACCCGCCAGACCCAAACTTTCTTCCCGCCTCCCCCACCCCCCACCCGCATGCTCAGATCTGGGTGGTGCTAGGGGTCAGATCTGGGACCTCAGAGGCTCAGGCATGGAAGTTGTTTGCATAGCCATTATGCTATCTCACCAACCCCCTCTATTCTCTCTTTATTTTTTTATTTAGACGGAAAGAAAAAAACAACTGCATAGCTGCACCACCAGAGCTGTCCATGGTGCTTCCATGTGGTGTTCACGCTTGAACCCAGGGCCTCTGCATGGTAAAGCATGGGCTCTTCTTCAAAGTGTGGGCTTCACTCACAATCAGAAAATGCCACCACAGATCTCTCCTCCTCATTTTCCTCTGGCAGCCAGATGATTCCTCTGCACAGCCTTATGTTTTTCATCCTCTGGCCATGAAGCATCCCCCCCCAAAAAAAAAAAAAAACTATTCTACTTTCTATCATGTAAAACACTATGAAAGCAAAAAACATTATCCTTGAAATATGTGGGGTTCTCTATTTTCTTTTTGATCAGAGCACAGCTCAGCTCTGGCTTATGATGGTACCAGAGTTTCAACCTGGAACCTCTGTGCCTCAGGCAAGAAAGCATGTTGCATAAACCTCTGTGCTAACTCCTGGGCTCTACATGTAATATTTGAGTTGCTTTTAAAAAGATTACATAGTCAACATTGCAATTTGATGACTGTACTTCACTTTAGATAGCAGTGTCTCTTGCTACATGGTATATACTCTAAATGCATTTATATATGCAATTATATACAGTTAAAAAATAGCTTCAGTGTTCCAGACATTGAGCTAAGCCCTATGTATGTTTATCATCTTTACTGATTCTAGCAATTCCATTGGGTGCTGTTATTTTGCCTATGTTCCAGATAAGAAAACTGACTTACAGCTATTTATGTTATCTAGTTACTCTGAAAGGAGCAGATAAATCAAGACTTAAACTAACAAATCCAAATTACTCCAAAGACTGATTTCAATTTTATTCCATTTTCTTGAGCTGTCAGAAATAAAACTTAAGCTTAAAGGAAGTTGAACTTTCACTTTCTCATTACTCTTCCAGTATCCAGGTTGAAGTTTGTATTTTTCCGCTCTTTGAAACATTTAATTCATTTCTCCCATACACAGATTACTTGGCATCATATATTTCTTGCTGTGTATTAAATGTTCCTTTTTTAACCCTTCTTAAAAAATTTTTTATTTATGATTAACAGTCATTTATAGGGTTGTAAAATTACAGGTTATAGTTCCACATTGCACACACCACCCAAGTTCTGTGCCCCCCTCTCTTCCAACAATAAACACCATAGTTCTCACAAATTCTTAGAGACAGTTTTTTGATATTGTCTGTGTATATGGAAGCAGGAGTGGGGGTAGTTACTGGAGAAGTACTAAAAATTATAAAACTTGAAAAAGATTAGACTTTTTTCCTGGAAACTTAGTAAAATGAAAAACTCAGTAAGTTTTATATATACACAATGTATGATGAAAAAGTATCTGTAACTAGAAAATTAGAAGTAGCTGTAATACCTATATAATAACTTAAGCAATGTTACATTTATGCAACAGAATACAATTTAATTTTTAAGTGAATAATTATATTTAACTCTGAGAGCTAGAATGAGTGAGTTGCTTTTCTTTTCTTTTTAGCCTTCTTTACCAATCAGATATTTTGCAACAGACATAGATTACTTCAAAGAACATTTTTCTTCACATATCAGAATATCTTCCAGTAAGATCTTGTTTAAACAGTATATAGGATTGGCATAATAGCTCAGTTGGACAGTGTGTTGCTTTGCCATGTCCAAGACCCAGATTTGAACCTGAGCCCTATCACATTGAAGGAATCTTTGGTGCTATTGTGTTCTTGCTCTCTCTAATATATATATATATATATATAAATATCCAGGAGTAGGGAGATAGCACACTATACTTTAATGCCTGAGGCTCCAAATCCACTGACACCAATATCAGCCAAAGCAGAGCAGTACTCTGGTCTCTTTCTCTCTGTCTGCTTATCTCTCTATCTCTGTCTCTCTTTCACTAAAATAAAATAAAATAGTCTAACAGAAGGATGAATATGGTATGATCTCACTCACGAGCACAAGCTGAAAATCAAGATCAGAAGAAAAAGTACTAAGCAGAACCTGGACTGGAGTTGGTGTATTGCACCAAGGTAAAAGACTGAGGTGGGGGGGGGGGGGAGGGGGGAAGAGTACAGGTCCTGGAACCTGGATGTACAGGTCCTGGAACAGGATGGCAAAGGACCTAATGGGGGTTGTATTGTTATGTGGAAAACTGAGAAATGTTATGCATATACAAACTATTGTATTTACTGTTGAATGTAAAATATTAATCCCCCAATAAAGGGGAAAAAATAAAATAACAGTCTATACAATATCATCCTGCAATTACTTTTACATAGATGTACCTAGGGGCCAGATGGTGGCACAGCTGATTGAGTGAACATGCTACAATGCACAAGGACCTGGGTTCAAGTCCTTGGTCCCAAGTTGCAGAGGGAAAGCTCTGTGAGTGGTGAAGCAGTGTTGCAGGTGTCTCTCTGTCTCTATCCCTCTCTATCACCCCTTCCCTCTCTATTTCTGGCTATTTCTATCCAATAAATAAATAAATTATATTTATCTGCAGTCTGGGAGTTAGCACAGTAGAGTACTGAACTTTTAAGCAAGAAGTCCTAACTTTGATGCCTGTCACATAGAAGCACATGCACCAGAGTGATGTCTGGTTCTCCTTCTCTTCTCCTAGCTCTTTCATTAATAATAAAGTCTGGTTTTAAATGTATTTACCTAGGTTGGAAAATGGCACAGCTGGTTAAGAGTATATAGTTCCCAGGAGTCAGGCAGTAGCATAGCGGGTTAAGCATACGTGGTGTCAAGCACAAGGACCAGTGTAAGGATCCCGGTACCAGCCCCCCCCCCCCACCTGCAGGGGAGTCGCTTCACAGGTGGTGAAGCAGGTCTGCAGGTGTCTATCTTTCTCTTCCCCTCTCTGTCTTCCCCTCCTCTCTCCGTTTCTCTCTGTCCTATCCAACAACGACAACATCAACAACAATAATAACTACTACAAAAATAAAACAACAAGGGCAACAAAAGAGAAAATAAATAATAAAAAAATTAAAAAGAAAAAGTATATAGTTCCCATGCACAAGAACTGGATTTGAGCCCCTGCTCCTCATCTGTAGGGTTTAAGCTTCACAAGCGGTAAAGCAAGTACTGCAGGTGTCTATCTCTCTCCCTCTTCATCTCCCTCTCCCCTCTCAATTTCTCTCTGTCCTATCAAAAAAGAAATAGAAAGAAAGAGAGAGAAAAGAAAATGCCACCAGGGTCAGTGGATTCATCATCAGGCACCGAGCCCCAGCTGTAATTCTGGTGCGAGCTGAGTGGTAGTGCAGCGGGTTAAACACATGTGGCGCGAAGCTCAAGGACTGGCGGTAAGGATCTCGGCTAGAACCCCTGGCTACCCACCTGCAAGGGAGTCGCTTCACAGGCGGTAAAGCAGGTCTGCAGGTGTCTATCTTTCTCTCCTGCTCTCTGTCTTCCCCTCCCCCTCTCCATTTTCTCTCTGTCCTAACAACGACGACATCAATAACAACAATAACTACAACAACAACAACAACAAAAAAAAAAAAACCAAGGGCAACAAAAGGGAAAATAAATAAAAAGGTATACCTATGTGTATGTATGTAATAAAAAGGTATACCTATGTATATTTCTATATACAAACGTAGACTGATATACACCAGTGTATATGTTATTTACTACTGTATCTAGAATTAGAGTTTGTATGCTTTTTGTTTATCTTATTGAATACATTTTTTAAAATATTTATTCCCTTTTGTTGCACTTACTGTTTTTTGAATAAAATTTTAAAAACCTGGTTTGATTTGATTTTTACCCTAGGTCAGAAAAACAAAAGCACTTGTATTTATTCTTCCTTTTCTTTCTGTTAAGGAGGGTGATATGGAACAGAATATAAACATAGTCACTGGAACATGAAGAAATCAAAATTTAAAGAACATATAATAGAGCATATTATTATATGGGGCTCAAATCAGGATCCTTATGCCTGTCCTTGCGCTTATGCCACCTGTGCTTAACCCACTGTGCTACCACCCAACTCCCACAAAAGACTTTCTCAGATATAACATAGGAATATTTGGAGGAGATTAAATAAAACAATTTGAAGTAATTTGAAGCAGTTGATAAAATTTCTACCAGGCTTTAGTGATGTCAGGAAATTGTTACAGGGGGCAGGTGGTGACTCACCTGGTAGAGCACATGTTACAGTGTTCAATTTCAAGCCAGTGGTCTCCACCTACAAGGGGAAAGGGTCATGAGTGGTGAAGCAGTGCTGCAGTTGTCTCTCTCCCCTCATTATCTCCCCCTTCCCTCTCAATTGTTCTGTCTCTGTCCAATAAATAAAATATAAAAAAAGAAATTGTCATACTTCAGATTAATGAAAAGACCTGTGGTTTAAAATATATATATTTCTTGCAAAGATGTATGCTGAAGTATTTAGTTACAAACTGTGAATTAAAAACAAACAACCAACCAAGTAACAGAGACAGAAATAGATGATAAAAGATTGGCTATTCCTTACTATATGGAATTTTAAAAAGAAAATAAAATACTAGTGGGGCCTTGTATACATTACAATGTGCAAGGGCTCAGGTTCAAGCCCCTGGTTCCCATCTGCAGGTCCCCACTTGCAGAAGAAAAGCTTCACAAGTTGTGAAGCAGGTCTACAGCTGTTGCTTTCTCTTTCCCTCTCCACTCCTCTTTCCCTCTCAACTATGTCTCTATCCAAAAATAAATAACTTTAGAAAAGAAAAATATATATACTGTTCTCTCTCCTTTTGTATGGGTTTGACATTTCACAAAGTAGTTTTTTTAAAAATACGGTTAAAGGGTGGTAGCACAGCCGGTTAAGTACAGGTGGCGCAAAGCATAAGGATCCTGGTTCGAGCCCCCACACACACACCTGCAAGGGAGTCATTTCACAGGCGGTGAAGCAGGTCTACAGGTGTCTATCTTTCTCTCCCCCTCTCTGTCTTCCCCTCCTCTCTCCATTTCTCTCTGTTCTATCCAACAACGACGACAACAATAATAATTCCAATAAAAACAAGGGCAACAAAAAGGGGATAAATAAATAAATGTTAAAACAAAAAACTGTGTTAGTCATTCATTATAGATTTGAGGTTAGTATTATTAATACCATTGAGTGAAATAAAAAAGAATACGGTTAAAATGTTAAATAGTTAAGGACCATGAATTTTCATTTGTAATGTTTCTAATGTTTGTTTACATCTTTCAGTTTGCAATGTCTTCATTTACACTAGAGTCTTCATACTCACACTAAGGCCAGAATGTAGGCATTGTAGGAATGAGAACCGGAGCCAAGACTGCAAGGCTACAAAATACACCAACTCCACTTAGAAGTCCCATGGGACTCCTGATTTATGAAGAGGTGACTCAAAGTCACTAAGCAATGTCCTAGCTTTCTTTAGTGGCTGTAGTCAGATCGAAAAAAGGAAAGGACAAACAGGACACTTCCAGGGTTCGTTTAAAAGTGTTTATCAACTTGTGAGCTCAGAGTTGCACATCAGAAGAACTCTAGCTGCTTCTTCAAATGGTAATCTTTAAGTTCTCTTTAAAGAGGAGAGAAGAGAATGGGGAGCAGCAGAAAGAGATTAAATCCAGAAAAGGAGGGCATTTTCTCCATGGCTTTTATTTATTTTCTTTACATACTTTGAGTATTTTCCAGTTTTCTGCGTTACTTTGTATACCATCAACCTTTTTATTTTCCCTAAAAAATAAGAACTGAGGCTCAGAGGTTAGAGAAGTTACAGGGTGCAAGGAGAGCACACAAGAGGTCACATGCCAGTTAGGAGGCCCACTCTGAGCAGTCAGAGCCACCTTAAGACGCTGGAGTCTCTCCCGAGCAGAGCCGGCTCCCAGCTCCTCCCACTCCCGTGTCAGCCCGGACCCGGGAACGTGGGGCTGGGAGGGGAGACGCGCTGAATGGAAAGACTGGCGCCGGAGGCTGAGGGGTTTTTGCTTCTCCCCCCCCTCCCCACTCCCGCACCGGGAGAAGCAAGTGATGCACCGGCCACTGGAGCTTGGTCCTAGTCCTCTGGGTTGAGCCTGGGGAATGTGTTCAGCAGGACTGGGGGCTGAGAGGTGGGGCTCCTCCTGGGGTGGGACCGACCGGGGACAGGGCTGCGGCCTTCTAGACGGACAGTGCGCGGTGGTTGGGAGCCGACCGCTTCGAGTTCTCGGGGTCCCGCAACACCTCCTTGCACTAGCCTTTTCCAAAAGTGGGGGACAAGTTTTCCATTCTCCGCCCCGGAGCCCCGTCTGCGTTCTCATTGGTGGAGTATAAAGTAGGCTGGTCCCTGCGCAGCTTGTTGATTGGTTGCCTGAGGAATCTGTCAGGATGATGTCATAGAGGCGTGTCCACTGTGGAGGAAGAGATTATTTTGGTACCTCCTATACCCAAGAGTGATTGGTGGAGGTTGTCAGTTATGTAAAACAAGATATTAAAAAATGTCCACGAAAGGGGAAGACCAATTGGGCTGTTCTCTTTAGGGACGCGAGGACAGCCTGCCAAGCTCTTTTTGTCGTCCGGGACCGAATGGACTGCAATCCGGAAATGAGAGAAGGGAACTGAAGGGGAAAAGGGAAATTCACCATCCCTTCGTTGCCCTCAAACAAGGTCATTTCCTGCATGGGATCGATAGTTTCCTGTTTACTCGGCAAAGTCAGCCAACCCCCTGGCTGTCACATACATCAGCATCCTTATGAGCTTTTAGTGCCAGGCAGTCTCTTTACTTATATTATCTAAAAGCTTGAGAGGAAAGGAGACGCAGGACATTCAAACCTAGCTTTAGGGACACATGGGAACACGGAGGCTCTAATAGAGAAAACTAAGTGTTCATAAAGGTGTACCTCAAGAAAGCAATCATAAAATAATAGGAGAGGGTGAATGGAGGTTTAGAGAACCGTAAAGATAATCTGAAAGGGGGGAATTTGTCGTACACAAACACCTTGGATAGGGAGTGTATTTTATTCATGCTGGTCTCTCTGGTCCCTGGCAGTGACTCATACTTAGGAGGTGATCTGATGTAAGGCGAATGAGAAGGCTTCTGCAAAGTATGCTACACAAATTCTGTAGATGCCAGATCTTCAGAATGCGCGCTCTCTCTCTCTCCCTCTCCCTCTCCCTCTCCCTCTCCCTCTCCCTCTCCCTCTCCCTCTCCCTCTCCGTCTCTTCCTCTTCCTCTCGTTCTCTCTTTAGTAAGACAGATAAATTGAGAGGCAAGGGGGGGGAGATAAAGGAGGGAGATACCTGCAGAACTGCTACAGGTGTTGAAGCTTTGCCTTCAAGCGGGAAGCGAGGATTTTGAACCTGGGTTCTTGCACCTTGATGTATGTGCTCTTCCCTGTGCATCAGTACCCACTCATTGGGGAAACTGAGGATCCTTCCTAGCCGACTGAATCCACATGGATCCCAGTCACTTTCAAAGCCAGCAACAAGCAGCTCCTGACAGCGTTCAACCTGACGCTGTTGACTGGCTACAGAAGAAGGGCAAACGCTAGAAGAAGAACTGCCTGGTCCAAATTTGTTTTTAAAGGCATGCATGCCAATTTTATTAACAAAAAAATTCCACACTAATTTACTAGCTGAAATAGACGTCAACACCCTGAGATCGTTAAAATGTTAAAGATTTCCTCTCAGCCTGAGCTCTTAGGATAAGTAAAGACTGATGGTATTAGTGAAAAGTTGTCTTCTACTTTCATTGAATGTTAAAAGGTATAGGGCAGGGTTAGAGAGCATAGTGGTTATGCAAAGAGACTCTCATGCCTGAGGCACCAAAGTCCCAGGTTCAATCCCCCACACCACCATAAGCCACAACTGAGCAGTATTCTGGTAAAATAAAATAAAAATTAAAAATAAAGAAAATGTACCCATGTGTCAAAAACTGTGCTATAAACCATTAAACTCGCTATATAAAAAATATATTAAAAGGTACAATCGGACATCTAATGGTAGTAAGAGTTTATTATCTGAGAGTGTTGGAACAGACCATCCTTACTATAAATGTTAATCACAAGTTATACCCCTTGTTTCCCAACACAAATACATATATATTCTAGACTTTTTTTTTTCCTTTTTGGTAAGAAAGAGTGAAAGAGACCACAGCACCAAAGCTTCCTTCAATGTCATAGGAGCTGCACTCTAATCTGCACATGGCAAAGCAGTACACTCTCCAATTGGGTTATTTTGCCAGTCCTCTATTTTTTCTTGTAGGTAGATTCAGTAGTGCTTTTAACACTGTGTGAAATCTGTTCTCTGAAATTAATGGAAATACTGTAAGAATTTCCCATCAGCATTATAATTATTCCCATTGCAGGACTCTGCCCAAGGGTATTAGTTGAGTTTCTAGGGGCCAAGCAGTGAACTATGTTCTGGTGTGGAGGTAGATAGCATAATGGTTATGCAAAGTGACTCTTAAGCTTAAGACTCCAAAGTCCCAGGTTCAATCCTCAGCGTCATCATAAGCTCAAAGCTGAACAGTGCTCTGGTAAAATTAATTAATATTTTTGGCCTCCAGGGCTATTGCTGAGGCTCAGTGCCTGCACCATGAATCCACTGCTCCTGGAGGCCATTTTACCCCCTTCTGTTGCCCTTGTTGTTGTAGTCTTGTTGTGGTTATTATTGTTATTGTTGATGTTGTTCGTTGTTGGATAGGACAGAGAAATGGAGAGAGGAGGGGAAGACAGAGAAGAGGAGAGAAAGACAGACACTTGCAGACCTGCTTCACCGCCTGCGAAGGGACTCCTCTGCAGGTGGGGAGCCCACGGCTTGAACCAGGATCCTTACGCTAGTCCTTGTGCTTTGCACCAAGTGCATTTAACCCACTGTGCTACCACCCGACCCCTGTTAATTAATATTTTTAAAGAGAAAGTAACTGTTACTGTTCCTAATTATAGATAACAAGCCCTCCAGTATGTACAGAGAAACAAGTTGTATTTTGATAACCAAGAAGATAAAAACACTGAATCAGAACCTTGGGCCTTAGGAAAATCCTCAAGCCCCTATAACCTATTTGCTCTCCTTCCTATCTCAACCCCACCCTCTCTTATGAACGTAATAGTCAGGAGATCTTTTTTTTTTCTCTAGAGGGAGACCTCTCTAAGAGAAACAGCTTCAGGTCCTGAAAAAAACAAGTATAAAAGCATCAGGTTATACTCTATTGGGCATATATAAACTAAAAAGAGAAAAGGAAAGGCAAATTCTTAGGAAGGGTGGAGAGGAGCACACACAGAAGGGACAGTGTACTTGTAGTGTCTGTCGAGGCTAGTTACACTAAATAAAAACCACTTTGATTTTTAGCAGAAAAGACCTTAATTTAGAGAGATAGGTGCTTTCAAAATTGTCGGAAGTACCAGTGGCACACTGCATCTTTGTTCCATCTCAAAAATGACTCCATGGGCTGGAAAGACAGCATAATGATTACACAAAAAGACTTCCATGCCTGTGGTCTGGGAGGTGGTGCAGTGGATAAAGTTTTGGACTGTCAAGCATGAGGTCTCCGACAGCACATGAGCTAAAGTGATGTCTGGTTCTTCTCTCTCTTCCTATCCGTCTCATTAATAAATGAAATATATATAGATCTTTCGTGCCTGAGGCTCCAACACCTCACACCACCATAAGCATAAGATCTGAGCAGTGCTCTAGGTAAAGAATGAAAAGGTAGGGAGGGGATGGTGCACCAAAGATATCCTGAAGGACCTGCGTTCAAGCCCATGCTCCCAACCCACAGGGGCGATGTCTGTAGGTGTCTGTCAATCTTTCTTCCACCCTATCTTACCTCCCCTCTCAACTTCTCTATGTCCTGTTGAAAAAAAAAATGGAAGGAGGAATGGCTATCAGGAGTAGTGGATCCATAGTGCTGGCACTAAGCCCCAGCAATAACTCTGGAGGAAAAAAAAAATAGGAGAAAGGAAAGATGACTAAGAAGAGAGGGATGGGAAGGGGAGGGGAGAGGAGGGGAGGAAATGTATGGCAGAGTAGGGTAGGGTAGGGTAGTAAAGGGAAAGAGAGGGAATGAAATACTACAAAAATTATCTACCTTGAAAAGCTCCAGAGAGGCAGACATCTAAGCTATATTGCTGAAATTGATGAGTTCAGCAAGATAGAACCCCTACTCGTAAGTGTGTAAATTGGTGAGGCATTGTGGAAAGCTGCCAGGCTATCATGAGGATGCCTCTTCTCGGGCGTGTACTCTCTGGGTTGGAGCCAGCCTGGGCTGCTACTCACTTGGCGCGAGAGAGATGACCTAGGAACAGAGTTGGTGGTGGCGAGGCGATTCAAATCTTTATTGATCAGACAGCCCAAGCTTTTAAAGGTCGACCCAGAAGTGGCAAGTCAGAAACGGAAATGGCTTGACATGGTTTGGAAAGAGGTGGAGAAAGGCAAAAGGGGACTGGGAAAGGTAGGAACTTCCTTAGCAACTGTTGCAAGGGTTTTAACTGGTAAGATAAATGATACCCTGCAGGCAAGGCGGATCTTGAGGGTAGAAAGAAGATAGATCAAAGGAATGGAATGGGTGGGGATCTTTCAGGCAAAACAATGATTATGTATATAGTAAGGGAGCAGGACATAGTATCAGGAATACAGGGTGCTTTGTGAGGCAGGGGGTCTGATAAGACGAGGCAAACCCTGGGGGGGTTGTGTCCTTCCTCAGTCAACCTCTCAGTAGAGAGAGACTGACAGGATAGATGTACCTTCAAGTCAAGCAATGCCAAACTCAACCACATCCTCACAATTTCCCTACAGAAAGCAATACAGAGATTCCTCTAAAAATTAAAAGAGGGCCCAAAAAAGTAGCTCACTTGGGCAGTGCACCTGTTTTGCCATGTACAACTCAGGTTTGAGCTTGACCCACAGCTCCTTGGAGGAAGCTTCAATGCTATGTTACATTTCTTCCCCACCTCTCTCTGTGTGTGTTTAATTCTTTGTTGTTTTGTTTGCTTGTTTGTTTTATTTTCTCCTGCATCAGAATTTTTATTGGGGTGTCAAGACTACACCATAACAGACCGAACCACTTGAAGACACCTCTGGAGTCATATATTACTTCCATTGCAACCATTATCACATCAGATGTCACTCCTGTCCTCAAGACTGGGCTTCTCAGGGAGCAACTCCAGGAAGGTGAACAAAACCGTCTGTTCATATCCCATCTGTAATCTGACCTCCTCCCTCTGGTGTTCCTGGGATCCTCCCTCTGGTGTTCCTGTTGGAGCTTTGTTGCACTCTGTTCTCCAAGGCAACCAAGGGCATTTTGTAAACACCTTCAGGGTAGTTCCTGAATCCAGCCTGCTCATCTCCTGGAGATCTGGAACTCCACTGTGTCCTCAGGCTGGCCCTGGTCATGTGGCTGTAGTTGGTATAGAAGATGCTTAGCTGGGGGTTGCTCTGCTGGTACAGGGAGTATGGAACATTTCAGGCCACCTCCATTTCTATCTATCTATCTGTCTATCTATCAATCATTCTATCTGAAAATTTCAGCCCAGAATAAAGCCCTAATAACAACAACAAAAAAAATTATTTGCAATTAATAGTATGTTACAAGACTGTAAGTTTATACTGGATAGTTCTACTCTATACTCATCACCAAATTTCCATGTCCCCATCCCTGATCTCCCAAAGACAATCACCACAGTTCTCACAAAGTCTTGGAAATAGTTTGCTTGCTTCTGTTTATTTTTAAAGCTCATTTGTATCAGATCTCTATATTCCACATATGAGTGAAGCTATCCAGTTGTCTTTCATCTCTTTACTTATTTCACTATGAATAATCACTTCCAGTTTGGTCCATTTTGTCCGAAAGAAAATGAAATATTTTATTTTATTTTATTTTTACCAGAGTACTGCTCAGCTTTAGCTTATGATGGTGCAGAGGACTGAACCTGGGACTTTGGAGCCTCAAGCATGAGAGTCTCTTTGCATAACCATTATGAAAAAATAATTTTAAATGGTCTGGGAAGTGGCACCATGGGTAAAGCACTGGATTCTCAACCATGAGGTCAAGTCCCAAGTTCAATCCCCGGCAGTACATGTACCAGAATGATATCTGGTTCTTTCTCTCTCTCTCCTATTTTTCTTGTGAATAAATAAATTATTTAAAAAAATAAAAATTCCGGGAGTCGGGCTGTAGCGCAGTGGGCTAAGCACAGGTGGCGCAAAGCACAAGGACCGGCATAAGGATTCCGGTTCGAACCGGGTGTCTATCTTTCTCTCCCCCTCTGTCTTCCCCTGCTCTCTTAATTTAATCCAACAACAATGACAGTAATAACAACAACAATAAATAACAAAGGCAACAAAAGGGGAAAAAATAGCCTCCAGGAGCAGTGGATTCTTTTTTTTTTTTTTTAATTTATTTCTTTATTGGGGAATTAATGTTTTACATCCAACAGTAAATACAATAGTTTGTACATGCATAACATTCCCCAGTTTCCCATTTAACAATACAACCCCCCATCATGTCATTTATTATCCTTCATGGACCTGTATTCTCCCCACCCAACCACCCCAGAGTCTTTTACTTTGGTGCAATACATCAGGAGCAGTGGATTCTTAGTGCAGGCACCAAACCCAGTAATAACCCTAGAGGCAAAAAAAAAAAAAAAAAAAGAAGAAGAAGAAGAAGAAGAAGAAGAAGAAGAAGAAGAAGAAGAAAGAAATACATAACCAGGGTGGAGAAGATAGCATAATGCTTACTTTCATGCCTGAGGCACCAAAGGACCCAAGTTCAGTTTCCTAGTACCACCATAAGCCAAAGATAAACAGTTCTCTGGTTATAAAAAGGAAAAAAGCACATTATCACTATGGGCCCTGTAGGTGGTATAGTAGATACAATGTTGGACTCTCAAGCATGAGATCTTGAGTTCAATCCCTGATATTATATGTTCTAGAGTGATGCTTTAGTCTCTTTCTCAAGAGTGTTTTTGTTTTAGTGTGTGTGTTTATACCTTTATTTGTATATAAATCTAGTTGTACCTGTCAATAAAACTCATGTCCTCTCACTATCAAAAAGACTTCTCTCTATTCTTCCCATCTCCCTCTTCCTTATCCTTTCTCTTGATAATCTCCATGATTTTCACTCTGTCTGTGTTTTGTTTTGCCAATCTGCTTAGTTACTTATAGTCTATCTATAGATGCAAGCATATAATAATTGTCTTTTATTTCTTATTCATTTCACTTAGCATAATCACCTCCAGTTTCATCCATTTTACGCTGAAATATATTATTTAATTTTTTATTCTAATTTCAATCTTTTGAAAATGTTGAATTATAAGATTTTGTTGTCACAGGGTACATTTGCATGCCTCCCTAAAATATGTATTGATGATTTGATTATTTTTTAAGACATAATAAAATTCCACTGAGTATATGCTTAAGAGGTTTTTTTTTTTTAGATATTTTATCTATGTATTGGGTAGAGATAGATAGAAGTTGAGAGAGAAAGGGGAGAGAGGGAGAGAGACAGAAAGATACCTGCAGCCCTGCTCCACTGCTTCAGAAGCTTCTCCCCTGCAGGTAAGGGACTGGAGGCTTGAATGTGGTATCCTGAACACTGTAACATGTATGCTCTACCAGGTATACCGCTGCTCAGCCCCACAAGAATTTTTTTTTTTGCTTTCAGGATCACCTGGGTTATCACACGGTGCCTGAACCACAAATCCACCCACTGCTCCTAGAGGCCATTTTTTTCCCATTCTGTTGCCCTTGTTGTTGTGCTTATTGTAGTTGTTATTGTTATTGTCATAGTTGTTGGTGATGGATAGGACACAGAGAAGTCGAGAGAGGAAGGGAAGACAGAGGGGGGAGAGAACGAGAGATACCTGCAGACCTGCTTCACTGCCTGTGAAGAGACTTCCCTGTATGTGGGGAGCCGGGGGCTCCAACCGGGAAGAAATTTTTTAAAAATATTTATTTATTCCCTTTTTGTTGCTCTTAAAGTTATTATTGTTGTTGATGTCGTCATTGTTGGATAGGACAGAGAGAAATAGATAGAGGAGGGGAAGACAGAGGGGGAGAGAATGACACCTGCAGATGGGCTTCACCACCTGTGAAGGAACCCCCCTGCCAGTGGGGAGCTGGGGGCTCCAACCGAGATCCTTACCCCGGTCCTTGCCCGACTCCCTGGAAGAATTTTTTAAAATTTATTTATAAAATGAAAATATTGACAAAACCATAGGGTAGGAGGGGTATAGTTCCACAAAATTCCCACCACCAAAACTCCATATTCCATCCCTTCCCTTGAAAGCTTTCCTATTTTTTATCCCTCAGGGAGTGCAGAAGGTGGAAGGTCTGGATTCTGTAATTGCATCTCTGCTGAAGACTGCTGAAGATGGGTGTTGGCAGGTCGATCCACATACCCAGCAAGAATTTTTTTTTTTAAAGATGTGTTTAGTTATTTGAGTAAAAGAACCAAAATGGACTTCCAGAGGCGGAGCTACGAGCAGCAGATCACTTTCTCTCCTCTCCTCTCCTCTCCTCTCCTCTCCTCTCCCAGATCAACTAGGAATACCAAAGGAGACCACCCCAGGCCAAAACAAGACAGGACTAGAATGACCACAGGAACCCAATAAATCACCAGTGAGTACAAACACATGTGGCTGGAAACAGAGAGGAGAGAGGAGCCTAAGGAGAGATTAAGTGACTGCTAACAGTTCAGCATTTTATCAGTTGAGACATCACCTCCAGTCTGCTCCACTAAAAAGGGGACAGCTTAAGGGAGGAGAGGACTCCCCAGAGACTCACCAAGTGCAACTCTGAGTCTCCACTGCTACTACCCTCAGAATCTGGGGCAGTGACAGGGAGGGACACCAGGAGACAGAGATCTAACCAGGAAACTCAGGAGAAGACCTATACCTCGGTGGCATAGCTGAGGGGCTGTGAAAGTCTCTTTGCATAACCACTGGATTATCTCTGCCACACCCTGCTTTATCTCTTGGTCAGGAGTCAGTGATTAAGCTAAGAAGCCTATTGATAGTTTAAAAGCCCTCAGGCTCCCATAGCCTACAGGGAATAAAAAAAAAAAAGAGGCTTTTAAACCACTGAGCTCCAACTCAGGGATTGAAACAACTATTAACTTCCACCGCTGTGAACCCTTTAATTAAATTACTTAGACACAAGTCAATCCAGGCAATAGTGATCAATAATTTGAAAAGTACTGATAAAGGGAACTCATAACATAATATATAAAATGGTTAAAACAACAAGAAAAAATATTGGAGAATAGAACCAGGACAAGAGTCCAGCTAAAAGTCCTCCAGAGGGTGAAGCACAAAACAACGAGTTCAACATCCAAACATTAGCTAAGGAAATAATCACAGGAGTGAGTAAAGAATTTGAAAAAATTGTAATCAGAAATGCAGGAACAACAAATGAGAATATGGAAAAAAATACTAATTATCTCATGGTTATTAGAGAGCTGAAAGCTGTAATCGCTGAGCTAAGAATGCACCTAGTTGAACAAGCTAAAACAGTATCAGAGCAGGGCAACAATATAGATGAACTCCAGAAAGCAGTAGAGGGCAGAGAGAATAGAATCTATGAGGCTGAAGACAGAATTAGCAAGACTGAGGATGAATTAGAGACAACTTAAAAACAAGTAAAAGATCTCAAAAAGAGATTAAGAGATGCTGAAAACAACAACAGAGTCCTATGGGATGACTTCAAAAGAAACAATATACACATTATTGGCATACCAGAGGAAGAAAGAGAAGGAGAGGAAGAAAGCATTTTCCATGCCATAATAGCTGAAAACTTCTCTAGTCTAGACAACATCAAAGACATAAAGATTCAAGAAGCCCAGAGGGTCCCAAACAGAATTAACCCAGACCTAAAGACACCAAGACATATCATACTTAGAATGGAAAGGAATAAGGATAAAGAAAGGATCCTGAAGGCTGCAAGAGAAAAACAGAATCACCTACAAAGGAAAACCCATAAGATTAGCACCAGACTTCTCCATACAAACACTACAGGCCAGAAGAGAATGGCGAGATATCTATCAAGTGCTCAATGAGAAAGGCTTTCAGCCAAGAATACTATATCCTGCTAGACTGTCATTCAGACTAGATGAGGGCATCAAAACCTTCTCAGACAAGCAACAGTTGAAGGAATCAACCATCACCAAGCCTTGAAAAAACTTGAAAGAAGTTCTGAAAGGTCTCCTATAAACAACCAGACCACCACAAATAGGACATATATCAAAACATTCTAAAACTCTACAAGAATGGCGTTAAAATATCTTCAATCTTTGATATCAATAAATGTCAATGGCCTGAATTCACCTATTAAAAGACACAGAGTAGGAAGATGGATCAGAAAACACAACCCAACAATATGCTGTCTACAGGAAACCCACCTAACTCAACAAGACAAACACAGACTTAAAGTGAAAGAATGGAAAACATTCATACAAGCCAATGGCCCACAAAAAAGGGCAGGAACAGCTATTCTCATATCTGACATGATAGACTTTAAAATAGATAAGATTAAAAAAGATAGGAATGGACAATACTTAATGCTCAGAGGATCAGTCAATCAAGAGGACTTAATAATTATTAACATCTATGCACCCAATGAGAAGTCATCTAAATACATCAAACTTTTACTGAAAGAGCTACAGCAATATATTAACAGTAACACAATCATAGTAGGGGACTTCAACACCCCACTCTCTCAACTTGACAGATCATCCAGGCAGAAAATCAATAAAGACATAAGGGAGCTAAATGAAGAGATAGATAAACTAGAACTATTGGATATTTTCAGAGTCATTCATCCGAAGAAACTGGAATACACATTCAACTCAAATCCGCATGGATCATTCTCAAGGATAGACCATATGTTAGGCCACAAAGACAACATCAGCAAATTCAAGAGCATTGAAATCATCCCAAGCATCTTCTCAGACCACAGTGGAATTAAACTAACACTTAACAATCAACAAAAGATTAGTAACAGTCCCAAAATATGGAAGCTCAACAGTACACTTCTTAACAACTTCTGGGTCAAAGAGGAAATCAGGAAGAAATCAAAATGTTTCGAGAGTTCAACGAAAATGAAGACACAAGCTATCAAAATATTTGGGACACAGCTAAAGCAGTCCTAAGAAGGAAGTTCATAGCTATACAAGCACACATTAGGAAACAAGAAAAGGCACAAATAAACAGCCTGACTGCACATCTTAAAGACCTAGAAGAACAACAACAAAGGAACCCTAAAGCAACCAGAAGGACAGAAATCACTAAAGTTAGGGCAGAAACAAATAACATTGAGAATAGGAAAACCATACAAAAGATCAACGAAAGTAAACGTTGGTTCTTCAAAAGAGTAAACAAAATCGACAAACCTTTAGCCAGACTCACAAAACAAAAAAGGGAGAAGACCCAAATAAATCGGATAGTAGATGAAAGAAGAGATATCACAACAGACACTGTAGAAATTCAACATATCATGCGAGGCTTCTATGAACAACTATATGCCACCAAGCTAGAGAACCTGGAAGAAATGGATGACTTCCTAGATACCTACCAACTTCCAAACCTAAGTAAAGAGGAAGTGGATAACATGAACAGGCCCATCACAGCTAATGAAATTGAAACAGTTATCAAAAATCTCCCCAAAAATAAAAGTTCTGGACCAGATGGTTTTACAAATGAATTCTACAGAACCTTCAAAGAAGAACTAATACCTCTACTTTTAAAAGTCTACCAGAAGATTGAAGACACTGGAATACTCCCTGCCAGCTTCTATGAAGCCAACATCACCCTGATACCAAAAGCAGACAGGGACACAAACAAAAAAGAAAACTACAGACCAGTATCTCTGATGAATATAGATGCGAAAATATTGAACAAAATTCTAGCCAACCGGATACAGCAGTATATAAAAAAGATTGTTCATCATGACCAAGTGGGGTTTATCCCAGGCATGCAAGGTTGGTTTAATATATGTAAATCAATCAATGTGATCCACCACATCAACAAAAGCAAGACCAAAAACCACATGGTCATATCATATAATAGATGCAGAGAAAGCCTTTGACAAAATACAACATCCCTTTATCATCAAAACACTACAAAAAATGGGAATAGATGGAAAATTCCTGAAGATAGTGGAGTCTATATATAGCAAACCTACAGCCAACATCATACTCAATGGTGAAAAACTGGAAGCATTTCCACTCAGATCAAGTACTAGACAGGGTTGCCCACTATCACCATTACTATTCAACATAGTGTTGGAAGTTCTTGCCATAGCAATCAGGCAGAAGCAAGGAATTCAAGGGATACAGATTGGAAGAGAAGAAGTCAAACTCTCCTTATTTGCAGATGACATGATAGTATACATGGAAAAACCTAAGGAATCCAGCAAGAAGCTTTTGGAAATCATCAGGCAATACAGTAAGGTATCAGGCTATAAAATTAACATTCAAAAGTCAGTGACATTCCTCTATGCAAACACTAAGCTAGAAGAAATTGAAATCCAAAAATCAATTCCTTTTACTATAGCAACAAAAACAATAAAATATCTAGGAGTAAACCTAACCAAAGACGTGAAAGATTTGTATACTGAAAATTATGAGTCACTACTCAAGGAAATTGAAAAAGACACAAAGAAGCAGAAAGATATTCCATGTTCATGGGTTGGAAGAATTAACATCATCAAAATGAATCTATTACCCAGAGCCATCTACAGATTTAATGCTATTCCCATCAAGATCCCAAGCACATTTTTTTTTTTTTTTGGAAAATAGAAAAAACGCTACAAATGTTTATCTGGAACCAGAAAAGACCTAGAATTGCCAAAACAATCTTGAGAAAAAAGAACAGAACTGGAGGCATCACACTCCCAGATCTCAAACTGTATTATAGGGCCACTGTCATCAAAACTGCTTGGTACTGGAACATGAACAGACACACTGACCAGTGGAATAGAATTGAGAGCCCAGAAATGAGGCCCCACACCTATGGACATCTAATCTTTGACAAAGGGGCCCAGACTATTCATTGGGGAAAGCAGAGTCTCTTCAACAAATGGTGTTGGAAACAATGGGTTGAAACATGCAGAAGAATGAAACTGAATCACTCTATTTCACCAAATACAAAAGTAAATTCCAAGTGGATCAAGGACTTGGATGTTAGACCACAAACTATCAAATACTTAGAGGAAAATATTGGCAGAACTCTTTTCCGCATAAATTTTAAAGACATGTTCAATGAAACGAATCCAATTACAAAGAAGACTAAGGCAAGTATAAACCTATGGGACTACATCAAATTAAAAAGCTTCTTCACAGCAAAAGATACCACTACCCAAACCAAGAGACCCCTCACAGAATGGGAGAAGATCTTTACATGCCATACATCAGATAAGAGTTTAATAACCAACATATATAAAGAGCTTGCCAGACTCAACAACAAGACAACAAATAACCCCATCCAAAAATGGGGGGAGGACTTGGACAGAATATTCAGCACAGAAGAGATCTAAAAGGCCGAGAAACACATGAAAAAAATGCTCCAAGTCTCTTATTGTCAGAGAAATGCAAATCAAGACAACAATGAGATATCACTTCACTCCTGTGAGAATGTCATACATCAGAAAAGGTAACAGCAGCAAATGCTGGAGATGGTGTGGCGTCAAAGGAACCCTCCTACACTGCTGGTGGGAATGTCAATTGGTCCAACCTCTGTGGAGAACAGTCTGGAGAACTCTCAGAAGGCTAGAAATGCACCTACCCTATGACCCTGCAATTCCTCTCCTGGGGCTATATCCTAAGGAACACAACATATCCCTCCACAAAGATCTGTGTACACATATGTTCTTGGCAGCACAATTTGTAATAGCCAAAACCTGGAAGCAACCCAGGTGTCCAACAACAGATGAGTGGCTGAGCAAGTTGTGGTATATATACACAATGGAATACTAGTCAGCTGTAAAAAATGGTGACTTCACCGTTTTCAGCCGATCTTGGATGGACCTTGAAAAAATCATGTTAAGTGAAATAAATCAAAAACAAAAGGATGAATATGGGATGATCTCACTCTCAGGCCGAAGTTGAAAAACAAGATCAGAAAAGAAAACACAAGTCGAACCTGAAATGGAATTGGCATGTTGCACCCAAGTAAAAGACTCTGGGGTGGGTGGGTGGGTGGGGAGAATACAGGTCCATGAAGGATGATAAATGACATAGTGGGGGTTGTATTGTTAAATGGGAAACTGGGGAATGTTATGCATGTACAAACTATTGTACTTACTGTTGAATGCAAAACATTAATTCCCCAATAAAGAAATAAATTTTTTAAAAAAACAACAGAAGGATGAATATGGGATGATCTCACTCTCAGGCAGAAGTTGAAAAACAAGATCAGAAAAGAAAACACAAGTAGAATCTGAAATGGAATTGGTGTATTGCTCCAAAGTAAAAGAATCTGGGGCGGATGGGTGAGCAGAATACAGGTCCATGTAGGATGATAAATGACATAGTGGGGGTTGTATTGGTAAATGCGAATCTGGGGAATGTTATGCATGTACAAACTATTGTATTTACTGTTGAATGTAAAACATTAATTCCCCAATAAAGAAATAAATTTAAAAAAAAGGAATCCCAACTAAAAAAAAGAACCAAAATAGTTCTTTTTTCTTTTTTAATTTTTATTTATTTTTCCCCCAGAGTTATTGCTGGGGCTCAGTGCCTGCGCTACGAATCCACTGCTCCTGGAGGTCATTTTATCCCCCTATTTAAAATTTTTTAATTTATTGTTATTATTATTATTTGCCTCCAGAGTTATTGCTGGGCCTCCGTGCCTGTACTAGGAATCCACTGCTCCTGGAGGTCATTTTTCCCATTTTGTTGCCCTTGTTGTTATTATTGTTGTTGTCATTGCTATTATTGTTGGATAGGACAGAGAGAAACTGAGAGGGGAGGTGAAACAGAGGGGGAGAGAAAGATAGACACCTGCAGACCTGCGTCACCACTTGTGAAACAACCCCTCTGCAGGTGGGGAGCTGGGGGCTCCAACCGGGATCCAGAGATAACTCCCCCAAAGATGTTTCTATTAAGTAAATAAATGAAATAGGGTTTTTAAAATTAATTTTTATATATTTATTTATCCCCTTTTGTTGCCCTTGTTGTTTTATTGTTGTAGTTATTGCTGTTGTTGGTACTGATGTTGTCATTGTTGGATAGGATAGAGAGAAATGGAGAGAGGAGGGGAAGACAGAGAGGGGGAGAGAAAGAGACCTGCAGACCTGCTTCACCGCTTGTGAAGCGACTCCCCTGCAGGTGGGGAGCCCGGGCCTCAAACCTGGATCCTTATTGTGACAGGCAATAACATGCTGTTACATTGGAACCCCCTCTTAAATATTAATGATTTATTAAGCAGATTTCTTGGTTAAGTTCCTTTTTTAGTTTTTTTAGGTTTTAAGTTGTTAAGTTCTTTTTTCTTTAGAGTTAAGTTGTCTTGCTGAGTGAAGTGGAAAATTCCTTGCCCCTTCCCCCTTGAATAAACAGGATCTAATCAGTGAAGGCCACCCATAGTTCAAAGGACCCTGCATGGAGACAAGCCTTATCAGGACCTCATCAGTGAAGGCCACCCATTGTTCGAAAGACCCTGCACGGGGACAAGCCTTATCAGGACCTTTGAACAGACTTTGTGGTGTGCTGCCTACTGGATGGGTGGTCATAGCCGATGGCAGGAGGATGTGGCGACCCTGCCTGGTTGAATTCTATTGGTTGTGTGATCTTACTATATTTGAAACTAGCCCGCGCTTTGCTTTGAATGGATCATGCTTTTGCTAAGTTTGAAATGATTGGATCTTGTGTTTGCTATAGCCTGTTATTGGATGTAGGTTGATAAGGTGATGTGCTCCCCCTCCCTGAGTGTAGTCTGAATTCCTATAAATTGTATGGTTTGAGCCCTGTTCGGGGTCGAGTTTGGTAGACTAACACCAGTCACCACCTCGGCCCGGATTGCAATTCGTTAATAAACATCTTTGCTTCCTTACAGTGGATGGTGGTTTGATTTATGCTCGCTAACATTTGGAGGCCCCAGCGAGATCCCTCAGACGGGGATTCCTGAGGACACCCCATCCTGGGTCCGGACCCTCGGAGGCCTTGGAAGCCCTGCCCGGCGCCGGTAAGTCAGGCCTAAATTTTGTGCGGTACCGTTTTCAGTTTTGTGCCTCCGGAGGACTGGTAGGTCAGGCCTGATTTTTGGTGTACGTCCCCGTGGGGCCTGAGGGTCTGTGGATTGCGGGACGCCGCGGAAAAAAATCCCAGACCACGGTGCTGAGAAGTGACGACTTCCAGGCCGTTGGGGCGGGTCAGACTGGTGACGAATCTGAAAGAGGATCGACACCCTAGGGATCTGAGAAAAAGATCCGACAGCCCCGGGTAGGCAGGGTGGTAATAGGACTTGAGAGATAGTTCGCGCCCTGACCGCGATTTGTCTTTTGTGGCCACTCTCTGTCTGTCCTTTTTCTTTCTCTCACCCTTTGGCAATTCGCGAAAAGGCTGAGCCTGATAGTGCAACTGAGGGGTCTGGCCAGAGCTACTCTCTGGTGATTCCCGAAGGCCTAACTGGCAATATTCCTTAGTAGTGGCGGCCGGAATGGTAATTGCCCAATCTTGACTGAATGAATGGTCTGCTGTGTGTGTGTGAATGTTATGTGCCTCACGGCCTGAAAAGCTACGGGGCTTGAGTGGGCTCTAACCTGCGTGTCTGTGGGGTCGTTTCAGCTAAGTGGGGGTTCTCAATGTAGTTGAGACCTAGATCGGGGATCATACGGTCACCCCTAAGCTAAGACCCCTTAAGGTCCCGCGAGGGGCCCGGCCAGGCGAGCATCGTTGTGTGCCTGACATCCGTCCGATGTCAGTTCCTTTTTCCCACTTATAATCTGCCTTGTTGGTCTCGCAGCATTTGCGGTTTGTCTTTTTGTTTGTCTCCTTACCTTATTTTGTGTTACGGTACCACAGGAGGTTAAAGGTTAAAAAAAAAAAAAAAGAGAAATATTAATTAGAAAAACTGGAGTCTCCACTAATAGAAGTTTCCCGTGACCCTGAGAGGAGAGACGGTCCCAAGTGGACACCCTTTGGGTTGATAGGAGAAGGGACACGTGCAAGTGAAAGGACGAATGAGAGTATTTTGTGTGCTGGCCAGCGTGTGAATGGAAGAGTGAAAGCAGCCCTCAGCGGGATTGTCGTGATAATTGTTATTCTTTTTGTTTACCTGACATTCCATTTCGACCGGGAGATGGGACAGTCCCAGTCCAAATCCCACTCTCTCTCTCCCTTAGAGTGCTTGATTAAAAATTTCCCAGATTTCTCCCGTAGGGCTGCCGGATTTGGGGTCCAGGTGGATGCCTTCACCCTGCGGAAGTTCTGTACCAGGGAATGGCCGGCCTTTGGAGTGGGATGGCCAGAAGAAGGGAGCCTGGACCCAGGCATCTGCGCGGCTGTGCAGGATGTGGTCTTTGGAGACCCAGGGCACCCTGACCAAATGCCATATATAGAAATTTGGGCTAGTATTGTTTATGACAAACCCAAGTATTTGCAAAGGTGTCAGAGGGATTCCAAAGAGAAGGGAGAGTCCAAAAGAAAAGCAGAAGTATATATGGCCCGGGTGGACAGGAGAGGCAGGACGCTCCAACGCCCCTCCTACCCTATCCTCCCAAGCCTCCCTGAGTCTCCCCTGAGACAGGGCCGACGGAGGAGTGAGGGGCCACCTCCCTACTCCGTTCCCCCTAGGGCCACGGCCCCCGAACCGGACTCCACCACAGGAGTCCCTTCAGGTCTCTTAAGTCCACCACACACTAGGGCAGGGACGACTTTCACACCCGCCTCAGCCCCTGTGGGAGCGTTCCCCTTAAGGGAAGCAGGGGAGTCGGACACTGGAGGGAGACTTTTGAGAGTGTATGTTCCTTTCACTACCTCAGATTTATATAATTGGAAGAATCAAAACCCTCCCTTCTCTGTGGACCCTGAAGGAGTAGCTACCCTGCTTGAGTCTGTTTTTTACACTCACCAACCTACTTGGGATGACTGCCAGCAACTATTAAACACTCTGTTTACAGTGGAGGAAAGGGAAAGGATTAAACTGGAGGGAAAGAAACAAGTTCAGAACCACCAAGGAGAAGTATTCGGAGCCCCGGAGGTGGAGGAGGTGTTTCCCCAAACCCGACCTAAATGGGACCCGAACACAAGCGCTGGGTTTGAAGCCCTCACCAGGTACCGCCAGACTCTATTGAAGGGAATCAGGGCTGCTGGACGAAAGCCTACTAATTTGTCTAAGGTGACCGAATGTAGGCAGGAGGCAAACGAAAGCCCAGGCGCTTTCCTAGAGAGGCTTTACCAAGTGTACCGTACTCGGACTCCTATAGACCCTAAAGCCCCAGAGAATGCGCAGGCTGTCGTTCTCCAGTTCGTAGCCCAGTCCGCCCCAGATATTAGAAAGAAATTGCAGAAATTAGAAGGTTTTCAAGGAAAGTCTCTTTCAGAGTTGGTGGCCATAGCCCAGAGGGTTTTTGAGAACAGAGAGGATCCGGCGAAGGCCACGGTGGAGCTCAGCAAGAAGATGACCCAGGTCCTCATGACAAGGGAAGTAAGGAGCCGAGAAGGGAAAAGAAGTTTTAGGAAAGAAAATGGAGGAGGAAAGAATTGGGGACCACCTGGGAACCCAGAGAAGGCCAGGCGAGCAAGGAGGAACCAGTGTAGATTTTGTAAGAAGGAAGGACATTGGAAAAGGGATTGTCCAGAACTACTGAAGACTAGGAAGTCCCCCCTGGAGGAGGAGACACCCCTGTTGGTTCTCGATTAGGGAGGTCGGGGCTCCCCAAGCCCCCGGGAGCCCAGGGTAAAACTCTCGGTAGGGGGAAAAATGGTCAATTTCCTAGTGGATACCGGGGCCACTCATTCAGTAATTCGACACCCAGTAGGACCCACTGGATACGACAAAGTAAAGATTGTAGGTGCTACGGGGGAGGTAAAGAGCTATCCAAAATCCGTAGGGAGAGTGGCTGGCCCTGGACTGCAGACCATCACCCACTCCTTCCTGGTAATCCCTGAATGTCCTGAGCCACTCCTGGGAAGAGATCTTCTCCATAAACTTCAGGCAACTGTCTCATTTGAGACAGATGAGGGACCCACAGTGCAACTCGGTGGACGAATCCTGCTTACCATGCCGGCAAACGAGGAGTACCGGCTGTACGAGGACCCAGATAAGGTAAACAACTTAGACTTGCTAGAAAAATGGAGAAAGGAGGTCCCTAACGTCTGGGCTGAAACCAACCTTCCTGGGTTAGCAAAACATGTGACTCCCATAGTGGTACAATTAATCAGCTCTGCCACTCCAGCTCGTGTTCGTCAGTACCCCATGAGTCGGGAGGCTCATCAAGGTATCAGGATACACATCCAGCGCCTGAAGAAGGCTGGTATTTTGGTACCTTGTAAATCGGCATGGAACACTCCCCTTCTCCCCGTTCGGAAGCCTGGAACAAATGACTACAGACCGGTGCAGGACTTGCGAGAGGTAAATAAGAGGGTTGAGATTGTTCACCCCACTGTCCCTAACCCTTACACTCTCCTCAGCCTCCTGCCACCAGAACGGACTTGGTACAGTGTCCTAGATTTAAAGGACGCCTTCTTCAGCATCCCCCTGGTTCCCCAGAGCCAGCCAATATTCGCCTTTGAATGGACGGACCCTGAAGAAGGGGAGACTGGACAGCTGACTTGGACCCGCCTTCCTCAAGGATTCAAGAATTCCCCTACCCTATTTGATGAGGCCCTGAGGAAGGACCTATCCGGTTTTCGAGGTGAACATCCAAGGTGCAGTTTTCTGCAGTACGTCGATGATCTTTTGATTGCTGCCTCCAGTCGGAGAGAGTGTGAAGAAGCTACCAGAGACTTACTAGAGGTACTGGGGGCCCTGGGGTACAGGGTGTCTGCCAAAAAGGCCCAACTGTGTGCCCAAGAAGTGACTTACCTGGGCTATCAAATAAAGGAAGGCCAACGAGCGTTGTCGCAGGGAAGGATCCAGATGATCCTGAAGATCCCAACCCCCTCCACAAAGAGGCAGGTTCGGGAATTCCTTGGGGCGGTAGGCTACTGCAGGCTATGGATCCCTGGGTTCACAGAGTTGGCAAAATCCCTCTGCACTGCCACCGGTGGAGGTGATGCGCCACTGAAATGGACGGAGGTGGAGGAAAAGGCCTTCCAGGCACTGAAAGAAGCACTGGTAAGTGCCCCTGCTTTGAGCCTCCCTGACCTCAATAAGCCTTTCCAGCTGTTCGTTGCAGAAAGTGTTGGGGTGGCCAAGGGGGTGCTCATCCAGACCCTTGGACCATGGAAGAAGCCTGTGGCCTACTTGTCCAAACGCCTGGACCCTGTGGCGGCTGGGTGGCCGGGATGCCTACGAACAGTGGCTGCTGCCGCCTTACTGGTAAAAGAGGCTACTAAATTGACATTTGGACAGACTCTAGAAATTGTTACTTCCCATAATCTGGCTAGCCTGCTTCATTCTCCTCCGGATCGGTGGATGACCAACTCCCGGATCACACATTATCAGGTACTGTTGCTAGACCCGCCCCGTGTCACTTTCAAGCAGACAGCAGCTTTGAATCCCGCCACCCTGCTCCTCAACCCGGAGGACGAAGTCAATCATGACTGTGGAGAAATTCTGGAAGCCCTGACCTCTCTAAGAGCTGATTTGACAGATGTCCCGCTGCCAGACGCACTGGTAACCCTCTACACGGATGGAAGCAGCTTTGTGGAGGATGGTGTAAGGTATGCGGGGGCAGCCGTGGTCACTAACCAAGAGGTCCTGTGGGCGGCTTCATTACCACAAGGGACTTCAGCTCAGAAGGCTGAGTTAATAGCACTGACACAAGCACTCAAGTGGGGAGCAGGGAAGAAGATAAACGTGTACACTGACAGCAGATATGCTTTTGCCACTGTCCATGTCCACGGGGCATTGTACCAAGAGAGAGGACTGCTAACTGCAGGAGGAAAAGCCATCAAACATGCACCAGAAATCTTGGCTCTGTTGGCGGCTGTGTGGGGACCGGAGAAAGTGGCCGTGATCCACTGTAAGGGGCACCAGAAAGATAACTCGGACATCACAAAGGGAAATCAACTAGCAGACAAAACAGCCCGAGAGGTGGCTAAAAGACTAGTGGGGACACACACCCAGCTAGTGGTGGTCTCACCCACGGAACTTCTACCAAGACAACGGCCGGATTACTCAAGACAAGAAGAAGAACTGGGAAAGAGACTTGGAGGGGAGCCGAATGGAGATGGATGGATGGTCCTCCCAGACGAAAGGATCCTGTTGCCTCAACAGCTGGGGAGACAAGTGGTAACGTGGACACATGGAAGTACTCATTTAGGGGGAGAGAAACTAGCAGAATTAATAAATAAATTCTATTTGATAGCAGGTCTATCTAGAATATCCCAAAGTGTGGCCAGCCGCTGTGTTACCTGTGCCAAGGTAAATGCCAATCCCACCCAGGTTAGAGGACCTGGAACCAGATGGAGAGGAGAAGAACCTGAAGAACACTGGGAAGTGGACTTCACTGAGATGCCTATAGCTCCAGGAGGTTACAAGTATCTTTTAGTTCTAATAGACACCTTCTCAGGATGGGCTGAAGCTTTCCCCACTAAGAAGGAGACTTCCCAAGTAGTGGTAAAACAATTGGTCTTTGAAATTATTCCTAGATTTGGACTCCCTTATTCCCTGGGGTCGGACAATGGCCCGGCATTCATTGCCAAGGTCACCCAACAATTGGCTGAGATTTTGCAAATTAAGTGGAAACTGCATTGCATTTATCGCCCTCAGAGTTCAGGCCAAGTAGAGAGGATGAATAGGACTCTTAAGGAAAGTTTGACCAAGTTAAAAATAGAGACTGGCGGGAACTGGGTCTCTCTGTTGCCTTTTGCATTGTTAAAAAGTAGGAATACCCCCTATGCGTCCGAATTCACCCCATTTGAAATTGTGTATGGCAAGCTGCCAACTCTTGTGCCCCGAATAGGGGCTGAACAATTGGCTGAGGTAACACGGGGTAATCTTTTAGAATCTCTCCAGGCCCTTCAGGTGGTGCGAGGGAAGGCCAGACGTGCCGTCCGAACTGTAAAACCTGGAACCCAAAGAGAGGAAGGCTGTGACCAAATTGCCCCCCTGTTCGAGCCTGGCGACTCCGTGTTGGTGAAGAAACTGCACCCCGATCATCTTGAGGCTTGGTGGGAAGGACCATTCACTGTAGTCCTGAGTACACCTACCGCCGTGAAGGTTGCGGGAAAACGACACTGGATTCACCACACCCGCCTGAAGAAGTTTGTTGCGGACATTACGGACCCCCTAGGAACAGGAGAACTGGAGAGATGGCGTGCTGTACCCACTTCGGACCCCATGAAGGTCCGACTGGTTTCTTCCTAACTCTGATGTTTTTGCTCTGTTTCAGCTGGGCCTCCCAGGCTGAACACCCTCAGGTGGCCCCAATACATATATGGGAGCTGAGAAATGCAGACGGGAAGGTGATTAACAGCTTGCCAACCACTGGCCAGCCGGTATTCTCCTTTGACCTCTGTGACTTATTTGGGGAAAATTGGAACGGCGCGAACTGGTCCAGCTCAATCACTAAGGATGGGGGATGCGGCTCCATCGACAGAGAAAGTTGCCTGTGGGACAGGCCCTATTATATCTGCCCCAGGGAAGGACGTTCCAGTGACTGCAGAGGAGAAAAGTATTTTTTCTGTGGCCTTTGGGGGGGAATGTTTGACGGCATCTCTGGTGAAGGACAGTGATAAGCACTTGAAATTTACAAAAGTGACCCGGTTGGGTGCCCCAACTAAACAAGGCACCTGCAACCTCGGAGACTGTAACCCGGTGGAAATTAAGGTCAAGACATGGCATGAGACTGAGACTTGGACAGGAGGCAGGATGTGGGGCATTCGGATAGTGTTCACCGGGAAGGATCCGGGAGCCCTTTTCACCATCCGATTGAAGGTGCAACCCTGGTTCCCGAACCCTGCAGGTCCCCTGAGACCCATCCTCTTGGACCAGAACCCTGGAACCTCCCCAAATCACACAGGGATTGGAAAAGGCCAAAATGGCATGAGTTCTGCAGGGGGAACAGGACTAGGTACCAACCACCTGCCCGATGTACATCCCAGAGTGAAGACGCTGGTGAGGTCTGTGGAACTGGTGTATACCCTTTTAAATGATTCTACCCCAAATGTAACCCGTGACTGTTGGCTATGCCTACACCCTGAACCCCCTTATTACATCGGAGTAGCAGCCATAGCTGAGACAGGCGCAAGTAAGGGAAACATCGGGATGTTAACCCTGTCATCAGGGAACTCAAATAGCCCAGAATGCAAATGGGGAATGCAGCTTCACCAAGTAACCCTGGGGGAGATTCAAGGGAAAGGAACTTGTTTTGTTACGGCTAATTATAAGCTGGAAATGTCCCCATATCGGGGCCATTGCTCCCGGATTATTAAGGCCAATAAAACTCAGGAATGGGCAGTCCTCTTAAGAGCCCCAGAGGGAACCTGGTGGGTCTGCACTTCAGGCATGGGCATGGCCCCTTGTGTTACCTTCTGGGGAGTAGAGCAAGAGGGATTTTGTATCCTGACTCACGTCCTTCCTCACTTGTACTATGCACAAGGGGAGGCTGGGTGGGCACACCTGGAAGGCCAAGAGAGCAGCCCCCTCCGGCCCAAGAGACAAAAGCGCGCCCCTATAATAGTTCCCATACTCGCGGGAGCTGCACTGGCAGGGTCTGTTGTAATTTTGTAAAATAAAAATATATAAATAAATTTAAAATAAAAAAAAATAGAGGTGAGTGGTCTGGGAGGTGGTGCAGTGGTTAAACTACAGGACTCTAAAGTGTGAGGTCCTGAGTTCAATCCCTGGCAGCACATGTCCCAGAGAGATGTCTGGTTCTTTCTTTCTGTCCTATCTTTCTCCCCTATACTTTCCCCTTCACTTTTCATTTCTGTCTCTATCCAAAACAAACAAACATTTTTTTTAAAAAGGGATACCAGAGGAAGAGAGAGGAGAGGGAGAGAGAAAGAGAGAGAGAAAGAGAAAGAGATGGAATTATTTTACCAGGCAGGATTCGTGCCTCTTTCTCTCTCTTTTTTTTTTTTTTTTAGCCTCCAGATTTATTGCTGGGGCTGGGGGCCTGCACCCTGAATCCACTGCTCCTGGAGCATCCCCTTTTCTTTTGTTGCCCTTGTTGTTTTATCCTTGTTGTGTTTATCATTGTCCTTGCTATTGTTGTTGGATAGGACAGAGAGAAATGGAGAGAGGAGGGGAAGACAGAGATGGGGAAAGCAAGATAGACACCTGCAGACCTGCTTCACTGCCTGCAGGTGGGGAACCAGGAGCTGGAACCCGGATCCTTACACCGGTCCTTGTGCTTTGTACCACCTGCGCTAAACCTGCTGCTACCGCCAGACCCCCGTGCCTCTCTTTTTTAAAACTTTATTTATTTACTTTATTTGATAGGACAGAGAGAATTTGAAAGGGAAGGGAATAGAGAGGGCTAGAGACAGAGAAACACTTGCAGACCTGCTTTAGCACTCGTGAAGCTTTCTCTATGCTGGCAGAGGCTAGGGGCTTGAACCCAGGTCCTAGTATGTGATAACACATGCACTTAACCAGGTGCATCACCACACAGATCCTGGATTTATGCCTTTCTTGCCATGCTGTGGCCAAAGTTTGAACCCTAGCACACTATGGAAGGTGCTGTGGCTCCAGAGAAAGGTACAATGCTGTCATCTCCCCCCGTTTCTCTCTCTCCCCCTCCCCCTCCCCCTGTCCCTCTCCCTCTCCCACTCCCTCTCTCCTCTCCCCTCTGTCTTCCTATATGAGTGAAAATAAAGTGACCCAGAGTGCTGAAACCTTGCATGTATGAGACCCAAACATATAAGGGGGTCTTTGGGTCATCTGACCTTCTGGATCATGAAAGGTATTCTGTGCACATTTTCATTTTTTAAAACGATTTTTCTTAACACCTATAGATATCTAATCTTTGACAAAGGCATCCAAACTACTAAGTGGGGAAAAGTAAGTCTCTTCAACAAATGGTGTTGGAAAAAATGGGTTGAAACATGCAGAAGAATGAAACTGAACTACTATATTTTACCAACTACAAAAGTAAATTCCAAGTGGATCAAGGAATTGGATGTTAGACCACAAACTATCAGAAAAACTATCAGAAAAATATTATCAGAACTCTTTTCTGCATAAATTTTAAAGACATCTTCAATGAAATGAATCCGATTACAAAGAAGACTAAGGCAAGCATAAACCTATGGGACTACATCAAATTAAAAAGCTTCTGCACAGCAAAAGAAACCAATGCCCAAACCAAGAGACCCCTCACAGAATGGGAGAAGATCTTTACATGCCATACATCAGACAAGAGGCTAATAAGCAAAATAAATAAAGAGCTTGCCAAACTCAACAACAAGAAAACAAATGACCCCATCCAAAAATGGGGAGAGGACATAGACAGAATATTCACCACAGAAGAGATCCAAAAGGCCGAGAAACACAGAAAAAAATGCTCCAAGTCTCTGATTGTCAGAGAAATGCAATTAAAGACAACAATGAGATATCACTTCACTCCTGTGAGAATGTCATACATCAGAAAAGGTAACAGCAGCAAATGCTGGAGAGGGTGTGGCGTCAAAGGAACCCTCCTGCACTGCTGGTGGGAATGTCAATTGGTCCAACCTCTGTGGAGAACAGTCTGGAGAACTCTCAGAAGGCTTGACATGGACCTACCCTATGACCCTGCAATTCCCCTCCTGGGGATATATCCTAAGGAACCCAACACATCCATCCAAAAAGATCTGTGTACACATATGTTCTTGGCAGCACAATTTGTAATAGCCAAAACCTGGAAGCAACCCAGGTGTCCAACAACAGATGAGTGACTGAGCAAGTTGTGGTATATATACACAATGGAATACTAGTCAGCTGTAAAAAATGGTGACTTCACCGTTTTCAGCCGATCTTGGATGGACCTTGAAAAAATCATGTTGAGTGAAATAAGTCAGAAACAGAAGGATGAATATGGGATGACCTCACTCTCAGGCCAAATTTGAAAAACAAGATTAGAAAAGAAAACACAAGTCGAACCTGAAATGGAATTGGAGTATTACACCAAAGTAAAAGACTCTGGGGTGGGTGGGTGGGTGGGGAGAATACAGGTCCATGAAAGATGATGAATGACATAGTGGGGGTTGTATTGTTAAATGGGATCTGGGGAATGTTATGCATGTACAAACTATTGTATTCACTGTTGAATGTAAAGCATTAATTCCCCAATAAAGAAATAAATTATTTTAAAAAATAATAATAAAAAAATAAAGAATGAGAGCTTTTAAAAAATAATTTAAAAAAAACTTTAAAAGACATATTTCATTTATGGGCATATGGGATGTTGGGGAGCACCACTGTGGCATATATGGGATGTTGGGCAGTGGAGTGGCGGGGGGTGGGGGGGTGGGGGGGGGTGGGGGGTGGGGGGGGTGGTGTTGGGGGGGGGACCATGTGTGGCAGCTATGCAAGTCCTGTGCTCTACAGCTGAGCTACCCTTCTGCAGCCAGGTGTTCCCTAAAGTCAGGGTGTCACCCCAAGTTATTCAACTTGGATGGACTGGGGTGGCAGGGGCCTGGGGGAGGGAATTTTTGCTCCAAAACACCTCTGTGCTCAGTTAACCCCCTCCCCCTGGACAGCACCATCCTGGCAGCAGGACCCCCCCACCCCCTCAAAATTGTAACACTAACACAGAGCCCTTTCCAGAGGGAGGGGGACAGCCTGTTGGGGTTGTCATAAGCCTGGGAGCCCAGGGCTGCCAGGCCTTCGGGGCTATCTGGGGGCACCATCGCTGCAGGGCAAGCGGGCTGCCAAGGGAGGGGGGGTAATCTCTTAAAGCAGAAATGTTCACACCCTCTTGACAACGCCGGTCAGGCTCGCGGGGCCCACTGCTGTTACCGGGTGAAGGCTTCCCCTGCGGCCCCCAACCTGGCGCGCGGCGGACATGCCGGAGGACTCCAGAGGGGGCGCCGGGGGCGGCGGTCGGTTTGGAGCCCAGGTGAGACGCGGGGGGGCGGGGGCTCGCGTGCGGGTCTCCCTCGAGGCGGAGACAGCGAGTCCCGTCCGGCTCCCACGCCAACGGCCCCTCGGAAAAAAGAACCCCCGGCCTGGGCGGCGGCGCGGGGCGCCTAACGGCTGCGCAGCCGAGGGGCCGAAGCGCAGCGGCGCCGTGGCGGTGGCTGTCATCCCGGCGCTGGCAGAGGAGCAGCGCTGCGGCGGGAGCGACCATGGGCGCTTGAGCAGCCGCTGCGCAGCCGCGGGCGGGGGAGCGGCAGGTGGGCGGGCGGCGGCGGGCTGGGACCGGGCCAACACAGCGGCTCTGCCCTCCGGGGCCGCGGGTTCGAGGCCGGGCGTGGGGCGTGGGGACGGCAGCGAGGGGAAGCCAACCTCGGTGGACAGTCTGTCGGATCAGACCCCGAAAGGGAGGGAGGGGAGCCCGGAAAAAAACGATCCAGGCGGGGTGGGGAGCACAGGATGGTGTGGGCGGGCGAGCACGCGGGTGGCACCGGCGGCGAAGGTGTTTTTTGGAGAGACACAGAACTGCAGAAGGAAGGGGAGATAGAGGAGGGAAGACAGACACCTGCAGCCCCGCTTGACATCTCGCGAAGCATCTTCCCTCCCTCCCCCCTGCAGGTGGGGAGCGGGGCCTCGAACCCGGATCCTCCTACCGCGGCACGCACGTGTGCGCTCAACCGGGTGCGACCCCCCCACCCCCGACCTTTTCGGGTTGCTTGTTTTTGTTTGCTTGCTTGCTTTTTAATTTTTCTTTTTCCCAAGATGAAAAAAAATTGATTTATTTTTTTGGATTTCCCTAGGCCATTCAGGATCATTTATTCAATGTTTTGTTTCCCCGGAAGAGCGAGAGGAAGAGAGGAAGGTGAGTGCCCTTGGCGGGACCCTCGGTGGAAACTTCGGACTAGGTGGTCATGGGCGGTTAGGAGTCCCATTGACTGGACTTAACGAACACTTAAAGTAGCATCTCTCTTAAAATAAATAAATATATAGGAGGTGGAAAACGCATTGGAATCTGGTTCTCATTATAAATAGATCTAACAAACAAACAAAGAAAAAACTTAAGAAAATGTATGAGCAGTTGTGGGTTTTTTGTTTGTTTGTTTTAAGAAAAAAGAGAAAGGCAGGAGTTTTTTTGTTTGTTTTTAACCAGAGCACTGTTCAGCTCTGGTGCGCGGGCGCACACGCGTGTGTGTGTGTGTGTGTGTGTGTGTGTGTGTGTGTGTGTGTGTGTTAGGGGGGTATTGAACCTGGGACTTGAGAGCCTCAGGCATGGGAGTCTTTTTTTAATTAAATTTGTTTACTTGATAAAGGCAGAGAGAAATTGAGAGGGAAGGGGGAGAGAGAGGCACCTGCAGCCCTGCTTCACCATTTGTGAGGCTTCTCCACCACCCCCCGCCCCCCCCCCCCCCCAGGTAGCGACCAGGGGCTTGAACCTGGATCTTTGTGCAGTGTAATGTGTGCGCCTAACCAGCTGTGCCACCACCTGGTCCCCATGGGAGTCTTTTTGCATAACCATTATTCTGTCTCTCTTGCCCAAGTTTTTATTTATTAACAGGATGGGGGCGGGGAGAGAACCAGAGCATCACTCTGGCACATGGGATGCCAGGGACCCAATTGGGGACCTCATGCTTCCAAAGTTAGCCCCTTACTCACTGCACCACCTCCCTGGCCTTGTGGGATTTTCCCCACAAACACACACACATACACAGAGAATGACCTAGAAGAAGAGCTGGCAGAGAGAAAACAAGACTCAGACTTGATCACCCGTTAAAGGACTCCTAACCCTGCCGCAGCTCAGTGAAGCAGTTTAGGCTAAAGAAGTACCTTATTGGGAGTCGGGCGGTAGCGCAACGGGTTAAGTGCACATGGCGCAAAGCACAAGGACAGGCGTAAGGATCCCAGTTGAAGCCCCAGCTCTCCACCTGCAGGGGAGTCGCTTCACAGGTGGTGAAGCAGGTCTGCAGGTGTCTATCTTTCTCTCCCCCTCTCTGTATTCCCCTCCTCTCTCCATCTTCCCCTCCTCTCTCCTTTCTCCCTGTCCTATCCCACAACAATGACAACCATAATAACTACAACAATAAAATAACAAAGACAATAAAAGGTAATAAATAAATAAATATAAAAAAGAAGTAGCTCAGGTTCAAGACCCCGGTCCCCACCTGCAGGGGGAAACTTCACAAGTGGTGAAGCAGAGCTACAGGTGTCTGTCTCTCACCCTCTGTATCCCTCCCTTCCCTCTCAATTTCTGTCTCTATCCAATAAATAAATAAATAAATATAATTTTTTAAAAAGAAGTAGCTTATTTTTCAAATATGTCAACTTTAAAAAATATATTTATTCACTTGTTTTGGATAGACTCCGACATTGAGAGGGAAGGGGCAAATGAGAGAGTGAGACAGACACCTGCCACACTTGTCACCTCTTGTGAAGCTTCCCCCTGCAGGTGGGGACCAGGGGCTTGCACCAAGGTCTTTGCACACTGTGATGTCTGTGTTCAACCAGGTGAGCCAGCACTTGATCCCTCAAACTGTTGTCAGCTTTTAAATGGCAAAATGGAGCCCCAACCACAAAGTCACAGACTTAAGAAATGGTCAAGTTATATAACCCGATCCCAGCTTACTTTTGCTGAGTGGGAGACTACCCAGAGTTGGAGACTTGAGCAGTGGCTGGCGAGTATTGAGGTTCTATCCTCACCACACTCAGCTTTTCCTTTTCCCCTTCCCAGGTCCCTTAATTTGATAAAATTCTCCCCACTGGCTACTGAACAAGTGAAAAGAGATGCACTAGCCCAAAATGAGTTAACATAACACACCCTCAGAATTACGTGAGTTTTCACTTTCTCCCAGGGGATTATGCCACAACCTGTTCTCTCAAAGAACTTAAGTAGAGCAGCTAAACGACTTCCAATCACAATTTGCAGGAAGCAGTGCCTTGAAGAGTAATTTGGAGGAGGAGACACCACGGTATAGCAGACATGGAGAGTGGCAAACAGGAAGTGAGTATTAATTGAATTTATGTCATCTTGATGTCAACTTATTTTTGTCATGGTTATGCTAATAATCACAGTATCTATCACCTTCCTAAACTTTTGTTACCTTGATAATGTGTGACATACATCGGTGGTGGTAGGAGAGACTGTTGTTGTGGTCAGTAGACTTGATATGTTTCCACTTTCTCTTCATAAGTAATATTTGTCATTCATTTTGTGCTGATATTATTTAGGATAATGAGAACGATAACATATCCATGTTCTGCATTGAAACTGCAAACAGACATCTGATCTTGAGGCTATTTTCTTGAAAAAGAAGCTATGGCTATAGCTATATATTCAACCAATTTTCAACAAGGGCACCAAAACCACTCACTGGGGAAAGGCTCTTTCTTGATTTAAGGTGCTCAGGGGATACAGTGAGTCCTGTGGTGCAAAATTCTGGATTTCTTCAGGTCTTTTAGTAGAAGCCATAACCAATGTGCTGACAATATAGTGGCCAGAAAATATGTACATTTTCTCTCTGAAGAGGATCAAAGGGGGACGCAACACTCCTTGCTGTTGCGGTGGTGACTTGGTGATGACAATAGTAGATATAAAAATAAAAAGGGCTTGAGTGGTGGCAAACCTGGTATGCCATGTTACAGTGCTGAAGTACCCATGTTCAAGCCCCCAGTCCCCACCTGCAGGGGGAAAGCTTTACAAGTGGTGAAGCAGTGCTACAGGTGTCTCTCTTCTTGCTCTCTCTTTTCTGTCTCCCCTTACCCTCTTATTTTCTGGCTGTCTCTATCCAACAAATAAAGATAATTTTAAAAAATTAAATAGAAAAAAAATAAAGCAGATCAGGAATTCAAAAGAAGGCATATCCAGCAGAGATTATTGAGCAACTAATGTCCTACTGAGAGAGAGATGTCTCTTTGTTTTGAAGATTAGTGGGTCATATTAAGCATTTAGGATGAGATGGAAAGTCCTGCCACCAAAGGTCCATTTGCAGAGGAATGTGCAGACTTATGACTAATTCCAGTCCTGGCCACAGTGTAGTATGGTAATGGTAATGGTATGGTAATAGTAAGGATAGGGTAAGGGTAAGGGTAAGGGTAAAGATATGGTATGGTATGGTATGGTATGGTATGGTATGGTATGGTATGGTATGGTATAGTATATTTATCAAAAATAACCCATTAAAAATGCTCTACTATCAGGGAGTCGGGCGGTAATACAGCGGGTTAAGTGCAGGTGGCACAAAGCACAAGGACCGGCGTAAGGATCCTGGTTCGAGGCCCCAGCTCCCCACCTGCAAGGGAGTCGCTTCACAAGCGGTGAAGCAGGTCTCCAGATGTCTGTCTGTCTTTCCCCCTCTCTGTCTTCCCCTCCTCTCTCCATTTCTCTCTGTCCTCTCCAATAACAACATCAATAATAACTACACAGTAAAACAACAAGGGCAACAAAAGGGAATAAATAAATAAATATTTTAAAAATGCTCTACTAACATAAATGTAAATTGGAGGGGCCAAGCAGTGGTGCAGCCAGGAGAATGCATATGTTACCATGCACAAGGACTGAGGTTCAACCCCTCAGTCTCCACTTGCAGAGAGTAAGCTTTACAAGTGGTGAAGCAACCCTGCAGATATCTCTCTCTCTCTTTTTTTTTTCTTATGAGAAAGATAGGAGAGAGAGAGAAAGAGCCAGACATCACTCTGGTACATGTGATGCTGGGGACTGAACTCAGGACCTCATGCTTGAGTGTCCAATGCTTTTATCTACTTAGCCACCTCCTGGGCCACAGTTATCTCTCATTTTATTTTATTTTATTCTCTTCTCTCTTCTCTTTCTTTTCTCTTCTTCTTCATACAGGAAAGGAGGCAGGGATGGAGGGAAGGAGAGAAGGAGAGATCCAGAGCACTGTTCAACTCCAGTTTATGTTGGTGCCTCCTTCCCTGTATGTCTCTCTTTCATTTAAACAAAATATTTTTTAAAAACATATGAAAATGTCAATGTGAGGTCACAATACATTTGCCAAAATGACTAAAAAAAATGGGCAAAAGATGTGAACAAACATTTTATTGACTAAGTTATGCAGGTGATAAGCACATGCGAAGATGTTCAACATTATTAAATGCTCAGAATGACTAACATTGAGAGAAGTGATAGTGCCATTCACTGGCAAGGTTTCAGAGAAACTGAATCACTCATAATTGAATAGCTAAAATGTAAAATGGTACTAACACTCTCGTAAAGAATGCCAGTTTCATGGGGGCCAGGCAGTGGCGCAGAGTGTTAAGTGCACATGGTACAAAGCACAAGAACCCGTGCAAGGAGCCCAGTTCAACTCACCCCCCACACACACACCTCTGCTCCCAACCTGCAGAGGGCTTCTTGCTTCACAAGCAGTGAAGCAGGTCTGCATGTAACTTATCTTTCTCTTTCCCTTTCTCCCTCTCTCTCTCTCCCTCCTCTATCAATTTCTCTCTGTCCTATTCAATTAAATGGAATAAAAATGGCCACAAGTAGTAGTGGATTTGTAGTGATGGCACTGAGCCCCAGTGATAACCCTAGAGGCAAAAAAATCAATTAATTAAAAGAAAAAAGTGCTCATATTACAAAATCAAACACACATGCACTTAACCATATGCATTTGTCTGGGTGGGGGTAGATAGCGTAATGGTTATGCAAAAGGACTCTCATGCCTGAGGCTCCAAAATTTTAGGTTCAATTCCTTGCAGCACCATAAACCAGAGCTGAGCAATGTTTTGGTCAAAAAACAACAACAACAAAAAACTTCCCCCATGTGCATTTGTCCCAGCAAAGTCAGTAAGCATTCACCTTCAGAGAAATAAAGACCTAATCATATAAAAACTTGTACATAGATGTTCACAGCAGCCTTTTAAAAAAATATTTATTCCCTTTTGTTGTCCTTGTTTTATTGTTGTAGTTATTATTGTAGTTATTGATGTCATTGTTGTTGGATAGGGCAGAGAGAAATGGAGAGAGGTGGGGAAGACAGGGGAAGAGCAAGATAGACACCTGTAGACCTGCTTCACCCCCTTGTGAAGGGACTCCCCTGCAGGTGGGGATGTGGGGGCTCGAACCGGGATCCCTATGCTGGTCCTTGTGCTTTGCACCACGTGCACTTAACCCACTGCACTACCACTGCACTCCCGCAGCAGCTTTGTTTGTCAGGAAACAACTGTGATGCCTCTTAACAGGTGTATGGTGAAATGATGGTACATTGATGCCATAGAATGCTAGTCAGCAATATAAAAGGAGCAGATTAGTTATTGATATATAAACAACTTGGGTGAATTTCAAGGGAGTTACTGAATGAAAAGAGGTTCTGACGTAGGCTACATATTATATCAGCTTGTTACAGATGAATGTTTTATGTCCCCCCCCAAAAAAAAAAAATCGTATGTTGAAACTAATCTGGAGTGTGGTGATATTTTCAGATGGGGCCTTTGAGAGGTAATTAGATCATAAGAATAGTCTTCTTGATTGGATTAGGTGTTTTCTTAAGTGACTTAATACTGACTTACAAAATTATAAGATAACAGGTTTAATTTCACACCTTTCCCACCACCAGAGCTATGTGTCCCAATTCCCTCCATTGGAAACTGCATTAGTTCTCCCAAAATCACAGATATAGGTTGACTGTTATTTCTATAACTTTCTATATTGATACATATTTGCCTGTTTTTTAATATGGCCCTGCCTGCTTTTCCTTACTACACCAGCTACTTCTGAGTTTTGTTTTGTTTTGTTTTTTTCTCCTTTCCTCACTTTGGGTCCTGATGTAATTGGAGTTCAGAACCCTCTGTTCATCTTTCCCCTAACATTTACCCCTCTGAGGGTAAGGACCAAAATTTTTTATGCGGTGCAGCTGATGGAAGGTCTGACTTCTGTAATTGCTTCTTCGATAAACATGGACATTGGCAGGTCAATCCATACCTCCATTCTGTTTCTGTCTTAACCTAGTGAGGATTAGTTTCACAGTAAGAAAATACAGAGCACCAACCCACTTTCTGTTAGATGAGGCACAGACACATGATGGCTGTGGAGAACTCAGTCAGCCGGCACTTTGACCTAAGACTTCCAGCCTTTAGAGATCTGAGAAGTAGTGTTTATTGTTTAAGTAACCCAGACTGTGGTATTCTGTTGTAGCAGTGCCAGCTAAAATAGGCTCTGTTTATTTATTTATTTATTTTTTAAATAATTTATTTCTTTATTGGGGAATTAATGCTTTACATTCAACAGTAAATACGATAGTTTGAACATGCATAACATTCCCCAGATTCCCATTTAACAATACAACCCCCACTATTTCATTCATCATTTTTCATGGACCTGTATTCTCCCCACCTACCCACCCACCCCAGAGTCTTTTACTTTGGTGTAATACTCCAATTCCATCTCACGTTCGACTTGTGTTTTCTTTTTTTTTTTTTTTAATAATTTATTTCTTTATTGGGGAATTAATGCTTTACATTCAAAAGTAAATACAATAGTTTGTACATGCATAACATTCCCCAGATTCCCATTTAACAATACAACCCCCACTATTTCATTCATCATTTTTCATGGACCTGTATTCTCCCCACCCACCCCAGAGTCTTTTACTTTGGTGTAATACTTCAATTCCATTTCAGGTTCGACTTGTGTTTTCTTTTCTAATCTTGTTTTTCAAATTTGGCCTGAGATTGAGATCATCCCATATTCATCCTTCTGTTTCTGACTTATTTCACTCAACATGATTTTTTCAAGGTCCATCCAAGATCGGCTGAAAACGGTGAAGTCACCATTTTTTACAGCTGAGTAGTATTCCTTTGTGTATATATACCACAACTTGCTCAGCCACTCATCTGTTGTTGGACACCTGGGTTGCTTCCAGGTTTTGGCTATTACAAATTGTGCTGCGAAGAACATATGTGTACACAGATCTTTTTGGATGGATGTGTTGGGTTCCTTAGGATATATCCCCAGGAGAGGAATTGCAGGGTCATAGGGTAGGTCCATGTCAAGCCTTCTGAGAGTTCTCCAGACTGTTCTCCACAGAGGTTGGACCAATTGACATTCCCACCAGCAGTGCAGGAGGGTTCCTTTGACGCCACACCCTCTCCAGCATTTGCTGCTGTTACCTTTTCTGATGTATGACATTCTCACAGGAGTGAAGTGATATCTTATTGTTGTCTTGATTTGCATTTCTCTGACGATCAGAGACTTGGAGCATTTTTTCATGTGTTTCTCGGCCTTTTGGATCTCTTCTGTGGTGAATATTCTGTCCAAGTCCTCCCCCCATTTTTGGATGGGGTTATTTGTTGTCTTGTTGTTGAGTCTGGCAAGCTCTTTATATATATTGGTTATTAAACTCTTATCTGATGTATGGCATGTAAAGATCTTCTCCCATTCTGTGAGGGGTCTCTTGGTTTGGGTAGTGGTTTCTTTTGCTGTGAAGAAGCTTTTTAATTTAATGTAGTCCCATAGGTTTATACTTGCCTTAGTCTTGCTTATAATTGGATTCGTTTCATTGAAAATGTCTTTAAAATTTATGCAGAAAAAAGTTCTGCCAATATTTTCCTCTAAGTATCTGATAGTTTCTGGTCTACCATCCAAGTCCTTGATCCACTTGGAGGCTCTGTTTATTTTTTTATTAATCAGATGAACTACTACCTGGCCCCAATAGGCTCTGTTTAAAGAACATTTTTTTAAAAAACATTTTTTATGTTTGTATTATTGGATAGAGACAGAGAGAAATTGAAAGGGAAGTGGAAGATAGAAAGGAAGAGAGAGACAAGGACACCTGCAGCACTGCTCCCAATACTCGTAAAGCTTCCCCTGCAAGTGGGGACCAGGGGCTTGAACCCGGGTCCGTGTGCACTGTAGTGTGTGTGCTTGTCCAGGTGGGCCACCACCTGGCCCCTAAAGAACACTTTTTAAAATGACAAAACTATGGTGGCGAACAGATTAATTTCTACTGCTAGTTGGAAGTTAGAGGTCACTGACTATGGAAGAAGGGAGTATGAAGCATCTTCCTTTTCTGGAGATGATCTTCTGATGTAACTGCTTTGTATCTTACCTGATGGGCATATGTATATGAATACCTATACAGTTAAATAGCAGATTGGATAGGAAGGTGAGGGGCTTCCCTTCTCTTGCTTTCAATGAAATGAGAAGTGAGAGTATCAGCTGGTAATGAACAAAGGAAAGAAAAATCTTGGACATGTGAGGAGAGAGGAAGAAGTGTGAAAATGCTGACTTTAGAAAATAGAGAGTGGTGGGGTCCAATAGTGGTGCACCTAGTAAACTGCACACATTACCATGCACAGGGACCTGGGTTCAAGTCCTAGTCCCCACCTACAATGAGGAAGCTTCACGGACAGCAAAAGTGCTGCTCATGTCTCTCTTCCTTCCTTTCTATCTTCTCTTCACAATTTCTCCCTGTCTGTATAAAAAATGGCCACCAGGAGCTGCAAATTTATTGTGCAGGTACTGAGCCACCAATAACCCTGATGGGAGAAAAAACAAAACAAAACAATTACTTGAGAAAATAAAACCGTACAGAACCATGCTTAGAGCCCTTTTGAGATTATCATCCGTGGTCCAGGAGGTGGCACAGTGGATAAAGCATTGGATTCTCAGGCGTGAGGTCCTGAGTTCAATCCCCAACAGCACATGTACCAGAGAGATGTCTGGTGCTTTCTCTCTCTTCTCCTATCTTTCTCATGAATAAGTTAATAAATAAAATCTTTAAAAGAGAGAGAGATTATCATCCTACAGTCAGTGTGAAAACAACTAGTGTGGTTGTAGGTTTTAGTGAAAAGAAGCAAACAGAGCAAGTAGAATTGGATTTGACCAAGAGTTTGGCTTTACCAAGAAATAACATTGAAGGGGAAGGGAAGAAGTACCAGGGAGACATAAGTTTATGCAGATAAGTGTCTAAAGTTATAAATCAAAAGAATTTAAGTTGGATGATGTGGGAAGTAAAATTACAAGGGTGATGGGCAGTGAAGACTTAATATGACTCATATAATAGAGATACTGTTTCTATTATTTATTTGTTATTGGATAGAGCCACCGCCTAGCCCTGAGATGCTGTTTCTTCTACTTGAAAAAAGTCAGATAGGAAATGTAATTGTGAGATGCAAGAAATAGGGGTTTGGGAAAAGGAGTTTGTTATGAATGACCAGGGAGGGGTAGGGTATCACAGTGGCAATAGGTGGTAAGGTAGGATACGAAACAAGATGCTTAGAAATGAGTGGACAAGGAATTGAGAGACCAATATATATAGCATAAATTGTCTTTGTAGATAAGAGTGGACCTGGAGGGGTGGATGGGCGGTAACGCAGAGGATTAAGAGCACATGACACCAAGGGCAAGAACCAGAGTAAGGATCCCGGTTTGAGCACTGGCTCCCCATTTGCGGGGGGTGGGAGGGGGTGCGCTTCACAAGCGGTAAAGCAGGTCTGCAAGTATCTATCTTTCTCTCCCTCTGTCTTCCCCTCTGTATTTCTCTGTCCTATCCAACAACAATGACAGCAATAACAACAATAATAACAATGATAAGCAACAAGGGCAACAAAAGGAAAAAAAATAGCCTCTAGGAGCAGTGGATTCATAGTGCAGCACTGACGCCTGGCATTAACCCTGGCGGTAAAAAAAAAAAAAAAAAAAAAAAAAAAAAGACCTGGAGAATGCATGAAGATGAATCAGGTTCTAAGATTTCCCGAGAGCAGGAGCATAAATAGACTATTAAAGCATTCTAGTGGGATGTACTTTATTTTTTAAAAAAATTATTATTGCTATTTTTAAATTTTATTCAGAGAGATAAAGGAAAGACCAGAGCACTACTCAGCTCTAACTTATTGAACCTGGGATTTCAGAGCCTCTGGCATAAGAGTCCTTTTGCATAACCATTATGCTGTCTCCCTAGCCCTTATTATTTTGAGCCAAATCACTAATCAGCTCTGGTTCATGGTGGTGCAGGGGATTGAACCTGGGACTTTGGAGCCTCAGGTATGACAGTCTCTCTGCATAACCATTATGCTGTCTACCTCCACCCTTGTCATCATTTTTTAGTTGATAGGGCAGAGAGATTGACAAGGGAGGGTAGATAGAAAGAGAGACATCTGTAGCACCCCTTCACCCCTGGTACAGCTTACCACTCTTCCACTCTTATGGGTACTAGGGACTTGAACCTGGGCCCTTGTGCACTCAACCAGGCACACAACCATCCAGCACCACAAATGAAATGTTAAATGTACCCCCATAGTACTTAGAGGATCAGGTACTTTGAGTTGGAAGATCAGAACTTGTTGGGCAAAATGACATTTACACTGGGCTTTGGCATTCTGAGAGAAATAGACTTGTAAAGATAAGCCAGACACAGAAAACGCTTACCAAAGAAGAGGGAGCTGACACCACTGTGTCCCGCCCACAGCCTGGTGCTTTTGCCCCCCAGCTTGCAGGCTTGTTGCTATGGTTACTAAGAGCATCCTCATTGTTGCCCAAATCTCTTTAATTGTAGACCACCAGGTGGCAGTATGTGTCCTTGAAGCACCCTTCCCAGGCCTATGGGTCTGGGAAACAGCTTATAGGACCCTAAAGGAAAACTGGAAATGGTAATCAAGGGTAAGAAAAGCTGATGGGAGACTTGTTAACTATGGCAGGGAAAGGACAATAAAGAAATCCCACAAAAAAAATACAGAAGTGATTTTCCCCCCACTGGTTTACTTTCAAAGTAATTTTGAAAAACTCTGTACTACCTTATACATTAAAAAAATATAAATATAAGGGAGTCAGGCAGTAACACAGTGGGTTAAGCGCACAGCACAAGGACCGACATAAGGATCCCAGTTCGAGCCCCTGGCTCCCCACCTGCAGGGGAGTCGCTTCACAGGCAGTGAAGCAGGTCTGCAGGTGTCTGTCTTGCTCTCCCCCTCTCTGTCTTCCCCTCATCTCTCCATTTCTCTCTGTCCTATTTAAGAACAATGGCATCAATAACAACAACAGTAATAACTACAACAACAAAGAAACAAGGGCAACAAAAGGGAAAATAAACAAATTTAAAAATTACATATAAATATAAAATAAATCTATCAAACGTAGATCACCATCATGTTTGAATGGTCATTAATTTCTACTGTGTAGTTGCCACATAAGTATTTGCAGGCTGTTACCAGCCATTTAGAGATCTTTGTGCAGATGAGGAAAAGCTGTCCTTCTGGGGAGAGCAGGGTGGCCAGGTTTCCCGAGAGATGCTACCTTTGTGCAGAGAGAAAGTCTCCCTCCTTCTGGCTGTGGCTCACAGTCTACCCAGGCTGTGCTTTAGATTCCAAGAAACTATACAACAAGGTTCCAACCTCCACTTGCCCCTAAACTTTAGAACTGTATACAACGGTGTTGTAGACTACTTCCACCCTTCAGTAAAAACCTTTGAGAGACACAACACAGTCAGTTTATGGAAATAAAAGCTAAATGGCAAAGCCATTGTTCATGGGCTGAGGAACTAGCATATTAAATATGCAAAAGACCCCCCCCAACAAGATATGATTTTATATCAAGAAAGAAACTAAAACCCACCAAAAGGAGAAGACAGAGAAGGGGAGAGAAAGATAGACACCTGCAGACCTGCTTCACCACCTGTGAAGCGACTCCCCTGCAGGTGGGGAGCCGGGGGCTCGAACCGGGATCCTTATGCCGGTCCCTGTGCTTTGCGCCACATGCGCTTAACCCACTGTGCCACCGCCCGACCCCCTTTTTAAATTTTTTTATATATTTAAAAAAGGAGACATTAACAAAACCATAGGATAAGAGGGGTACAAGTCCACACAATTCCTACCACCAGAACTCTGCATCCCAACCCCTCCTTTGATAGCTTTCCCATTCTTTATCCCTCTGGGAGTATGGACCCAAGGTCATTGTGGGATGCAGAAAGTGGAAGGTCTGACTTCTGTAATTGCTTCCCTGCTGAACATGGGCGTTGTAATTGCTTCCCTGCCTCTCTCTTTCCCTAGTAGGGTGGGGCTCTGGGGAAGCAGAGCTCCAGAACATATTGGTGGGGTCATCTGTCCAAGGAAGTCTGGTCGGCATCATGCTGGCATCTGGAACCTGGTGGCTGAAGTCTCTGGACACAGTCTGAAGTGAAGCATGCTGAGGTGGTACTCATTGCATTGATTAGGTTGGGAATCAGCAGATGCAATATTGTTTAGTAAATTTAGTGAAGTTTCAGGATACAAAACCAGTACACAAAGATGAGTTGTATTGCTACATGGTAACACATATCTAAAAAAATAAACAATCTCATTAATAAAAGCATCAGAAATAATACAACACTTAGGAATGAATTTAATCCCAGAGCTGTAATATCTTTACACACACACTAAAATAAAATAAAATAAACGCCTAGAGGGGGCCAGGCAGTGGTGCTCATGGTTGAATACACACATTAACATATACAAGGACCTGGGGGTCCAACCTCAGGAAGAAGACTCCAAGGCCCCAGGTTCAGTCCCCTGTATCACCATAAACTAGAGCTGAGCAATGATTTCATTAAATAAGGGCCTATAAGACACACACCCCCCACCTCTGCAGTGGAGGAAGCGTCAGTGCTGCGATGTCCTTCTTTCTCTCTCTGGCTTTCTCTTCCTATCTGAAAAGGGCATCCCAGAGAGGTGAAACCCCAATGATGGTGGTGATTATGATGAAGAAATAATAGTCATTTCCTCATTTATTACTGAGTGAGAATGAAAACCATAGAATCATTTTGGCACATGAGGTTCCTTGGATCAAACTCAGGACCTCATGATAGCATGTCTTGCATTCTGCTGCACTGCCTTCAGAGCTGTCAGACTGCCTTCTTACTAGAAAAAGTCCAGTTTCTTCTCTTATTACAAATGTAAATGTTGGCAGCTGGACTATGGCGAGCACACATTACCCAGCTGGTCCCCACTTGCAGTGGGGGAAGCTTCATGAGTGGTAAAGCAGAGTTACAGGTGTTTCTCTTTCTCTCTGTCTCCACTCCTTTCTCAATTTATCTCAGTCTTATCAAGTTAAAAAACTATCTCTATATATCCTCCCAGCCAGCAGGGTGAGCTGGCTCTGCCTGGCACCTGGAGGTGGCAAGGGACACCCCCACACATACAGTGGGAGGCAAGAGCTTCCCCTCCCCTCTCCTGACAGCAGAGTACGCAGGACGCAGGTGACCCCACTCTGATGGGCAGGACCCTGACCTGCTCTGGCCCCGGACCCTCCGCCATGATTTCACCTTTCCTTCTATCCCCAGCCCCACTGGCAGAATCAGCTTTGAGTAACTGTACAGTTTTTCTCGCTGTTGGAGAAGACTTGTTTGTTGGAGTTTCACTTGTTTAATGGTCTGGGCTTATTTTGAAAAAGAAAAAGGAAAAAAAAACATATATATATATATCACACAAATGTAAGTGTTAAGTATGTCCCTATCCAAAGCATTTTTACTTCTTAGTTCTTTCTAAGGTAGACATGCTATAGAACTTGGCGTAGGGTCAGTTTGATGCTTCTGAAACTTTAGCACACTTAAGAGTCATTTTAAAGGCTTGTGACTTTAGGGCTGGAGAGACAGCATAATTGTTATGCAGAAGACTTTAAAACCTGAAGCTCTTCTAAATCCCAGGTTCTATCCCCAGCACCACCATGAGCCAGAGCAGTGTTCTTGTCTTACTCTCTGTCTTGTTCTCTATGCTTCTTTCATTAAAGTAAAGTATTAAAATAAATAAAACAAACAATAGAGCTAGGGAGACAGCATAATGGTTATGCAAAAAAACTTCCATGCCTAAGGACATGGTTGCCAGGTTCAGTCCCCAGCACTATCATAAACCAGAGCTGAGCAGCGCTTTGCTCGCTTGCTCGCTATCTCTCTCTCACTATCTCTATGCCTATCTCTATCTCTAGCTCCTTTGTTAAAAAAGAAATGAAAAGGGGACAGGGCGGTAGCGCAAAGCACAAGGACCAGCATAAGGATCCCGGTTTGAGCCTCTGGCTCCCTATCTGCAGGGGGCGGGGGGGTGGGGGGGTGGGCGGTTGCTTCACAAGTGATGAAACAGGTCTGCAGGTGTCTATCTTTGTCTCCCCCTCTCCGTCTTCCCCTCCTCTCTCGGTTTCTCTGTCCTATCCAACAACAGCAATGGCAACAACAGGGTCAACAAAATGGGGAAAATGGCCTTCAGGAGCAGTGGATTGATTAGTAGTGCAGGCACTGAACCCCAGTGATAACCCTGGAGTTAGGAAAGAGAAAAGAAAAGGAAAAGAAATGAAAATATAATAAATAAATAAAGGCTTGTTAATTTCCCCCTCTGTAGAGAAACTGACTCAGCAGATAAGGAGTGGATCTGAAAATGTAGGTGTCTAATAAGTTCCCAGGAATTCTGGCATTTCCCACCCAAGTATGTTCACACTTTGAGAGGCTCTGGAGCAAACAGATACTGCCCCCTTTAATACTTGCATCCATGCCATACTGTCTGTGATCTCCCTAGGAATGTTCATGCTCATATTGTGCATATTGTGCCATAGTGAAAAAAATAAAATAGGGCTGGTGAAATAGCTCATTTGAATTATGTGTTGCTTTGCCACATGCACTACCCAGGCCCCTACCTAGTTTAAGGAAGCTTCAATTCTCTGGTCTCTTTCACTCCCTCAGCCTCTATCTAAAATAAAACAATTAGGGCCTGAGAAATGGCTCACAGGTTAGGAGTGTGCTTTGCCATGTGCACAGCCCAGGTTCAAAGCCATCACCACAGAAGAGATTCTGTGGTAACAAAGGAAGCTTCAGTGCTGCTGTATTTCCCCACCCCCAATCTGAATGAAACAGTGACCATAAACAGTGATGTCTATACTTTTTCTTTCTCTCCTCTCTCTCAAAAAAGAAAAACAAAACATTGTAGCCTGAGGCTGCAAGGTCCCAAGTTCAGTCCCCCACACCACCATAAACCAGAGCTGATAAATGCTCTGGTAAACAATAATAATAATAATAATAATAAAATAAATAAAAATAAATGCATTAATGACTTCCATTTCGTAGGCTTTGAGTTCCCAAATTCAATCCCTAGCACCACCTTAAACCAGAGTCTGAACAGCACTCTGGTCTCTCTGTGCCTTTCTCTCTCATAAATAAATAGTAAGTAAATAAAAAAAAAAAATTAAAAGCTTTAACTTTGTAATTATGATAAAGACAGAAATAGGATGAGAGAAAGGGAAAAAGGAGAGATACCTATAGCCTGCCTCTCTCCTGCAAGAGGGGCTGGGGTTGCAGGCTTGAACCTGTGTCCTTGCTCATAATAACTTGTGCACTGTATTAGTTGCACACTGCCCAGCCCCATCCCCATCATATATACAAAATGAGCATTCATAGATTAGAAGGAGCAAAGTAAATGTTTAGAGTAAGAAAGGAAGCACCACAGCCTTATATGACCTATTTAGATATTTATTTATTTATTGTTACAAGAGCACTGATTAGCTCTGATGACTTATGGTGATGCTGGGATTGAACCTGGGACCTCTGAGCCTCAGACATGAGAGGTTTTTTGTTTTTTTTTTTGTAGAAATACATCAATTTTATTTATTTTAATTTTTTTAAATTTCTTTATTGGGGAATTAATGTTTTACGTTCGACAGTAAATACAATAGTTTCTACATGCATACCATTTGCCAGTTTTCCAAATAACAATACAACCCCCACTAGGTCCTTTATCATCCTTTTTGGACCTCTGTTCTCCCCCCCCCAAAAAAAAAACAAACCCCAGAGTCTTTTACTTTAGTGCAATACGCCAATTCCAGTTCAGGTTCTGCTTGTGTTCGCTCTTCTGATCTTGTTTTTCATCTTCTGCCTGAGAGTGAGATCATCCCATATTCATCCTTCTGTTTCTGACTTATTTCACTTAACATGATTTTTCAAGCTCCATCCAAGATCGGCTGAAAACTGTAAAGTAACCTTTTTTACAGCTGAGTAGTATTCCATTGTGTATATATACCACAACTTGCTTAGCCACCCATCTGTTGTTGGACACCTGGGTTGCTTCTGGGTTTTGGCTATTACAAATTGTGCTTCTAAGAACATATGTGTACACAGATCTTTTTGGATGGGTGTGTTGGGTTCCTTAGGATATATCCCTGGGAGAGGAATTGCAGGATCATAGGGTAGGTCCATTTCTAGCCTTCTGAGAGTTCTCCAGACTGTTCTCCACAGAGGTTGGACCAATTGACATTCCCACCATCAGTGCAGGAGTGTTTCTTTGACCCCACAACCTCTACAGCATTTGCTGCTTGTTGCTGAGGAGTTATTCTGATGCAGTCTCCGCCCCCAGGTTTCACTACACCGCGGGAAACCCTAGCATTGCCCCCTTCAACCAATCCTGGCCCTACACGTCACTCCTGGTTGTTGCCCAATAAAAAGCCCCCTCACCCCCCCCCCCTCTCTGGGCTCTCAGCTCTCCCTCTCTGAGGTCTCTCTCCCTGCTCTCCCCCCGTGGTCGGCCATTGCCGGCTAACTCAACGTGGTCTGAACCAAACCCCCCCCCCCATCCTATAATAAAGATTTGTGTATCCCTTTGCTCTGGACGTCCGCTCTCTTCTCCGCGGTGCAGCCCGACACCAGACCGCCACAACAACAGCTGCTGTTACCTTTTATGATGTATGACATTCTCACAGGAGTGAAGTGATAATCTCATTGTTGTCTTTATTTGAATTTCTCTGACAATTTTTAAAAGACTTAGAGTGTTTTTTCATGTATTTCTCAGCCTTTTGGATCTCTTCTGTGGTGAATATTCTGTCCATGTCCTCTCCCCATTTTTGGATGGAGTCAATTGTTTTTTTGTTGTTGAGTTTGGCAAGCTCTTTATTTATTTTGCTTATTAGCCTCTTGTCTGATGTATGGCATGTAAAGATCTTCTCCCATTCTGTGAGGGGTCTCTTGGTTTGGGTAGTGGTTTCTTTTGCTGTACAGAAGCTTTTTAATTTGATGTAGTCCCATAGGTTTATGCTTGCCTTAGTCTTCTTTGTAATTGGATTCATTTCACTGAAGATGTCTTTAAAATTTATGCGGAAAAGAGTTCTGATAATATTTTCCTGATAGTTTTTCTTATAGTTTGTGGTCTAACATCCAAGTCCTTGATCCACTTGGAATTTACTTTTGTGTTTGGTGAAATATAGTTTTAGTTGCATTCTTCTGCAAGTTTCAACCCATTTTTTCCAACACCATTTGTTGAAGAGACTCTGCTTTCTCCATTTAATAGTCTGGGCACCTTTGTCAAAGATTAGATGTCCATAGGTGTGGGGGCTTACTCTGGGCTCTCAATTCTATTCCACACTGGTCAGTGTGTCTATTCATGCTCCAGTATGAAGCAGTTTTGATGACAATGGCCTTATAAAATAATTTGAGATCTGGGAGTATGATGGCTCCAGTTCTGTTCTTACTTCTCAAGATTGTTTTGGCAATTTTAGGTCTTTTCTGGTTCCAGATAAATGTTTGTAGCATTTGCTCTATTCTCCTAAAAAATGTGGTTGGGGTCTTGATGGGGATAGCATTAAATTTGTATATGGCTCTGGGTAGTATATTCATTTTGATGATGCTAATTCTTCCAACCCACGATCATGGAATAGCTTTCCACTTCTTTGTGTCTTTTTCAATTTCCTTGAGTAGTGACTCATAATTTTCAGTATACAAATCTTTCACTTCTTTTATAGCCTGATACCTTACTGTATTGCCTGATGATTTCCAAAAGCTTCTTGCTGGATTCCTTAGGTTTTTCCATGTATACTATCATGTCATCTGCAAATAAGGAGAGTTTGACTTCTTCTCTTCCAATCTGTATCCCTTGAATTCCTTGCTTCTGCCTGATTGCTATGGCAAGAACTTCCAACACTATGTTGAATAGTAATGGTGATAGTGGGCAGCCCTGTCTAGTACCTGATCTGAGTGGAAATGCTTCCAGTTTTTCACCATTGAGTGTGATGTTGGCTATAGGTTTGCTATATATAGACTCCACTATCTTCAGGAATTTTCCATCTATTCCCATTTTTTGTAGTGTTTTGATGATAAAGGGATGTTGTATTTTGTCAAAGGCTTTCTCTGCATCTATTGATATGACCATGTGGTTTTTGGTGTTGCTTTTATTGATGTGGTGGACCATGTTGATTGATTTACGTATATTTAACCAACCTTGCATGCCTAGGATAAACCCCACTTGGTCATGATGAACAATCTTTTTGATATACTGCTGTATCCGGTTGGCTAGAATTTTGTTCAATATTTTCGCATCTATGTTCATCAGAGATACTGGTCTGTAGTTTTCTTTTTTTGTTTGTGTCCCTGTCTGCTTTTGGTATCAGGGTGATGTTGGCTTCATAGAAGCTGGAAGGGAGTAGTCCAGTGTCTTCAATCTTCTGGAAGACTTTTAAAAGTAGAGGTATTAGTTCTTCTTTGAAGGTTCTGTAGAATTCATTTGTAAAACCATCTGGTCGAGGACTTTTATTTGGGGGGAGGTTTTTGATAACTGTTTCAATTTCATTAGCTGTGATGGGCCTGTTCATGTTATCTAGTTCCTCTTTATTTAATTTTGGAAGATTGTAGGTATCTAGGAAATTGGCCATTTCTTCCAGGTTCTCTAGCTTGGTGGCATATAGTTGTTCATAGAAGCCTTGCATGATATGTTGAATTTCTGTGGTGTCTGTTGTGATATCTCCTCTTTCATTCATGATCCGATTTATTTGGGTCTTCTCCTTTTTTTGTTTTGTGATTCCGGCTAAAGGTTTGTCAATTTTGTTCACTCAAAGAACCAACATTTACTTTCATTGATCTTTTGTGTGGTTTTCTTACTTTCAATGTTATTGATTTCTGCTCTAACTTTAATGATTTCTGTCCTTCTGGTTACTTTAGGGTTTCTTTGTTCTTCCTCTTCTAGATCTTTAAGATGTGCAATCAGGCTGTTTATTTGTGCTTTTTCTTGTTTCCTAATGTGTGCTTGTATGGCTATGAATTTCCCTCTCAGTACTGCCTTATATGTGTCCCAAATATTTTGATAACTTGTGTCTTCATTTTCTTTCTTTCTTTTTTTTTAAAGGTTTTATTTATTTGTGAGAAAGATAGGAGGAGAGAGAAATAACCAGACATCACTCTGGCACATGTGCTGCTGGGGATCGAACTCACGACCTCATGCTTGTGAGTCCAAAGCTTTACCACTGCGCCACCTCCCGGACCACGTGTCTTCATTTTCATTGAACTCTCGAAACATTTTGATTTCTTCCTTAATTTCCTGTTTGACCCAGTAGTTGTTAAGTAGTGTACTGTTGAGCTTCCATATTTTGGGACTCTTACTAATCTTTTGTTGATTGTTAAGTGTTAGTTTAATTCCACTGTGGTCTGAGAAGATACTTGGGATGATTTCAATGCTCTTGAATTTGCTGATGCTGTTTTTGTGACCTAACATATGGTCTGTCCTTGAGAATGATCCATGTGGACTTGAGTAGAATGTGTATTCCAGTTTCTTAGGATGAATGACTCTGAAAATGTCCAATAGTTCTAGTTTATCTCCTCATTTAGCTCCCTCATGTCTTTATTGATTTTCTGCCTGGATGATCTGTCAAGTTGAGAGAGTGGGGTGTTGAAGTCCCCTGCTATGACTGTGTTGCTGTTAATATATTGCTTTAGCTCCTTCAATAGATGTTTGATGTATCTAGATGTCCTCTCCTTGGGTGCATAGATATTGATAATCATTAAATCCTTGTAACGGATTGATCCTCTGAGCACTGAGTAATGTCCTCTTGATTGATTGATCCTCTGAGCATTAAGTAGTGTCCATCCCTATCTTTTTTAATTTTGTTTATTTTAAAGTCTGTCATGTCAGATATGAGAATAGTTGTCCCTACCCTTTTTTGTGGGCCATTGGCCTGTATGATAGTTTTCTATCCTTTCACTTTGTGTTGTTGAGTTAGTGGGTTTCCTGTAGACAGCATATTGTTGGGTTGTGTTTTTTGATCCATCTTCCTCCTCTGTGCCTTTTAATAGGTGAATTCAGGCTATTGACATTTATTGATATCAAGGACTTAAGATATTTAACACCATTCTTGTAGATTTTTAGAGTGTTCTGATATATAGCATATTTATGGTGGTCTGACTGTTTATAGGACACCTTTCAGAACTTCTTTCAGGGCAGGCTTGGTAATAGTTGATTCTTTCAACTGTTACTTGTCTGAGAAGGTTTTTATACCTCTATCTAGTCTGAATGACAATTTAGCAGGAAACAATATTCTTGGCTGAAAGCCTTTCTCATTGAGCACTTGATAGATATTTTGCTATTCTCTTCTGGCCTGTAGTGTTTGTGTATAGAAGTCTCCTGCTAATCTTAAGGGTTTTCCTCTGTAGGTGACCCTTTGTTTTTCTCTTGCATCCTTCAGGATCCTTTCTTTATCCTTATTCCTTTCCATTCTAAATATGATGTGTCTTGGTGTCTTTAAGTCTGGGTTAATTCTGTTTGGGACCCTCTGGGCTTGTTGAATCTTTATGTCTTTTATGTTGTCTAGATTAGGGAAGTTCTCTGCTATTATGGCCTGAAGAATGTTTTCTTCCCCTCCCTCTCTTTCTTCCTCTGGTAAGACAATAATGCGTATATTATTTCTTGTGAAGTCATTCCATAGGTCTCTGTTGTTGTTTTCAGTATCTCTTAATCTCTTTTTGAGAAATCTTACTTCTCTTTTAGTTGTCTCTAATTCATCCTCGATCTTGCTTATTCTGTCTTCAGTGTCATTTATTCTATTCTCTCTGCCCTCTACTGCTTTCTGGAGTTCATCTATTTTGTTACCCTGTTCTGATACTGTTTTAGCTTGTTCAGCTAGTTGTGTTCTTAGCTATTTCATCTTTCAGCTCTCTAATAACCTTGAAATAATTAGTGTTTTCTTCCAGAGTTTCATTGGTTGTTTCTGCATTTCTGATGACAATTCTTTCAAACTCTTTACTCGCTCCTGTGATTATTTCCTTAACTAGTGTTTGGATGTTGACCTAATTATTTTGTGGTTTAGCCTTTGGGGGGGCTTTTAGCTGGATTCTTGTTCTGGTTCATTTCTCTAATATTTCTTCTTGTTGGTTTAACCATTCTATATAGTATGTAATGAGGTCCCTCTCTCAGTACTTTTCAAATTACTGATCACTCTTGTCTGGATTGACTTGTGTCTAAGTAAGGTAATTAAAGAGTTTACCGTTGTAGAAATTGACAGTTGTTTCAATAGTATTTTAATCCCTGTGTTGGAGCACAGTGGCTTGAAAGCCCCTTTGTTCTCTTTTTTCCCTGTGGGCTATGGGAGCCTGAGGGCTTTTAAACTATAAGTAGGCTTCTTAGCTTAATCAGTGACTGGTGACCAAGAGATAAAGCAGGGTGGGGCAGAGATAATCCAGTGGTTATGCAAAGAGACTCTCACCGCCCCACCACTAGGCCGCGGAGGTAGAGATCTTCTCCTGAGTTTCCTCATTAATTCTCTATCCCTTGGTGTCAGCACAGGGCCTCCCCTCTGCTGCTCCTGTTTCTGAGGGCAGTAGCAATGGAGACTCACAGTTGCATTTGGTGAGTCTTAGGGGAGTCCTCTCCTCCCTTTAGCAGTCTTTTTGTTTATGAAAGAGACTGGAGGTGTCTCAACTGGTAAACTGCCAGGCTGTTAGCAGCCACTTAATCTCTCCCTAGTCTGTCTGTCCAGGGGCAACACGTGTTTGCACTCACCAGTGATTTAGTGGGTTCTTGAAGTCCTTCTAGTCCCATCTTGTTGCGGTCCCAGGTGTTCTCCTTTCAAGAGTCTTTTTTTTTTTTAAGTTTTTATTTATAAAATAAATCACTGACAAGACCATAGGATAAGAGGGGTAGAATTCCATACAATTCCCACTACCAGCATATCCCACTCCCTCCCCTGATAGTTTTCCTATTATTTTTTTTCCTGCCTCCAGGGTTATTGCTGGGGCTCAGTGCCTACACCATGAATCCACTGCTACTGGAAGCCATTCCCCCCCCCCTTTGTTGCCCTAGTTGTTGTAGCCTTGTTGTGGTTATTGTTGTTGTTGATGTCGTTCGTTGTTGGATAGGACAGAGAGAAACTGAGAGAGGAGGGGAAGACAGAGGGGGAGAAAAAGAGAGACAACTGCAGACCTGCTTCACTGCCTTTGAAGCGACTCCCCTGTAGGCAGGGATCCAGGGGCTCGAACCGGTATCCTTATGATGGTCCTTGCGCTCTTAAACTGCTGTGCTACTGCCCAACCCCTAACTTTTCTATTCTTTAACCCTCTGGGAGTATGGACCCAGCCAGGGTATCACTATAGGGTACAGAAGGGGGAAGGTCTGGCTTCTGTAATTGCTTCCCTGCTGAACTTGGGCGTTGACAGGTCATTCCATACTCTTCTGCCTGTCTCATCAGAGTCTTTCTGCATAACCATTATGCTTTCTCTGCCTTTGAGTTTTCTTATAATCCAGACATTTGAGGGATAAAAGGGTCATAGAATATAAATAGGAACTTACTTGACCTATCTGATAAGAGGATGTAAAGCTAAGTTAGTTACCTAATATGGGAATTAAGAAGTGCCTAGAGTGGGAATGAAGAAGTTCCTCTAGGAGAGACTAAAGTCATTTTAATTAAACAAATAACCCTCACTGTTTTCCTAAGCTGCATATAAAAGGAAATGCCTTTGAGAGAAGTGTGTTTATGGGAAGAACTATTATTTCATGATGACTGGTTCATGGAATCCCCACTTCCTGTGCAGTCTGGGACTCAGCACAGTCACTACTTAGTGCTTTCTAACTATCAGAGAACTTTAACATGTATCACTTGATCCTCCCAATAACTTAATACCTGTCACCATCCTATAAATCTAAACCTGAAATCACAATTCAGTCAAAGTCGTATAGTTAATAATAGACCTTTCACTATAGACAGTAAATTCTGTATTTGAAACTGCCCAATAAAAAGTCAGTTTTGAGGGAGTTGGGTGGTAGCACAGTGGGTTAAATGCAGGTGGCGCAAAGCTCAAGGACCGGTGTAAAGATCCTGGTTTGAGCCCCTGACTCCCCACCTGCAGGGGAGTCACTTCACAGGCGGTGAACCAGGTCTGCAGGTGTCTATCTCTCTCCCCCTCTCTGTCTTCCCCTCCTCTCTCCATTTCTGTCTGTCCTATCCAACAATGATGACATCAACAACAACAATAATAACTACAACAATAAAACAACAAGGGCAACAAAACGGAATAAATAAAAACATTTTTAAAAAGTCTTGGGTGGTGGGTGAGATAGCATAATTGTTATGCAAAGTAACTGTCATGCCTGAGGCTCCAGGTCCCAGGTTCAGTCCCTACCTGGCACCACCATACCCAAAGCTCAACAGTGCTCTGGTGAAGAAAAAAAAAAATCCATTGGAAAGTCAGTTTTTGATTTTGTTTTTGGTGTGTGTGTGTGTTAATAAAACTGTTGCATGGGTGGGGCTGGGTGTGGCACATTTGAGCACACACATTATAATGTGTAAGGACTTGGGTTCAAGCCCCTGGTCTAGACCGGCAGGGTGGAAGCTTGATATGTGGTTAAGTAATGCTACAGGTGACACTCTCTCCCTCACTCTACTTTGTTCTTCTCTCGCAATTTCTGTCTCTAACTAAAATAAATAAATTAAAAAATGTTAGTCAAGAGATTCGGGCAGTAGCACAGTGAGTTAATTAAGCACAGGTGGCGCAAAGCGCAAGGTCTGGCATAAGGATCCCAGTTCAAGCCCCAGGGCTCCTCATCTGCAGGGGTGTTGCTTCACAGGCAGTGAAGCAGGTCTGCAGGTGTCTTACCTTTCTCTCTCCCTCTCTGTCTTCCCCTCCTCTCTCCATTTCTCTCTGTCCTATCCAACAACAATGACATCAATAACAACAGCAATAATAACTACAACAATAAAACAAGGGCAACAAAAGGGAATAAATATTTTTTAAGTGTTTTATGACTAAACTGCATTTACCTATAACTTTTTACTATCCACTAGCAGATTTCTTTTCTAATTATGTTTTGTTTTAATACAAAGCTATTTTCATTTCTGCAATTTTATGTGGTTCCCTGAGAATGAACTCAGTTATCTCCTGGTCCCTGTATCATTTCATTTCTTTTTCATTTATTTATTGGGGAATTAATCTTTTACAGTCGACAGTTGTTGTTAAAATTTTTGAAGGCTCCTGACGGCCGGTCTAGCTTCACGGGCGGGTAACAGAGATGCGGAGACAACGGCTGGGCAGGGAAGCTGTATTTCTTTATTCAGGAACAAGGATTCATAAACTAAGACAAACTAATCACCAAACAGAACTCGGCTGTCTCTTTGCGGCGGCGCAAGCACTCTCTCTTACTCTGGAACTCAAGAACTCTCCAACTCTGGGACTCTCTAACTCTGTCACTCTGGAACTCTGGAACCCCTCTTGCAAGCACTCTCTCTAACTCTGGAACTCAGGAACCCTTCAACTGTGAAACTCTCTCTTACTCTGTAACTCTGAAACTCTTCAACTGTCGAACTCTCTCTTACTCTGTAACTCTGAAACTCTGGCACTCAGGAACCCTGGAACTCTGGCGGGGTTCCTAGGGGCGGGGCCAAGCGGCCCTCGAAATTAACTGGACTGATCCAATTCTCTTGGTGGGGGAGGGCTAGAACAAACCAATGTAAAGCATACGACAATTCCCCCTTTTCTTTTTAACTAAATGACTATAGTATCAAGGGTGTGGGGTGAACAGAAACATATATCATACAGGCATTTTTAAAAAAGAAACTGGCACAAACATGGAGAAACATGCAAGCAAATAACAAGAACCAGCATGTTGCCAAGGGAAGGCCTGAGGGGGCCATATCTGCCTCTGTGGGCTAAACTTTATCAGCTTAAAAAAAAAACATTTTTTGCCTCTGGGGGGCTACTTGCCTCGACGGGCATTTGCATGGGGGTGGGGAACAGCCTAAAGTCTCAAAGGCAGCTGGCTGCAACTTACTTACTATGAAACAAAACTTGTTATTAGCATATTTTTAATAGAGAAGGAATTTGAGACTTTTACATATCAACAACGTCTTTTTAACCTTTTGTTACACCCATTCAAGATGGAAACACACCCTAGGTGTGGGCCGGAGAGGAAACCTCAGGCATGAGAATAATTAGCATAGCCATTGTGCGATCTACCATTTCTAATAGAGAAGGTAGTGGAGAGTTTTACATATCAACAAGTCTATTTAACCTTTGGTTTAGACCAACTTAGTTAAAATATATTGATTGTTAACTAATTTTTACCTCAGACTTTATATGTAAGTTAATTTTATCTTTATGAGAATTATGTTGAAAACCTTTTTCATTTAACTTTGACTAGTAAGAATTTAGCCTTAAAGTTACTGTTTACCAAACTTTAAACATACACATAAACATGGTCATTAATACACTAGGAGAGAAACCTTTGTTACGAAGACATGTCATTTTAAACACGAATTTAAATCTGTACTGTCTTAGTTGTTGGGGGGGGGTTTTCACCATCTGGAGGTGGCTTCCCGTGCAGCTTCACTTATAGGAATTGCAGGTTGTAATCTCTGCACAAATCTCTGCATACTCCAGCTTGTCTGCCTTCAGACCGGACCGGCGGCTGGAGATCTCGTGTGCTCAGTTTTGGCAGGGAGCCCGGGGGTCCGGGAGGCCCGGGATGGTTCCAGAATTTATAGCAAGAGGGCAGGCAGGCCAGTTTTGTAGAAGGTGTGGGCCTAGGTGCCCAGGGGTGGCAGCCATGATAGGCCGCCGCGGCCCTGCCCCATGGCCCAGTCATGTCTGCTGTGCTGCTCGCAGTGGCCGAGCAGCGTGGAGGGATCACGCGTCCAGTGCCCTGCGCCACGCAGTGGAGAGCCGGCTCTTGTGGGTTGGCCTCGGGCTCTTGCGTGTTGGCATCGGGCTCCAGCGTGTTGGCATCGGGCTCCAGCATGTTGGCGTCAGCCTCTTGCGGGCTGCGGGGCTCTTGGGGCTCTTGTGTGCTGGCGTCGGCCTCCTGCGGGCTGCAGGGCTGCAGGGCTGCAGGGCTGCGGGCGCAGTGCGCGGGGTTGTCTGGGCGCAGCCAGCTGGCTGGCTGTTTAACCAGGTGGAAACAGCAGCTCCACGCCTCGCCTCTCGCCCGCTGGCTATTCCCGCTGGCTGTTCTGAGTTCGCCCGAGCAAGTGGAAACCACACAGTGGTCCAGAGATAAATGTTCCAGAAACAGCAAAACAGTCTCGTGAAGAAAGAGCAGAGGCCTTTGGAGATCTCTTCACAAGCAGAAGAGAAGGCCATCGTACATAGGTAGCCAAATTGTCTTCACTTATCTGAGAGATGCGCAGGTCAGGTCCACGTGGGCGCCATTTGTTGTTAAAATTTGGCGGCTCCAGCCGGGCGGGCTTGCTTCATGGCGGGTAACAGAGACGCGGAGACAACTGCTGTATTTCTTTATTCAGGAACAACGATTCATAAACTAAGACAAACTAATCACCAAACAGAACTCGGCTGTCTCTTTGTGGCGGCGCAAGCACTCTCTTACTCTGGAACTCAAGAACTCTCCAACTCTGGGACTCTCTAACTCTGTCACTCTGGAACTCTGGAATCCCTCTTGCAAGCACTCTCTCTAACTCTGGAACTCAGGAACCCTTCAACTGTGAAACTCTCTCTTACTCTGTAACTCTGAAACTCTTCAACTGTCGAACTCTCTCTTACTCTGTAACTCTGAAACTCTGGCACTCAGGAACCCTGGAACTCTGGCGGGGTTCCTAGGGGTGGGGCCAAGCGGCCCTCGAAATTAACTGGACTGATCCAATTCTCTTGGCGGGGGAGGGCTAGAACAAACCAATGTAAAGCATACGACAGACAGTAAATGCAATAGTTTGTACATGCATAATATTTCCCAGTTTTCCACATAACAATACAACCCCCACTAGGTCCTCTGCCATCCTGTTCCAGGACCTGAACTTCCCCCCTACCCCCACCCCAAAGTCTTTTACTTTGGTGAAGTACAACAACTCCAGTTCAGGTTCTGCTTAGTGTTTTCTCTTATTTCATTTTAAAAAAATATTTATTTTATTATTTGTTTCCTTTTGTTGACCTTGTTTTTTTTACTGTTGTCATCGTTATTGGATAGGACAGAGAGAAATGGAGAGAGGAGGGGAAAGACAGACAGTGAGAGAGAAAGATAGACACCTGCAGACCTGCTTTACCGCTTGTGAAGCGACTCCCCTGCAGGTGGGGAGCCAGGGCTCAAACCGGGATCCTTATGTGGGTCCTTGTGCTTTGCGCCATGTGTGCTTAACCCGCTGCGCTACAGCCCAACTCCCCTCTTATTTCATTTCTTAAGCGATATGGACAACACAGGGAAAATGAACAAGAAGTCTGCTCAGTTTTATTTTATTTAATTTTTTTGCATCCAGGATTATCGCTGGACCTCAGAGCCAGCACTATGAATCCACTGTTTCTGGAGGCCATCTTTTTCATTGTTGTTGTGGGATAGGACAGAAAGAAATTGAGATCAGAGGGAGAGAAAGATAGATGCCTGCAGCCCTGCTTTACGGCATGTGAAGTGAACCCCCCTGAAGGTGGGAAGCCGAGGGGCTGGAACCGGGATCCTCAAGCAGGTCCTTGGGCTTCACACTATGTGCACTTAACCAGGTGCACTACCACTCAGTTCCCTACTTTTATATTCTTTTATATTAACTTTTTCTGTTCTACACATGGATACCTGAAAATTAATAATACCACATTTCTTTGCCTGACCTGTAAAGTTTTTGTTTTTAAATATCTTTATACGCTTAGGACATTATTCAAAGATCTGTTTATTTTATGAGAAATGAGAATACCATCTGGAATATGTTATATCAGGCATCAAACCAAGGGCTCTCCCACCCTTACCACCTCAACCTTACTTTTTACAAATCAGCTTTGTGAATAGGTGTACTGGTGAAAATTTATAAGAACTATAAAATTTTAAGACTGCAGGAATTTTAGAGAGTATCTAGTTTGTTTGTTTTTGTCAGAGCTCTGGTTTATAGTGGTGCTCAGGATTGAACCTGTGACCTCAGAGCCTCAAGCATGGAAATCTTTTGCATAACTACTGTGCTACCTTCCCAGCCTCTGTCACCTAGCTTTAAGAGATCCCAGGAAAAAAAATAAAATAAAATAAAAATTAAAAATTAAAAAAAAAAAAAAAAAGATCCCAGGACTGGGAGTCAGGCAGTAGCACTGTGGGTTAAGTGCACGTGGCGCAAAGTACAAGGACCGATAAGGATACTGGTTCTAGCCTGGGCCCCCACCTGCAGGGGAGTCGCTTCACAGGCGGTGAAGCAGGTCTGCAGGGGTCTATCTTTCTCTCCCCCTCTCTGTCTTCCCCCTCCTCTCTCCATTTCTCTCTGTCCTATCCAACAATGACGACATCAATAACAGCAATAATAATAACTACAACAATAAAAACAAGGGCAACGAAAGGGAAAATAAATAAATATATTTTTTAAATGAATAAGTAAAATTTTTTTAAAAAGAGATCCCAGGGCTGGCAAAAGTAGCTCACTTGGATAGCATGCTACTTTGTCACGTTTAATCCCATCCTTTTCTACTGCATTGGTGGCAGCTTCAGTGCTGTGGTCTGTCTCTGTCTCTCTCTCTCTCTCTCCCTCCCTCTCTCTCCCCTTCCCCTCTTCCCCTTTCCCTCCTTGTCTCTGTCTCTGTCTCTCTCTCCCTTTTTTAAAAGATTTTATTTATTTAGTAATGAGAAAGATAGGAAAGAGAGAAAGAACTAGAGATCGGGAGTCGGGCGGTAGCACAGAGGGTTAAGCACAGGTGGTGCAAAGCGCAAGGACCGGCGTAAGGATCCCCGTTCGAGCCCCCGGCTCCCCACCTGCAGGAGAGTCACTTCACAGGCAGTGAAGCAAGTCTGCAGGTGTCTTTCTCTCCCCCTCTCTGTCTTCCCCTCCTCTCTCCATTTCTCTCTGTCCTATCCAACAACAATGACATCAGTAACAACTATAATAACTACAACAAGGGCAACAAAAGGGAATGAATAAATAAGTATTAATAATAATTTTTTTTTTAAAGAACTAGACATCACTCCTGGTACATGTGCTGCCGGGGATTGAACTTAAGACCTCATGCTGTACCACCTCCCTGTCCACTCTCTGTCTTTCTATGTCTGAAAAAAAATCTAACCAGGGACCAGGTGGTGGCGCACCTGGTTGAGTGCACATTACAGTGCTCAAGGACCCGGGTTTGAGCCCCTGGTCCCCACCTGCAGGGGTAAAGCTTTGCAAGTGGTGAAGCAGGGCTGCAGGTGTCTCTCTCTTTCTTTCTCTCTCTCTCTACCTCCCCCTCCCCTCTCAATTTCTGACTATCTCTATCCAATAAAGATAATAAAAAATTTAAAAAAAAATCTATCCAGGAGTAGTAAAGCTCTGACCATGGAGAGACCAGAACATAGTACTGAATCTCAAGCAGGAATGGTATGGATGCCTATTCCTGCTGCCAAGGTGTCAACCTATTGCACCTTTCTCTCTGTCTTTTTTCTTGATTTACTTATCTACTTTATAAAAGCGAGGCAAACAGACTAACACAGAGACCAGAGGCCCCACATGTCCAAGTAATGTGCTCTACTTATAAAATCACTTCTCCAGCTGCAGCTTTCTCCCTCTCTTACCTATGTTCCCTCTCAGACGCCTCTCCTTGTCTGAGTTGACAACATTCTGAATATCTTTTGTTCTTAGGTTATAGAGTGTTATCTGTGGCTCCAGAGTGGCGGTGATAAAAACCAAGCGGGACAGAGAATATGATATGGAACAATTAGAGATGAAAATAAACATACCTTAGACATGGGGAAATCCCCTTGGTGAACATTATGGCAAGTCTGAAGAATAGTTCATTCCAACGTGGGAGAAGGAGAAGGGAAGGTCAGTTCCCATAAGGTTCTTGCAGTGGGTAAATACAAGACCAGTCAGTCCTCTAAAACCAGTAGAGTTCGAGGTCATAAATACTAAGGAGGAGTAAATGCCAAGTTAGTTGGCATCTTATTTTTAAAGTATATATAACCTTGCCTATGTTCTAAAGAAACAAATAGAGATTAGCTGAAATGTTTTCTAAGAGTTTCTCCTACAAAGAGAGTCCCAATACTCAGGAAGCTCTTTTTTTTTTCATAGTACCTCTCTGGAAGTTTAGCAGTAATTTTAGGTCATAAAAACCCAATAGAATAAAGAGAATTCTGCCAAGAGGATCCAAAATATAATACTTGGTCAGTAAATATCTATTGGATGGGGTGAAGGAGATAGCATAGTGGTTAATGCAGAGGCTCTAAAAGTCTCAGGTTTAATCCCTACCACCACCACCACCATAAGCCAGAGCTAAGCAGTGCTTTGGTAGAGAAAAAAAAAGTTGAATATATATTGGATAAATATCTCAAGTTCAGGTTTTGTATTACTTTCCCTGGTTTGTCAGAAGGCCTCCTTCTATATTCTCTTCCCCCTCCACATTCCTTTCTTGCTTTTTTTAAGATGGTACCAACAGCTGAAAATAGGGTTTCAAACATACATTCTTAACACTGAGCCACCTCTCCAGACCCTACTTCAACTATTTGTGTCATTTACCATCTGTAGTTTGGGAAGGATAAGGGAGGATTTAGCCAGAAGTTATACATTTGCCTCTCAGGGTGGGGAAATAGCATAATGGTTATGCAAAGAGACTTAATACCTGATGCCAGGCCCCATGTTTGATCCACAGCAACACAAATCAGAGCTGAGCAGTGCTCTGGTAATTAAGTAAAGAAGTGTAAAATAAATTTACCACTCAAGGAAACCTACTTGATGTGTGTGCTTAGCCAGGTGGACCACCTGGCCCCTCCGGAAACCTACTTGAAAACATATTTGTATTAGATATGTGTTTATAGGATTTTTTTTTCTTTTTGCCTCCAGGGTTATGGCTGGGGCTCAGTTCTTGCACAGCACCACCATTCCTGGAGGCAATTTTTTATTTTCTTTTAGAAGAAGAGGTAGAGACAGAGATACAGAGAGGAGAAAGATCTGCAGCATTGTATCACCACTCATAAAGCTTTCCTCCTTTAGGTGGGGACCAGGGACTTGAACCCAGATCCTCAACATGGTTACATGCACTTTGCCTGGTGTACCACAACCTGGCCCCTCGATAAATGTTTTGAGTCCTAATACCAGTAACTTTTACACCCTCCCCCCGTACCGCCATAAACTAGAGCTGAGCAGTGCTCTGGTTAAAAAAAAAAAAAAAAAAAAATTATGGCGGCTGGGCAGAATCAGAATCACACTGGGTTGAGCAACACATTACTATGCTCAGGGACTTGGGTGGCCAAGTCCCAGTTGCAATACCTCACAACCGGTGAAGCAGATCTGTAGGTATCTCCCTCACTATCTCTCCTTCCCCTTTCAGATTCTCTTTGTCTTAACAAATGAAATAGAAAAGAAAAAAAAAAGTAAAAAATGACTGCTGGGAGCAGTTGATTTGTAGTACTGGAACGAAGCCCAAGCGATAACTCTTCTGGCAGTAAAAAAAAAAAATTATTTTAGGGGCCGGGTGGTGGTATACCTGGTTGAGTGCACATGTTACAGTGTGCAAGGACCTAGGTTCAAGACCCTGGTCCCCACCTGCAGAGGGAAAGCTTTGCAAGTAGTGAAGCAGTATTGCAGGTGTCTCTGTCTCTCTTCCTCTCTACCACCTCCTTCCCTCTTGATTTCAGGTTTTCTCTATTCAGTAAATGAAATAAAGATAATACAGACATTTAAAAAGTATTTACTGGACCAGAGGTAGCTTACCAGGAAGGGCACATGCCTTGCCATACTGCAACCCAGGTTTAGACATTAGCACCACGTTTGTAGTGCTGTAGAACCAGGAGAAGCTCTAGTGCTCTGGCTTCTCCCTTCTCTGTATCTCTGAAGGAAAATTCACATAACCAGGAGTGGTGAAATCATGTACGCAGAATCCCTGCTCCACAAAGAATTAAATTCATTTATTATTTTTTAAATTTTTTTTATATTTACTTATTTTCCCTGTTGTTGCCCTTGTTTTTTTTTTTTTTTTTAATTGTTGTTGTTATTGATGTCATCATTGTTGGACAGGACAGAGAGAAATGGAGAGAGGAGGGGAAGACAGAGTGGGGGAGAGAAAGACAGACACCTGTAGACCTGCTTCACCGCCTGTGAAGTGACTCCCCTGCAGGTGGGGAACCAGGGGCTCAAACCCGGATCCTTACGCCAGTCCTTGCACTTTGCGCCACGTGCGCTCATCTTATTATTTTAAAAATGTTTTGATTTATTTTGGATCAAGAGGGAAGAAGGATATAGAGAGGGAGAGACAGCTGCAGCACTGTTTCACTGATTATAAAGTTTTCCAGATGCAGGTGGGGACCATGGGCTTGAACCGGGGTCCTTGTGCATTGTAATGTGCACTCAACCAGGTGCACTACTGCCCAGCCCCATTTTTATTTATTTTTTTAAATCATACTAGAGAGAACATTTCATGTAATTGAAAGAGAGGAGCCAGAGCAGGAGTCAGGCACTTGCCTTCCTGGGGATCAAGCTGGTGGTGTCAGACATGTAAGTCCTGTACTCTCTACAGCTGAGCTGTTTCATTACAAAGTTTAAACTCTAACCTGACATGCTAGAGCATTTGTGATATGATCCTGCTCACTTGTCACCTCATGAAGAAATATTTGTGGGGTCACAGACACAGTATGCTCTCTCTTTTCAGCCATATCTCATACTCTACCTTTAATCTAGAACAGTATTTTCTCCTTGCCTTTCACTGTTACTTTGACAAGGCAGCCAACTCCCACAGAGCCTTTAGGTCTTTAAATTACTTTGTCAAAGAGGAAGCTTTCCCAGACACTACCACACCCCTTCCTGCTGCCGGGGTTGTGTACCTCCCCCATGCAATACCGGAAATTGTGCACTGAGGTTCCTCGGAACTCATTCACATCAACTCTGTCATAAATGATAGCCTGAGTGTTGACACAGCCTGCACCATCTTCTGGGGTTAGCAGCATGACTTTATGAAACCCATAGGGCTCCTAGGCAGCAGTCTGTAAAACCAATACTCTATAGTGACACTGTCTTGTTGTTCTCCCCTATGTAGTTGCATCCTTTATATTTTTAGGCCCTGTACTGAATGCTGGAAGACAACAAGGGCAACTAAAGAAATTAATTTGTGCATTCAGCTATAATACATAAGATAATATACTTAGTCCTGTAAAAAAGAGAGAGAGAGAGGTTAAGCTTATATGCTTACACCCTGTAAGCACGCAGAAGTACACAATTAATTCTAAGAACTGAAAAGATAGTTAAGTATCAGGGCATTTGAACTAGACCTTGAAGGGTTGTTGACAGGCAGAAAACAGACAGAGGCAATCACTGTGAAAAGACTATAGAGATAGTCTGTGTAACCACATTCCATGGGAACAAAAGAGAAGGATGAGTGATAAGGCAAAATGTGAAAGGCTTGGAGTGTCTGAATGTCATCTTCCATACTTATAATCCTCCAAGATAACTGCTTGGTTGAATGGAGTCCTTTTTTATGCACCCACCTGAAAACCTCCCAGAACTAGTTTTGACTTATTTGATATCATATCCAGGACGTTAAAAAAAATAATAATAATAAACACAACTAGCCAGGGGATTGGTACCATTACAAATTCATAGTTACTGCTTTCACTGAATTATGAGTAAAGGTCAACAATCTGTCATTAATATCTACTAACAGTTGGAGCAGTTACCAAGTTCATCTCTATTATCACTTGGTTAGTCATTTGTTATGTGTCAGGCTCTTTCTAGACATTAAGTATATGGGACAAATAATGTTGATAGATGAGGTCTCAGTTGTAATGACAATAGATAATAGCCAAAGAAGTAATTTCAGACAGTGGTAAGAATTATGAAAAAGAGCTATAAAAAAATAAAAGCAGACTGTGTTGCCATGCACACATTCCAGGAACTCAGCCCCCACCAAGTTAAAGGCAACTTCTGTGTTGTGGTATCTCCTTCCACCTCCCCCCATCTCACTCTTTCTTTTTTTTTAAATTTTTTTATTATCTTTATTTATTAGATAGAGACAGCCAGAAATTGAGAGGGAAAGGGGGGTGATAGAGAGGGAGAAAGATAGAAAGACACCTGCAACACTGCTTCACCACTCGTGAAGTTTCTCCCCTGCAAGTGGGGACCAAGGGCTTGAACCCAGGTCCTTGTGCACTATAACACGTGCACTTAACCAAGTGCACCACCACTGGGCCCCAGTCTCACTCTTTCTATCTGAAAATGTCATCCTGGAGCATTGAAGCCCTGGAGATGATAAAATAAATAAAAAGTTTAAAGTAGGTGGCCTGGGGGTAGTACAGTAGATTAATGCATTGAATTTTTATCTGAATATGAGGTCCTGAGTTGAGTCCCTGGCATCATGTGTACATGAGTGATGCTCTGGTTCTCTCATTAGTAAATAAGCCTTAAAAAATATTAAAGTGGGGAGCTGGGTGGTAGCACAACGGGTTAAGCACACATGGTGTGAAGTACAAGGACAGGCACAAGGATCCCTGTTTGAGCCCCCAGCACCCCACCTGTAGGGGGGTCGATTGACAAGCGGTGAAGCAGGTCTGCAGGTGTCTTTCTCTCCCCGTCTTCCCTTCCTCTCTCCATCCATTTCTATCATATCCAACAACAACAATGATAATAACAACAACAACAACGATAAATAGCAAGGACAACAAAAGGGAAAAAAATAGCCTCCAGGAGTGTCGGGCTAGAGACGCGCCAAGCTTGTGGCAGCGAGGTGATTCAAATCTTTATTGATCAGAGAGCCCAGGCTTTTAAAGGTCGGACCTGGAAGTGGCAAGTCAGAACGGAAATGGCTTAACATGGTTTAGAAAGGGGCTGACAAAGGCAAAATGGGCTGGGAAAGGTAGGAACTTCCTTAGCAACTATTGTAAGGGTTTTAACTGGTAGAATTAATAATACCTTGCAGACAGGGAGGGTCTTGAGGGTAGAAAGAAGATAGATCAAAGGAAAGGAATGGGTGGGGATCTTTGAGGCAAAACAATGATTATGTAGATAATAAGGGGGCAGGCCATAGTATCAGGAATGCAGGGTGCTTTGTGAGGCAGGGAGTCTGATAAGACGAGGCAAACCTTGGGGGAATTTTGTCCCTCCTTGCTCTAGCTCTCAGTAGAGAGAGAGACTGACAGGATGGATGTCCCCTCAAGTCAAGCCCTGCCAAGCTCAACCACATCCTCACAATTTCCCAACACAGGAGCAGTGGATTTGTAGTGCAAGCACTGAGTCCCAGCAATAACCCTGGAGGCAAATATATATATTAAAGCAGAGAATTACAATAAATGATGGGTAGGCATGGTAGCTGGCCATAAGGAAAGCTTAGACTGGTCAAGGGGTCTCTGTAAAGAAAAGGCTTGAGATGAGATCTTAATGACACGAAGGAATCTGAAGACCTTGTGAAGACATCTCCAGGCAAGCCCTGTAGTGTGGTAGATGTAGCTCCTGCTGGGATCCTGGGTTCCAGCATGTCCCAAGATTGAAAAGACTAACTATGAGACTTAGGTCAGAATGTAGACTATAAGAGTGATCTGAAGTGGACACACCAGTATGGCTACTGAGTGTGACCTTGGACAGACTTCTGTCATGTTATTCAGAAAAATCGAGTGGTCCGGAAGGTGGTGCAGTGGACTCTTCAAGCATGGGGTCCTGAGTTCAGTCCCCTGCAGCACATGTACCAGAGTGATGTCTGGTTCTTTCTCTAATCTTGTCTTTCTCTAAATAAATAAATAAATAAATAAAATCTTTAAAAAGAAGAGAAAAAGTAGAGAGTCCGGTGGTAGCGCAGCGGTTTAAGCACAAGTGGTGCAAAGCACAAGGACCAGTGGAAAGATATGGTTCAAGCCCCTGGCTCCCCACCTGCAGGGGAGTCTCTTCACAAGCGGTGAAGCAGGTCTGTAGGTGTTTGTCTTTCTCTCCCCTTCTCTGTCTTCCCCTCCTCTCTCCATTTATCTCTGTTCTATCCAACAACAACGATATCAATAATAACTACAACAATAAAACAAGAGCAACAAAAGGGAATAAATAAATATTTTTTAAAAAAAAGAAGAGAAAGGGGGTTAGGTGGTAGCGCAGCGGGTTAAGTGCAGGTGGCATGAAGTGCAAGGACCATTGTAAGGATCCCAGTTCGAGCCCTGGCTCCCCACCTGCAGGGGAGTCGCTTCACAGGCGGTGAAGCAGGTCTGCAGGTGTCTGTCTTTCTCTCCCCCTCTGTCTTGCCCTCCTCTCTCCATTTCTCTCTGTCCTATCCAACAATGACATCAGCAACAACAATAATAATAGCTACAACAGCAATAAAAAAACAAGGGCAACAAAAGGGAAAATAAATAAAAATAAATAATAAAAAAGGGCAACAAGAGGGAAAGTAAATATATATAAAAAAAAGAAAAGAAAAGAAAAAGAAAAATCGGTGTTATATCAGAGCATGGAAGGAGGAACATCAAAAGCATTTGTTTAGGGTTACACAAATTATCACCGCCAGAGCACACTCACGTAGCTCTCTGACCACACAACAGGTACATATTATGTCCACATAATACATTCCAGTCTCTGAGGGGCTGCAGTGTTTGTCACAGTAAGCAGCTTTAGGTCTTTCTGCCTTTGGGCCTATTGATCCAATTGCTGTTAACTCATGTCATCCAGCAGATGCCCATCGGAGAACAGGAACTGTAACCAGAAGTTAACATAAGTGACTACAGGGGTTGGGCAGTGGCACACCTGGTTGAGTGCACATGTTACAATGCACAAGGACCCGGGTTAGAGCCCCCGGTCCCCACCTGCAGGGGGAAAGCTTTGTGAGTGGTGAAGCAGGGCTTTAGGTGTCTGTCTCTCTCCTTCTCTATCTCCCCCTCTCAATTTCTGTTTCTATCCAACAAATAAAAATAAAGATAATTAAAAAAAAATAAATAAGTGACTACAGCTGGCCATCATTTCTTGATTCTATACATAGCTTCTCAGTAGTCCAGAAAATAGAATAGCCCCCAGTCTCCACCTGCAGGGGAAAAGCTTTGTGAGTGGTGGTACTACAGGTGTGTGTCTCTGTCTCTCTCCCTCTCTGTTGCCCCCTTCCTTCTAGATTTCTGGCTGTCTCTATCCAATAGATAAATAAAGATAATTTAAAATTTTTTAAAAAGAGAAAATAGAATATCAAAGTATATCAGAGGGGTAGGGTGGGTGGTGGTACACCTGGTTTGAGCACACGTGTTACAGTGCTCAAGGACCCTGGTTTGAGCCCCTGGCTCCCTACCTGCAGGGGAATGCTTCATAAGCAGTGAAGCAGATCTGCAGATGTCTCTCTTTCTTCTTCTTTATCTCCTCTCCCCCTCTCAATTTTTCTCTGCCCTATCAAATAAAATAGAAAAAAAATCACCGCTAAAAGTAGTGTTCATAGTATCAATACTGAGCCCCTAGTGATAACCATGGAGGAAAGGAAAAAAAATTTTAAAAAGGAAGAAAGAAATCAATGGCATAATAGTTATGTAAAAGACTTTCATTCTTGAGGCTCTAAAGTCCCAAGTTCAACCCCCAGTATCACCATAAGCCAGAACTGAGCAGTGCTCTGGTAGCTCTCTGGGTGTATCTTTCTCTGTGTGTCTCTGGCTCTTTGCCATTAAAAATAAGTAAATTGGGAGTCTGATGGTAGCACAGCGGGTTAAGCGCACGTGGCACAAAGTGCAAAGACTGGCACAAGGATCCCAGTTTGAGCCCCCGGCTCCCCACCTGTAGGGGAGTTACTTCACAGATCGTGGGCTGGGGTGGTGGTGGGGACTAAAATCAGTGGTGGAGTGTATACTTTGCACATATGAGCTTCTGGGTTCAGCTCCCCTCAAAAAAAGATTATTGTAATACAGCATGTGACAAATTATGCTAATTTTGACAAGAGTAGTTCAGTGGAGATGATCAAGTAGAAGAAATCTGGGTAGGGCAAACTAGCTCACTTGGATAGTGCACTGCTTTGCCATGTACAGGACCCAGGTTTGAGCCCAACCCCCACTGCATTGCAGGGAGTTTCAGTACTATGGTTTCCTGTGTTCTCTCTCTCTCTCTCTCTCTCTCTCTCTCTGCCTGTCTCTATCTGGAAAAAAAATAAGGAATCTAGGTATATTTTGGAGGGAAATTTGACAGTACTCGTTGGTGGATTAAATATGGTACGTTCTGGAATGAGAAATCCTGAATACTAGCATTTTGACATTTCTGAGTGGTAATATTTAGTGAAATGGAAAAGATTAAGGACAGAGATTATTTGAGGGCTTAGAATAGAAACCAGTCTATCTCCTTTGACTAGATTACATTGGAGAGGTCTTTTGACGACTTAAGTGGAGCTATCAGACAGCCTCTAGAAATAGGATTTTAGAAACCAGGAGATAAGTCAGCAGTGACAAAAATACTATGTTACAGAATAGCTTAGTACATTTTGGGTAATACTACTTATCAAAAAAACCTTTCTATTACACCAAGATTGTTGTAAATATAATATACACATGACCCCTGTTTCCATCGGAGGTCACTGCAAGCACACATTTTTATAAGCACATTAGATATTTGAAGAAAATTGTCATGCTCTTCACTCCTCTATGCTTAATAACCCTTGTTCCTCTAGCTGTTCTTTGTGGCCGTGTTTCCAGACACGTCATCTTCCTGGTCATATCCTTTTAATAGTAGGAAGTCAAGGACAAAAGTGATGTGGAAAATACATGAGGAACTGTTATCCCTCTAATTTGTTGTTCTGTTAGAAATATATTCACTTTTTAGAATTGGTCTCTTTCACGCTGGCATTTGTATGATAGGTTCTCTGTGGAATCTGGTGTCTGGTTTCATTTTCTTCTTTTTCTTTTTTTTAAATCTTTTTTTTATATTTATTTACCTTTTTGTTTTCCTTGTTTTTTATTGTTGTTGTAGTTATTGTTGTTATTGATGTCGTCGTTGTTAGGACAGAGAGAAATGGAGAGAGGAAGGGAAGACAGAGAGCGGGAGAGAAAGATAGACACCTACAGACCTGCTTCTTGGGCCTGTGAAGTGACTCTCCTGCAGGTGGGGAGCCAGGGGCTTGAACCGGGATCCTTACGCCAGTCCTTGCGCTTTGCACGACGTGCGCTTAACCCACTGTGCTACCATCCGACTCCCTCATTTTCTTCTAATCTGTTATTGATTGGGGCATTTAAAAGAAACTTGGACTGTATCAGATACTAACATTTGCTTGATGTATTTGGAATATTTTATATATTTTTTTAAGTATATGTTTTCTGGAAAGGACCAGAGGATTCCCCCATTGCATAAAATGTTGAATCTTTTTAACTTAGTGTGTGTCTCTACTATATATTCAAAATAAGTGTGTTTTCCAAATAGTTGAATTCCAGGTGATGAGGTATTTCAGTGTTCTGTAAGGATCTTATTAGCTACTATTTTCAGTCTAAGGCACTAATTCTCAACCAGCAGTGATTTTATTTCCCAGGACACTTGGCAATTTTTGTAGACTTACTTGGTTGCCATGGCTGGTGACAAAGAAAATGCTACTGGCATCTACTGGGTCGAGGCCAGGGATATTGCTAAGATCCCACAATGCACAGGATAGTCTCAGTAGCAATCATCTGATCCAGTTTTGTCAAGAGATTTAGAAAGCATGTACTATGGCATTTTCCTGATTTTATTAACTTTATTGAAAAAGGTGATTCATGATTCAGGCTTAATAAATGTATTCTGCCTCCAACAAATCACTGTTCTCTCCCCTTTTCACATGCCAGTCATCTGGTCATAGTCTCTCTAGAATCTATTGGGAAATTAATGAAGTACAGCTTTGTTCACTTAACAAAATGTTTTTTATGGCTGCAATTTTCTCGTCTCCTCTTGATTTTTAAGAATTTTGGCAATGTCCCGTGATAAAATTTTGATGTTATTTTCATGGCCTTTCCTTTTCACTTTTTGTCCCGATGTTTAGTTTCTCTTCCCCATATTTTGGTCACTTATTTTCCAGTTAGAGAGTCATGCTTCTTGAGAAAAGTTGTAATCCTGCTTTTCTGTATAAGAACCTCGCGCCAACCGATTGCGCCACTGGCGCTCCGTAATCCTGCTTTTCTTTTGCCTTCTTAGGAGTGAATGGCAGAACACCACTTTGCCTGCCTAAAATTTATGACGTCCTTTTTGTGATGTGCCGGGTGACTGAACTCTGCTTCTCAGCTACCACCCAAACCTCTTTTGTCATCTCATAGTGCCACATAAATACTGCTTAAGTTGTAAGTTCTGTGTTTCTTATCGTTCAGGAGCCCCAGGAAGGCATGCAGCTATTTTGAGATGTGACTACAGTAATGTTCACTAGTTTGCTATGGTGAGGGGTGGAGGCTGTCATTGGTCATGTGGGGAACAGAGGAATGCTTTATGGCACGTCCTCTGTGGTGGGAACCTGAGTCATCTCCTGGAGCTGCTTTATTTCTTGGTATTGACTGCAGCTGTCAAGATCAAAGAGAAGATAATGGCATGGGGCTACATAGTCTCATTCTTAGGATACCTGAAAAGAGGGAGGTCTGGTGGTGTTTAAAATACGAGAGGGGAGCAGCCTGGAGGTGGTTCAGCAGGTGGAACACCCCTGACCTCTCTCAGTCTATCTTTCTCTCATGAAATAAAATAAATTTTTCAGAAAATAAAAATCCCGGAAGTTGGTTCAGCAGGTAGAGTACATGCTTTCTCTGCATGAGAATCTGGGTTCTTATTCCTGGCAAAACATGGAAACACCATCTATGTCAATGGGAAAGGCTCTGCATCTACAAATGATTGAGTAGTGCTATAGTATCTTAGTGTCTGCTCCTTTCTGTATCGGGGAAATTGCATACATATGCAAAACCCAGGTACGGGGGGTGGGGGGGAGGGGGGAGGAGCAAGAGGTGCTGGGAAAGTATGTGAGTGTTAGGGGACAAGATTTGCATAACTGAGACCTCACATTCAGTCTCTAGCATCACACATGCCAGAACTGAGTGGTAGTCTCATGTCACTCCCTTGCTTATAAAAAGTGAATAAATAGTGGCCAGGGAAATATTTCAACTTGTATATATAAGCTTGTAAATCAAGGCTACTTCAAAATGAGTTTCAAATAAAAAAAAATTAAATTAAAAATGTCTCAAACTACTTGAAAAGTAAATAAATAAAATAAATAAAATTCAGCAAATAGAAGTGTTTCTAGTATGAAGAATTACAATGAAGTGGTCTGGGAGGTGGGGCAGTAAATAAAGCACTGGGCTCTCAAAGCATGAGGTCCTGAGTTCGATCCCCAGCAGCACATGTACCAGAATGATGTCTGGTTTTTTTTCTCTCTCCTCCTATATCTTTCATTAATAAATAAATACAATGTTTTTTTAAAAGAATTACAATGAAAAGTAGAGTTAAAGTCATAAAAATAATATCCGTAATACATTTGTGTTTACAAAAATTAAATAATTGGTTTATTGCACCAATGTAAAGTATCCTGAGGGGTTGGGGGCTTTCAGGTCCTGGTGCATGATGGAGGAGGCTGAGGTCCTAGGTGGGGGGTGAGAGTGTTTTGCAGAAAACTGAGAAATTATTTATTTATTTTAAATAAATTGTATTTATATTTATTTATTATAAGATAGAGACAGGGAGAAATTGAGAGGGGAGGGGGAGACAAAGAGGGAGAGAGACAGAGAAACACCTGCAGCCCTGCTTCACCACTAGTGAAGCTTTCCCCCTGCAGGTAGGGACTGGGGGCTCAAACCAGGTCCTAGCACACTGTAACATGTGCAGCCAATCAGGTGAGAAATTTTACCAATGTACCAACAACTTTTATTTACTGTAAACCATTAATCCCCCCAATAAACATATTTTAAAAAGTAAAAAATAAAATATTCAAATATTTGCCAAATGCAACCAGTCATATAAATGAGCCAGGGATGTGGTCCAGGGGGTGATGCAGTGGATAAAGCATTGGACTTTCCAGCATGAAGTCCCAAGTTTGATCCCCAGAACACATGTACCAGAGTGATGTCTGGTTCTTTCTCTCGCTCCTCCTAACTTGCTTTCTTTCTTTTTTTTTTTAAGATTTTATTTATTTATTTATTTATGAGAAAGATAGGAGGAGAGAGAGAAAGAACCAGACATCACTCTGGTACATGTGCTGCCGGGGACTGAACTCAGGACCTCATGCTTGAGAGTCCAGTGCTTTATCCACTTCACCACTTCCTGGACCACTCTCCTCCTTTCTCATGAATAAATAAAATCTTTAAAAATAAATAAATGGGGGCTGGGTGGTGGCACACCTGGTTGAGCAACATTTTACAGTGCGAAAGGACCCGGGTTCGAGCCCCTGGCCCCCACCTGCAGGGGGAAAAGCTTTGTGAGTGGTGAAGCAGGGCTGCAGGTATCTCTCTATCTTCTCCTTCCCTCTCGATTTCTGGCTGTTTCTATCCAAAAAATAAAGATAATAAAAACATTTTAAATAAAAATAAGTGAGCAGGGCTAGGCAGTGGCACACCAGGTTAAGCGCTCACATTACAGTGCATAATGACCCAGGTTCAAGCCCCCGGGCCCCACCTGCAGGGAGAAGGCTTCACAAATGGTGAAGCAGGCTGCAGGTCCCTGTCTTTCTCTCTCCCTGTCTGTCTTCCACTCCTCTCTCAATTTCTCTGTCTCTGTCCAATAATGAATACATAAAAAAAATTAAATAAATAAATAAATAAATGAGCCAGGGAAGGCGAGCCAGATAGCTTACTTGGACATTGTGTTTGTTTGTCATGAGCCTGGCCCAGGTTCAAACCTGAGGGAAGAAGAAAGAGAAAGAGGACCAGTGAAAACTTCTTATAGAAATCTGGGGGTGGGGGGAATGCAGGCAGTAGCGCAGCGGGTAGAGTGTACATGGCACAAAACACAAGGACTAGCTTAAGGATCCCAGTTTGAGCCCCTGGCTCCCTACCTTTGTAGGGGGTCGCTTCACAAGCAGTGAAGCAGGTCTGCAGGTGTCTATCTTTCTCTTCCCCTCTCTGTCTTCCCCCCTCTCTCAATTTCTCTGTCCTATCAAACAATAACGACAGTAATAGCAAAATAATAATAACAAAAACAATGATAAACAAGGGCAACGAAAGGGAAAAATAGCCTTCAGGAGCAGTGGGTTTGTAATGCAGGCACTGAGCCCTAGCAATAACCCTGGAGGCAAAAAAAAAAAAAAAAGAAAGAAAAGAAATCTGAACATTTTCAAGGAAGTATTTGAAAAAGAAGTGATTTAAGTGCATATCTAATTAGGTAGTTAAAATGTCTATAAAAGGGGCTGGATAATAGTTTACCCAATAAAGCTCACACATTACCATGTGTGAGGACCCAGGTTCAAGCTCATGACCCCCACCTGCAGGGGAGCAGCTTCATGATAAATGGAACAGTGCTGCAGGTGTCTCTCCTTCGCTCTGTCTCCCTCTCTGTTTTTTATTCTTCACTCTCTCTCTTTCAAACCCTTATCAAAAAGAAAAGATAAAAAAATGGCTGCCAGGAGCGACGAAGTTGTGCAAGTGGAGAGACTGAGCCCCAGTGACAACCCTGGTGGAGTAAAATAAATAACTATATAAGTTATCACCTTATTTCCATTAAATAATGATTGTTTTTATTTTTATTTTATTTTATTCCTTTTATTTTATTTATTTTTATTCCATCCCTTTGGAGGATGGAACATTCTCTACCGTTGTTGATCCAAGTTGGGGGCAAGGTCCTATGGGGGCCCACAAAGGGGTCTATTTTGTTGTTCCTGATAGAGGTGACCGGTAACAATAGAGAGAGGGATTTATTCGAGATCTAGGCCCATCATATCTGTTTGGGAATCTCAGGACTCCCTGACTAGGGCCCCAGCTGATGGGGTGGCCTTAAAAAATTTTATGGGGGCCTGACGGTAGCACAGCGGGTTAAGTGCACATGGTTTGAAGCACAAGGACCCACGCAAGGATCTCGGTTCAAGCCCGCAGCTCCCCACCTGCAGGGGGGTCGCTTCACAAGTGGTAAAGCAGGTCTACAGGTGTCTATCTTTCTCTCCCCCTCTCTGTCTTCTCCTCCCCTCTTGATTTCTCTCTGTCCTGTCTGACAACAACAGTGGCAACAGTAACAACAACAAGAGCAACAAAAAAAATAAATAAAAAAAGGAAAAATGGCTTCCATGAACAGTAGATTCATGGTGCAGGCACCAAGCCTCAGCAATAACCCTGGAGGCAAAAAATGAATTAATTTAAAAACTTATTAATGACTTAATAATGATTAACAAGATTTAAGATAATGGGTACAATTCCATGTAGTTTCCACCACCAGAGTTCTGAGTCCCATCTCCTCCATTGGAAATTTCCCTATTCTTTACCCCTCTGGGAGTATGGACCAAAATTCATTATGAGATACAGAAGGTGGAAGGTCTGGCTTCTATAATTGCTTCTCCACTGGAATTAGATAGACACACAGAAACAGGCAGAAGGAATGGAAGAGACCATAGTGCTGACTGTTTTTGTTTTTTTTTTTAATTATTATTATTATTACTATAGGTGCCAGGTTTGAACCTGCATCACTCATCGAAAAGCTACACACTATCCAGCTGAGCAATTTTGCTGCTCCTCTGCCCAGAAATTTTTAAAACCAGATAGTTATCCATACATCTGTTAAGGAAATCCACTAGATCAGTGCATCTCAACTTTTAGTTTCCTTTTCCCACTACTTCCCCTTGACTTCTTTTTTTTTTTAAATATTTTTATTTATTTATTATTGGATAGAGATAGAAATTGAGAGGGGAGGGGGAGGTAGAGGGAGAGAAAGAAGCAGACACCTGCAGCCTGCTTCACCACGCATGAAGCTTTTCCCCTGCAGGTGGGGACCAGAGGCTTTTGAACCCTGGTCCTTACACACTATAGCATATATGCTTAGTCACTACCTGCCACCCTCCACCCTTTGACTTCTTGAACTCTGGAGCTGAGACATAGTTTACCAGATAGAGCTTAGGCCTTGCTGTGTGTTAGCCCATGTTTGAGCCCTGTCATCAAATGGGAATACGACAGTACTAGAAGACATTCCAATGTCTTTTTTTCTCTTTCTCTGTATTTCTATCTGAATGAAAAATGAAATTTTTTGTGGTCTGGGAGGTGGCACAGTGGATAAGGCATTGGATTCTCAAGCATGAGGTCCTGAGTTCAATCCCTGGCAGCATATGTACCAGAGTGATGCCTGGTTCTTTCTCTCTCTCCTATCATTTCTCATGAATCAATAAATAAAATCTTTAAAAAAAATTAAATTTTTTATAGATGATAGCAGTTTTTTTTTCATTATGAAGATAGGCAGAGAGAGAAAGAACCACATATCACTCTGTTACATGTACTGCCAGGGATTGAACTCAAAACCTATGATTGAAAGTCCACTGCTTTATCCACTCTGCCACCTCCCGACCCCCACATTTTTTAAAATATTTATTTCTTCCCTTTTTTTTGCCCTTGTTTTTTTATTGTTGTAGTTATTATTGTTGTTGTTTTTGATGTCGTCGCTTGTTGGATAGGACAGAGAGAAATGGAGAGAGGAGGGGAAGACAGAGCGACTTCCCTGCAGGTGGGGAGCCGGGGGCTTGAACTGGGAACTTTATGCCAGTTCTTGTGCTTTGCGCCACATACACTTAACCCGCTGTGCTACCGCCTGACTCTCCACATTTTTTTAAAAAACAATTTACCTTGGCTGTGAAAGAAAAGGAAAGAAAAGAAAGCTATCATGGTCCGAGAGGTGGCGCAGTGGATAAAGCATTGGATTCTCAAGCTTGAGGTCCTGAGTTCAATCCCCAGTAGCACATGTACCAGAGTGATTCTGGTTCTTTCTCTCTCCTCCTATCTTTCTCATTAATAAATAAATAAATTCTTTAAAAAAAGAAAAGAAAACTATCTTGATTTCTGCCCTTAAAGATTTTAATTGGAGGGAGCCTGGCAGTGACGCACCTGGTTAAGTGCTCACATTTCAGTGAGCCAGAACCCAGGTTCAAGTCGCTGGTCCCCACCTGTAGTAGGAGGAAAGCTTCACAAATGTTGAAGTAGAGCTGCAGGTGTCTGTTTCCTTCTCCCTTTCTGTCTCCCCACCCACACCCTCAATTTCTCTGTTTCTATCCAATAATAGATAAATAAATATTAAAAACATGTCAAGTGTGGTCCGGGAGGTGGCGCAGTGGCTAAAGCATTGGACTCTCAAGCATGAGGTCCTGAGTTCAACCCCAGCAGTACATGTACCAGAGTGATATCTGGTTCTTTCTCTCTCCACCTATTTTATCATGAATAAATAAATAAAATATTTTTTAAAATGTCAACTGGTCCAGGAGATGGCACAGTAGATAAGGCATTGGACTCTCAAGCATGAGGTCTCAAGTTCAATCCCTGGCAGCACATATACCAAAATGTCTGGTTCTTTCTCTCTCTCTGCCTATCTTTCTCAGTCATTTAAAAAAAAAAAAAAAAAAAAAAAAACCGGGGGTCGGGCAGTGGCGCAGTGGGTTAAGCGCATGTGGCGCAAAGTGCAGGGACCGGCGTAAGGATCCCGTTCGAGCCTCCGGCTCCCCACCTGCAGGGGAGTCGCTTCACAGGCAGTGAAGCAGGTGTGCAGGTGTCTATCTTTCTCTCCCCTTCTCTGTCTTCCCCTCCTCTCTCCATTTCTCTCTGTCCTATCCAACAACGAATTGCGTCAACAAGGGCAATAATAATAACCACAACGAAGCTACAAGGGCAACAAAAAGGGGGGAAAAAATGGCCTCCAGGAGCGGTGGATTCATGGTGTAGGCACCAAGCCCAGCAATAACCCTGGAGGAGGAAAAAAAAAAAGAAAAAGAAAAAAAAAACTTTTAAAATTAATAATAAATAATTTTTTTAAAGTCAAGAAATAATACAGTTGGTACACATAGACATAAACGTGGTTACCTCATTGTCCTTTGATCAAAAATATCTTTCTTTGGAATGGAGGAGCATGAATTAACTAAATATGGCACCTTTGCATTTCTCAGTAAGTTAGTAAGTAGTAATAATCCATTTGACACCTTTTCTCTCTCTCTCTCTTTGATGTGACACTATAATGGCAGATGTATTTTATTATACCGGTATGTAGAAGATACAGGTTCCAGCTGCATAACAGTGGGAAAGGATCTAAGTTGGGCATGAGAGTGTTTTGCAGACATCTATCACAGGGAGATGAGAGATTGCCCCCATGTGTCAACAACTGTGTTGTAACCCATGAAGGGAGGAACGGAGAAAGGAAGGGAAGGAAGGAGGGAGGGAGGGAGGGAGGGAAAAGAGGTGAGGGCACTGTACAGAGATGTACATAGATGTACTCTCCCCCACCTCCCCAGACTGACTAACTACTCCAGTTTGCTCTGGGCCTTTCAGTTCTAGAACTGGAGCAATCTTTCCATTTTTTTGTGATAATTCTTGCTTTTTAGATCTCAGACAGGTTTGGTCAGCTGATTAATCCTTCCTAAGAATTGTTTTTCTTTTTTTCCTAAGGAAGGCTGAAGGTGAGGGAAATACTAGAACCAGGAAAGCTGCTCTGTAGAAAACAGGACAGGAAAGTACTAAAACTGGGAGAATTTCCTGAAGGCCAGGAGGGAGCATGGCCTAATGCAGGGCTGTCACAGGCATTGTTCAGAACAAGCACATGCATGCCAGTCTGAGAACGCAGCTTGTATATAGGTGGCTGGAAAGATCCTTGAGCAAAGGGACAGGATGTGAGTCCCTGAAACAGACTCATAAAAGAAAATGTCAGCATGGACTGTTGAGTTTAACAAGGCACATCAGATGAGACGGGAAGCTGAGCTAGAGAGAACAGATGTCCAATGCCTGAGGCTCCAAAGTCCCAGGTTCAATCACCTGTACCACCATAAACTAGAGCTGAGCAGTACTCAGAAAAAGGAAAAGAGAAAAAGAAAAAAGAGAAAAAGAAAAAAAAAAGTAAAGAAAAGAGAGAGAACAGATGAAAAAAAGGCCTAAGACTCCCCACACCCAAGAATATGCCATTGGTGAGGAGAGGGTAAAAAGTCAGTCAAAGGAAAAATTACCATGATGAAAATAAGGAACAACAAAAGATTTGTTGCAATGATGATGCAAACCTCTTCTTGAACTAGTGACACAGGATTTCCATTCCTTCCTTACTGTCACAGGTTGCCCAAGCCTAGAAACTGAGGCATCAGACTACCAACTCAGAATGAGGGCATGACCTCTAGATTAATTTATCATATGTTCAAATTACATGGCTAAGCCCCTTTAGTAATGCTGGAGCTGTTAGAATTAAAGCATTTAAAGAGAAAGAATCTGTATTTTAGGGGGCCGGGTGGTGGCACACCTGGTTGAGCGCACATGTTACAATGCGTAAGGACCCAGATTCAAGTCCCCAGTCCCCACTTGCAGGGGAAAGCTTCACAAGTGGTGAAGCAATGCTTCAGGTGTCTCTCTGTCTTTCTCTCTATCCCACCCTTCCCTCTCAATTTCTGGCTGTCTCTATCCAATAAATAAAGATAATAAAAAAAGTTAAAAAAAAAAAAAGAGAGAATCTGTTATTTTAGTAGTGTTAAAATTAAGAGTTCCTTTATGTCGTCATTTTTTTTTTTTTTTGCCTCCAGGGTTATTACTAGGGCTTGGTGCCTGCACCATGGATCCACTGCTCCTAGAGGCCGTCCTTACCATTTTGTTGCCCTTGGTGTTATTGTTGCTGCTGTCACTGTCATTGTTACTGCCATTGTTGTTGTTGGACAAGACAGAGAGAAATCAAGAAAGGAGGGAAAGGCAGAGAGAGGGAGAGAAAGAAAGACACCTGCAGACCTGCTTCATGACTTATGAAGCGACCCCCCCTACAGGTAGGGAGCCGGGGGGCTCAAACCAGGATCCTTATGCCAGTCCTTGCTTCACACCATGTGTGTTCAAACCGCCCGGCCCCCTATGTCTTCATTTTTAAAAATTGATTGTGCAGACAGTAAAGCAGGTTAACAAATTCACCAGTGCTAAATATATACATAGTGCATATTTGTATGTATTTACCGATATTAACATTACCCAAATCAAGTTATAGATTCTGGAGCACTTGGAACTTTGCAGAAAGGTTTCTTGAGTCTATTCCAATCCTTCCCAGAAGTAACCATGATACTGACTTTTTTTTTAAATAATTTATTTCTTTATTGGGGAATTAATGTTTTACATTCAACAGTAAATACAATAGTTTGTACATGCATAACATTCCCCAGATTCCCATTTAACAATACAACCCCCACTATGTCATTCATCATCTTTCATGGACCTGTATTCTCCCCACCCGATACTGGCTTCTATCATCAATTAATTTTTTCCTTGATCTTTATATAAATGAAATAATATATTGGGCTGTTGGAAATCATGATGCATTTTTTTAAAGATTTTATTTATTTATTCACGAGAAAGACAGGAGGAGAGAAAGAACCAGACATCACTCTAACACATGTGGTACCGTGGTGCCGGGGATTGAACTCGGGACCTCATGCTTGAGAGTCCAGTGCTTTATTCACTGTGCCATTTCCTGGACCACTCATGATGCATTTTTCGCACTGAAAAATGTCATTATTTTTCTGACAACCAAATAGTACCAACTCTTTTGTGCTAGGATATATATGTATATGTATACATATTGTTTATTTATTTTATTATTATTATATATTTTTAAAATATTTTTTAAAATTTATTTTCCCTTTTGTTGCCCTTTTTAAAAATTGTTGTTCTAGTTATTAATGTCATCGTTGTTAGATAAGACAGAGAGAAATGGAGAGAGGAGGGGAAGACAGAGGGGGAGAGAAAGATAGACATCTGCAGACCTGCTTCACTGCTTGTGAAGAGACCCCTTTTCAGATGGGGAGCCAGGGGCTTGAACTGGGATCTTTACGCCGCGCCAGGGGCTTGAACTGGGATCTTTACGCCGCTCCTTGAGTTTCGTGCCATGTGCGCTTAACCAGCTGCGCTACAGCCTGACCCTCCAACCCTCTTATTTTTATTTTTTATCCAGAGCTGCTCTGGCTTTTGGTAGTGTGGGGGACTGAACCTGGGACTTTGTATCCTCAGGCATCACAGTCTGTTTGCATAACCATTATACTATCTACCCCCGGCCTGCTAGGATATATTTTTCTATTCAATAAAAGGTCTTACAAGTATTGTATTTGTATAAAGCCCCCCACCCCCTTTATTTGATAGGACAGAGAGAAAATGAGAGGAGTAGGGAAGAGGGAAGAGGAAGAGGAATGAGCCAGATTTGCAGCTCGGCTTCACCACTAGTGAAACTTTCCCCTGCAGGTGGGGACCTAGGTCCTTGTGCATGGCAAAATGTGTGCACTTAACAAAGTACACCACTGCCTGGTCCTTCAGTCCCTCAGTAGTTCATTCTTTGTTATTTTTAAATTTATATTTATTTATTTTTCCTTTTGTAGCTCTTTTTTATTGTTGTTGTTATTGATGTCGTCGTCGTTAGATAGGACAGAGAGTAATGGAGAGAGGAGGGGAAGACAGAGGGGGAGAGAAAGATAGACACCTGCAGACCTGCTTCACTGCTTGTGGAGTGACTCCCCTGCAGGTGGGGAGCCAGGTTCTCGGACCCAGATCCTTACACATGTCCTTGAGCTTTGTGCCACGTGCACTTAACCCACTGTGCTACCGCCCGACTTCTTTATTCTTTGTTGTTTTTGACTGGTATTCCATTTTTGGATATGCCAAAAATCCATACTTTTGCTGATTATGCACATGGCTGTTACCAATCTTAGTTAATAGAAACGTTCAATTTAACATTACCTGTGAGTTCTTTTCTCTTTGGAAGGCAGCTATGCTCAGCACTATGCCACCAACACCCCTTCTTTTCTCTTTGGTATATATTTATAATGGGATTGTTTATTGGGTTATTTTGAAGCAACACATTCTGAATAAAAGCAAGTGAACTAGGAAGAGGAAATAGGTTGATAGTTATGAAAAAAAGATTTTTAAGCCTGAGGGTCCAGGGTTCCAGCCTGGAATGCTCTGGTGTCCATCTGTGTCTGTCTCTTTCACTCATTAAAATAAAACAAATACATCTATGTATTTTTTTAAGGCGAATTGAATCTTTTTCTTAAACTTGTTATACATTTCAGTTGGGAGATGGTATAATGGTTAAGCAAAAAGATTTTCATGCCTGAAACTTGAGGTCTCTCACAAGTTCAATTTCTAACACCACCAAAAGCCAGAGCTGTGCATTGGGGGGTGGGTAGGGTTGGGGGAGAGAGCCCCCCAATACGAATTTGCAACTGTTTCAGCAGATATTTATTATTATTGTTGTTGTTGTTGTTTTAACTAGAGCACAGTTCAGCTTTGGTTTATGGTGGTGCTGGGGACTGAACCTAAAGACCTTTGGTGCCTCAGCAAAGAAAGTTTTGGTTTTGGGGAGTCGGGCACTAGCACAGCGGGTTAAGCGCAGGTGGTGTGAAGCACAAGGACCAGCATGAGGATCCCTGTTAGAGCCTTAAAAGTAATTTTCTTCCTAGTCCCTTAAAAGTAATTTTGTGAAATAGAATAAGTGATGCTATTGCCATCTCAAAAGTGAAACGGAAAATTTAAATGCCCAATTTGAGGCCATAAATGATTTATGAATCAGAACTAGAAGATACATTTTCTGATTCCTAGTCAGGTTCATTTTTCCTTTTACACTCCTCCGATTTGACTGGCCTCCTTTTATATGCCTCTTGTGAATCTTCAGACTTTTTTTCATCTGTTCTCTCTAGCTCACTTTCCCGTCTCATCTGATGTGCCTTGTTAAACTCAACAGTCCATGCTGACATTTTCTTTTATGAGTCTGTTTCAGGGACTCACATCCTGTCCCTTTGCTCAAGGATCTTTCCAGCCACCTATATACAAGCTGCGTTCTCAGACTGGCATGCATGTGCTTGTTCTGAACAATGCCTGTGACAGCCCTGCATTAGGCCATGCTCCCTCCTGGCCTTCAGGAAATTCTCCCAGTTTTAGTACTTTCCTGTCCTGTTTTCTACAGAGCAGCTTTCCTGGTTCTAGTATTTCCCTCACCTTCAGCCTTCCTTAGGAAAAAAAGAAAAACAATTCTTAGGAAGGATTAATCAGCTGGCCAAGTTGCCTGAAAAATCTAAAGGGGTAGAAGGCTTATCAGAAATAAGAAAGCAGAGGGGGAGCAGAAAGCATGAGTCATGCTGCGTGCACTTCCCTTTTAAACCGAGTTGTTCTCATTTCTTATTTTTGCAACACCACTACTTGTTACGTAGGTCTTTAGTCAATATTTGCTAATGTATGAAAAAAATGTGAATGCTTTTGGTAGGAAAATGACAGTATCTGCAGCAAGGATGAGGGTGCTGAGAGACTTTCTTTTTTTATTTTTTTATCTTTATTTGCTGCACAGAGATAGAAATTGAAAGAGAAAGGGGTGGTAGAGAGGGAGAGAGACAGAGAGACACCTGCAGCACAGTTTTACCACTTGTGAAGCTTTCCTCCTGCAGGTGGGGGCCAGGGGCTCGAACCTGGGTCCTTGCACACTGTAACTTGTGCTCAACCAGGTGCGCCACCACCTGGCCTCTTCGCTGAGAGAACTAAGAAAATGTACAACTGTACACTTATGTACACTTACCTGAGATGATGACTGCAGAGATGTACATGTCCATCTGTCAAAAGCTGCCAACGTGCATACCTAAAGTATATGAACTTGATTAAATATACTTTATACACAAATAAAATGGGGAAAGGGAGATCAGGGAAGTAGCTCAACGCTGTGGAGCACTTGCTTTGAGTGTATGAAGTTCTGTGTTCTATCCTCACCCTTCTCCTCGACATATTTCTATACACATACATATCAGGGTGCAGCAGGACCAGGAAGAAGGGGGAGATTTTTGTGAAATCTGAGACCACCTGGAAGGCAATGACTATGCAAAGTATATAGAGAAGAGAGAAAGGGTGGGAGAGAAGAAATAACATCGATGGTTGGTGGGGTAGGTGTGATTGTGGGGTAAGGTGAAGAGTGGGGGCTGGGGGGGTAGCTAAATGCCGAGAGACGCCAAAGGGACATTTAGGCATTGCTCCTCTGGAACAGAATACACCTGCTCTCACGACAAAACCCATATACAATCTTACACAGCTCTTTCGGCACGCCTCAAATTCCTGAAAACTTCGGCAGCCGGTGGGTGGGCTGCCCCACCAGCTGCTTTCAGCATCACAGCCTGTCACTGCCCCCAGGAGGGGAGCAGCTTCTAGGCTTGGCGGTGATTGTGAGCCAAGAGTGCTGCCGGCACAGTTTTGTAGTATCTCACTGCTCAGATGTGCCTGGTGGCAAGTGCAGTGGCCTCTTCTGCTTGGGTTCTGGGTGGTGGAGGGGCCAAACTCCAAGGGGCAAATCTCGTTTTCTCTACTGTGCAGATTCCAGGGAGTGCAGCTGTGTTTCTGTTTTTTCTTCTCCTCCTCCTTCTCCTCCTCCTTCGCCTCCTTCTTCTCCTCCTTCTTCTCCTCCTTCTTCTCCTCCTTCTCCTCCTTCTTCTCCTCCTCCTTCTCCTTCTCCTTCTCCTTCTCCTTCTCCTTCTCCTTCTCCTTCTCCTTCTTCTTCTTCTTCTTCTTCTTCTTCTTTTTGCCTCCAGGGTTATTTCTGGCGCTTGATGCTGGACTATGAATCCTCTGCTCCTGGAGGCAATTTTTCCCCCTTTTGTTGCCCTGGTTGTTTCATTGTTGTTGTAGTTACTATTATTGTTTTTTATTGCTGTCGTTGTTGGATAGGACAGAGAGATATGGAAAGAGAAGTGGAAGACAGAGAGGAGGAGAGAAAGATAGACACCTGCAGACCTGCTTCACCAGCTGTGAAGCGACTCCCCTGCAGGTAGGAGTCAGGGGCTCTAACCGGGATCCTTATTTGGGTCCCTGCGCTTTGCACCACGTGCGCTTAACCCGCTGCACTACTGCCCGACTCCCTGTTTTCTTCTTTTTTCTCACCTATTCTCTGTCTCTGTCTTGAGATAGTTTTAGCCAAGGAGGGACAGATAATATAATGAAGGGCCCCATTCATGCCATTCAGTATAAACAGAAATTTCCATTCTTTTTTTCTTAATATTTATTTATTTCCTTTTTTTTTTGCCTTATTGTTGTAGTTATTATTGTTGTTGTTACTGATGTCGTCATTGTTGAATAGGACAGAGAGAAATGAAGAGAGGAGGGGAAGACAAAGAAGGGGAGAGAAAGATAGACACCTGCAGACCTGCTTCACTGCCTGTGAAGCGACTCCCCTGCAGGTGGGGAGCCGGGGGCTCGAACCGGGATCCTTACGCAGGTCCTTTCTCTTTGTGCCACGTCGAACTGGGATTCTTATGCCCGTCCTTGCGCTTTGCACCACATGCGATTAACCCACTGCGCTACCGCCTGACTCCCATTTCTATTCTTAAGTACACTTTTTGTGCTACATTAAAATCTGTATTTGATAAGAAATCTAAATTACTTCTATTATAAGCCCATATAAGACTTTAATTTTGAAATACTTATTTGTATGTTTATTTATTTACTTTGATAGGTCATAGAAATTTAGGGGAGGAGGAGATAGAGAGTTAGGGGGCCAAGTGGTGGCATACTTGGTTGAGCACACATGTTACAATGCGTTGGACCCCTGGTCCCCATATGCAGGGGGAAAGCTTTGCAACTGGTGAAGCAGAGCTGCAGATGTCTCTCTGTCTCCCTGTCTCTCTCCCTCTCTTTATCACCCATTTCTTTCTTGATTTCTGGCTGTCTCCATCCAATAAATATTTAAGAAAAAAATAATTTTAAAAAGAGTTAGATACCTATAGTACTGCTTCACCACTTGCAAAGCTTTCCCCCTGCAGATGGGGACTGGAGGCCCAAACCCAGGTCCTTGTGCACTGTAACGTGTGTTCATCCAGGTGTGCCACCACCTGTCTCCACATAACTTAATTTTTTTATATATTTATTTATTCTCTTTTGTTGCCCTGTTTTATTATTGTAGTTATTGTTGTTTTTATTGATGTTGTCATTGTTAGAACAGAGAGAAATGGAGAGAGGAGGGGAAGACAGAGAGGGAGAGAGAAAGACAGACACCTGCAGACCTGTTTCACCAAGCGACTCCCCTGCATGTGGGGAGCTGGGGGCTCTAACCAGGATCCTTACACCAGTCCTTGTGCTTTGTGCCACATGTACTTAATCCACTACGCTACCACCCGACTCCCTCCACTTAACTTTAAGTTATGTAGGTTTGAGGTTTGTTTCTTTAAAAGATATTTATTTATTATTATTATTACTATTATTATCTTGCCTCCAGGGTTATCACTAGGGCTTGGTTCCTGCAGTATGAATCCACTACTCCTGGAGGCCATTTTCCCTTTTTTGTTGCCCTTGTTGTTATTGCTGCTGCTGTTGTTGGATAGGACAGAGAGAAATTGAGAGAGGAGGGGAAGACAAAGAGGGGGAAAGAAAGATAGACACCTGGAGACCTGCATCACCGATTGTGAAGTGACCCCCCTGCAGGTGGGGAGCCGGGGGCTCAAATCTAGTTCCTTATGCCGGTCCTTGCGCTTTGTGCCATGTGTGTTTAACCCAGCCCCCAGGTTTGAGGGTTTTTTTAATAACATGTTTCCATGTTATAAAATATGGGGGCTTGGTGGTGGTGCACTCAGTAAGAGCATATATGGTACAGTGCTCAAAGACCTGGGTTCAAGTTCCCACCTGTGTGTGTGTGGTGGGGGGGTGTCTTAACAGTCAGTGAAGCAGAGATACAGGTGTAAATAGAAAAATAAGACTTAACAGGGAGATGGTCCCCCTGGTAGACCAGGTGCCTTACTATGTGCCCGGCCCTGGGTTTGAGTTGGCTGCACATGGAAACACCATAGCTGGGGGATGAGACCAGGAGGTAGTGCAGTGGGTTAAGCACACATGGCGAGAGACACAAGGACCGGCTTAAGGCCTAAGGATCCTGGTTGAAATCCCCGGCTCCCCACCTACAGGGGATCACTTCACAGGCGGTGAAGCGGGTCGGCTGGTGTCTGTTCTTTCTCTCCCCCTCTCTGTCTTCCCCTCCTCTCTCTATTTCTTTCTGTCCTATTCAACAATGACAGCAATAACAACAATGATAAACAAGGGCAACAAAAGGGAAAAATGAAAAAAGAAACACCATGGCTCCTTGGATGATGGAGCAGTCCTGTGACATCTTCCTTTTCTCCCCCCACCTTAGATTTAAAAGTAATAAAAAGAAGCTTACCTAAGAGTGGTGGTATTGGGAATGTAAGAAGCCCTGAAGTCACATTAGGACACATGAGTATATGCCAAATACACTTAATAATTCATTTTGTTTATAAGGATAAACGCCTAACTCCACTAAGGCACCCTTTGCTATTCTTCACATCTCTCTCTTCACCCATCACTGCATTAGAAACATGAGGCACTATGGTGGTAACCTTTTGGTTCCAGTTTCCATTCCCAGCTTTTGAGACTAACACTTCTCCAAACAGATAAAAGGACTATCAGAAGAAATGCCTATTGAATCTCTCAGTGCATTGACAACAAGAAAACAGCATGGCGTGTTCCAATAAAACTTCGCTTACAGACACTGACATTTGAATCTCACATAACTCTTACAAGGCACATACTATCCGTCTGTGCTTTCCCCCCCCAACAATTTAAAAACGTAAAAGCTATTATGAGTTTACAGGTTAACTCTCGCCATCCACTTGTTCCGGAGGGAGATACCCATGTTTTCCCTTTGGTATTTCTTGTTGACAGAGACAACACTGATAAGAACAAGAGCTGTCCTTCCCTCACGTAGCCATCTTCTCTGTGTCCTCATCCCCCCTCAGTCTTTGAGGATTTTCTCTTTGTAATCTGACAGCAAGAATATTTACTGAGCCTGTGGGGGAGGATTGTTCCCTTTTCCATCAGCTCTTGAACAACCTCTTGTCACCTTCAAGATTTATTACTTCTACATTTGGTTCCAGTTTATAACCATCTGCTTAAGAAAGGGGCAAGGAACAGGTTCTTTTTTTTTTTTCCAGAGGAAGAGGTGGAGAAAGAGATGAGAGACACTGGCAATCCTAGGTATCTTTTTCTAACCCTAATTAGGCTTTATCTTTCTGTTAATCTATAGGAATGCAGTGTAGCACAATTTTGCCCAAACTGTGGATTCTTGGGTAAATTACTGGGTTGTGAGAAAAGTCATGACTTTTTTTTCATTGTTTTTTTCTGTACAAAAATGTGTCATGACTTTTCTGACAAGCCAGTATTTAGACATTTCTCATGTCATGGTGTTAAAATTTAAACTCTTCACTGTGAACTATGAATGAGATGACATAGCAATACTGCACTTGCAGCTGGGGTAGCGTCAAGCAGTTAACATATAGGACTTACAGGTGTGAGGCCTTGTATTCCATCCCCAGTGCTGCATATGTCAGAGCAGAGCAGTGCTTTGATAATTGTCTCATGAAATAAATAATAAATCTTCATTGCATCAAAGTGAGAGGCTCTGGGGAAGGGGCAGGAGGAAGGGAGTGAAGAAAGCTTTGGAGTGCCAGTACATAATGGTGGAAAGGGGGTGAAAGTGTTCTGCAGAGAACTCTCAAGGGGAGATGAGAGATTGTACCCATGTGTCAACAACTGTACTGTAAATCATTAACCTCCTGATAAAAATGTAGAGAAATACTCAAAAGGAAAAAAAGAAATAGGACATTTAGTAAAAGCAGTTTATTATCAAGAACCTATTACTACTATAGAAGAGTATGTGATTTATTTCAGTGTCTCTTCTTTTTAACATTTTTTTTTTTACTTTAATGGATAAAAGACAGAGAAATTGAGAGAGGGAGAGAGACTAAGAGAGACCACTTGTGAAGCTTCCCCTATAGATTTGTACCAGGGGCTTATACCCAGCCCCCTGCACATGATAATATGTGTGTTTAGCTACGCGTGCTACTACCCAGCCTCTTTAGCACCTCAGTTTTTTTGTTGATGTTGTTTAAAATTTTTAAAAATATTTATTTAGTCCCTTTTGTTGCCCTTATTGTTTTATTGTTGTAGTTGTTATTGATGTCATCGTTAGATAAGACAGAGAGAAATGGAGAGAGAAGGGGAAGACGGGGGGAGAGAAAAACACCTGCAAACCTGCTTCACTGCCTGTGAAGCGACTCCCCTGCAGGTGGGGAGCTGGGGGCTCGAACCGGGATCCTTATGCTGGTCCTTGCACATAACCTGCTACGCTACTGCCAGACTCCCAGCACCTCAGTTTTAAATGCACAAAATTTGGGGAGTATTTATGTACTTTTTTGTTTATTTATTATGAGAGAGATATGAGAGCGCTGCTTGGCTCTTAGGCATGCAAGTCCTATGTTCTCTTGCTGAGTGCTCTTCCTAGCTAAGTATTTAGGTTCTAAAAAAGTATAGAAAATTAGACTTCTGGGGGCCAGGTGGTGGCACACTGGGTTATGCATACATAGTGCGAAGCACAAGGACCAGCGCATGGATCCAGATTCAAGCTCCACACCTGCAAGGGGGTGTCACTTCTCAAGTAGTGAAGCAGGTCTGCAGGTGCCTCACTGTCTCTCTCCTTCTCTATCTTCCCCCTCCCACTCTCAGTTTCTCTCTGTCTTATCCAATAAAATGGGAGAAAAAAAATGGCTGCCAATAGCAGTGGATTCTTAATGCTGGCACCGAGCCGCAGCGATAACCCTGGAGGCAGTTAAAAAAAAGAGAGAGGGAATTTGACTTCAGTTCATGGCCTCCAGTAACTTCTTTATCTCTGATCATATATATTCAACTACGAAATTTTATTAGATATGTTTTTGTTGTTTTTTGCTTATCTGTTTTTTTAAATTATTTTTTTCATTGTTTGATAGGACAGAGAGAAATTGAGAGAGGAGGGGAGATAGTGATGGAGAGATATAGAGAGACATCTGTAGTACTTGCTTCACTATTCTTTTTTTTTTTTTGCCTCCAGGGTTATCCCTTGGGCTTGGTACCTGCGCTATGAATCCACTTCTCCTGAAAGCTGTTTTTCTTCCTTTTGTTCCCTTGTTGTTTATCATTATTGTTGTTACTATTGTTGGATAGGACAGAGAGAAATCGAGAGAGAGGAGGGGAAGACAAGAGATGGGGAGAGAAAGATAGACACCTGCAGACCTACTTCGCTTGTGAAGTTCGGGGGCTCGAACTGGGATCCTTAAGCTGGGTCCTTGTGCTTTGCACCATGTGTGCTTAACCCACTGCGCCACCACTCAGCCCCTAGTTTATCTGTTTTAACCAGAGCAGTGCTTAGCTCTGAAGGAGCTCTGCAGTTGTCTCTCTGTCACTCTTAGATCTATCTCCCTCCTCTCCCCTTTCAATTTCTCACTGTCCTGTCAGATAAAATAGAAGGAAGAAATGGCCACAGGAGCAGTGGATTTATATTGCCAGCACTGAGCCCCAGCGTTAATCTTGGTGGAAAAAAAAGTTAACCTGGAGTCTAGTTTTTGAAGGACTTTGTATTTAGGCTTTGGCTGTGATAAATATAATTGCATCACATTCAAACACTTACACAGGCATGGCATTATAAGTTCCAAGTCATCCCAATTAACACGTACATATTAATTCAATAAATTTGCATGCAACCCTGCAAGATGCATTCAGGATTTTACACGCAGATTCATGTCAAATGGGGCATGAGGACCAGAGAGAATCAGGACATTGAAGGACAAAACAGTCCTCTCTGCATCTTTAGGCAACATCAACACGAAAATAAATTTAGGAAGGGAGAAACAGAGGAATAAAGAGACTAGAGCCTTTAATTAGCTTTGAGTGGTGGAACTGATGACTTTGGTTGATGTGGCTGACAGTTCGTTCTATGAAGCATGTCTGCTTTAGCTGGTGCAGGCAGGCAGGCAGGACTGAAGCACAGGGTGGATGCTGGCTGGTAGATTCTTTGGTTTCTGGGCCCGCTTCATCCAAATAATTTTGTGACTGCCTGATTCAATTTGAGGCTGCAAGTGGCCTCTGAAAAATATGTAAATTGGGGAAGCTGATTTTTTTTTCACCACTCAGATTACATGACACTTGTAATTAAAGCATATATAGTAGATGTAGAATTATGACCAGAGTCAATGACTGGTAAAAGTACCTGAATAATAAGTGACATTCTTGCTGCATTCTTCAAGGACAGCTTTCTCTTAACCTCTCCCTCCTGATGGGGAGGAATGCACCTGGACCCCTTATTTGCTCTAAGAGCTGGTGAACAGAGAGCAGACAATACCTGCAGTTTCTTTGATGATCCCAGAGAGGCCAGCTGCTTCTCCTCCCCCTTCCTACCACATGCAGGGTTTGTCACCCCTTTGACTATTTTATGGGTCTTGCACTCCTTTTTTAGACTGTGATATGAGGCAGACACACTGTGTCCTCTTAACTAACTACATGGAATACATTTGCATTGGGCCTGGGACATAGCTCACTTGGATAGTGTGCTGCTTTGCCACACTCATGGTCCAGGTTTGAGTCCAACTCCCACCACATTAAAGGAAGCTTTAGTGCTGTAATTTCTTGCAGTCTTTCTCTAGCATATTTTTTAATTGAAAAAAAAAAGAAAAGAAAACGTGTATTCACTTTTAGGGGGCTGTCTACCTGCCTAGTTCATCTTAAAGCCCCTTCTGCATAAATATCCCCTAGAACTCCATCTTTTGCTTCCTAGAGAGCCTGAATTTTAAAGAAAAATTTATTTATATATTTATTTTTATCTTTTTATTTACTTATTTATGAAAGAGAGAAAAACTCTGACATGAACCATATCGTGGCATTTAATTCCTGTGCTTTACTTGACTGTGTAAGAACTTAGATTTACTTAGAGAAGCTTGGATTTTGCTGACCTTTAGGTTCTTTAGAGCTGGGAATGAACACAAACTATTACTTTTAAAATGCTATTACTGAAAAGTGGCTTTACTCTACCTCATCCAAGGATTAGCACTTGCTTACAGTTTTTTCAAAGGGTGGATGTGAGTCAGTTTGAGCGCCTTAGTTATCAGTCTTCTGTAGCTGTTTCCTGTAAATGACCCAGGCAGGGGGTATCCTGATGATAGTGTCTGACTAATAACTACACAGGAGGAAAGACATTTATAGTTTTAGAGCATTGCTAGTGTAAACTTAGGAACTCAAAAGAAAACTCTTTGACACTTGGGTTACTTTGTCATGTGTACAACCCGGGTTTGAACCCACCCGCCTCCCACTGCGTTGGATGAAGATCAGTGCAGTGGTCTTGTGTATGTTTGAGTGCTCCCCTCCTTCTTTATCTCTCTGTGAGAGAGAAAAAAAAAAGTCATCCCGCAGAAGTGATCCATGGTGATAACAAAACAAAGATACCTCTTGGTATTTTGCTCAGGTGAACTGAAAACCTGCTTCACATAAAAACTTATTTTATTTTAGCGCTGCTCATCTCTGACTTATGTTGGTGTTGGAAATTGAACCCGCGACCTCAGAGCCACATAAAGACTTACACAATAATTTATTTACCACCTGGGTTATTGCTGGGGCTTGGTGCCAGCATAGCTTCACCGCTCCCGGCAGCCATTTTTTCCCCTTCAGATAGGAGATGAGAGACAAAGGGGCTGGGTGGTGGTGCACCTGGTTGAGCACACATGTTACAATGCACAATGACCCAGGTTCAAGCCTCTGGTCCCCACCTGCAGGGGGAAAGCTTTACAAGTGGTGAAACAGGGCTGTAGGTGCCTTTTTGTCTCTTACCCTCTCTATCACCTTATTCCCTCCAGATTTCTGTCTCTATCCAATAAATAAATAAGGATAATATTTTTTCTAATTTTTTTTAAATTTTGCTTTTTTTCCCCCTTTTGTTGCCCTTGTTTTATTGTTGTTGTAGTTATTGTTGTTTATTGATGTCATCATTGTTGGATAGGATAGAGAGAAATGGAGAGAGGAGGGGAAGACAGAGGAGGAGAGAAAGATAGACACTTGCAGACCTGCTTTATTGCCTGTGAAGTGACTCTCCTGCAGGTGGGGAGTGGGGCGCTCAAACCGGGATCCTTACACCGGTATTTGCACTTTGAACTATGTGTGCTTAACCTGCTGTGCTACCGCCAGGTTTGAGCCCCAGTCCCCACCTCAGGGGAAAAGCTTTGTGAGTAATGAAGCAGTGCTACAGGTATCTCTCTGTCTTTCTCCTTCTCTATCACCCTCTAGATTTCTGGCAGTCTCTATCCAACAAATAAAGATAATAAAAATAAGTAAATAAGAATTTAAAAGAGAGAGAAAGAGACATTGCAGCAGGCGGGGGTAGATATAATGGTTATGTAAAGAGACTCATGTATGCGGCTCCAAGTCCCAGGTTCAGTCCCTTGCACCTCCATAAGCTAGAGCTCTGGTAAAAAAAAAAAAAAAAAAAAAAAAGGAGTTGGGTGGTAGCACAGTGGTTAAGCTCACGTGGCGCAAAGCGCAAGGACTGGTGTAAGGATCCCGGTTTGAGCCCCTGGCTCCCCACCTGAAGGGGAGTCACTTCACAGGCAGTGAAGCAGATCTGCAGGTGTCTTTCTCTTCCTTTCTCTGTCTCCCCCCCATCTCCATTTCTCTCTGTCCTATCCAACAGTGACAACATCAATAACAATAGCAACAATAAAAACAAGGGCAACAAAAGGGAAAATAAATAAATATAATTTAAAAAAAATTTTAAATTGCAGCACAGCTCTGCCACTCAAGAAGCTTCTTCCCTTCTATGTACTCTTTTGTGGTAGCTTGGCGCTCAAACCCAGGTCCTTGAGTATGGTAACATATGTACTCTTACCAGATTAGCCACCAGCCACTCCCATACAAGAACTTCTATATCAACTTAATTTATAATCACCAGAAGTTAAAATTAACCCAAGATATTCTTCAGGAAGTGAATATAGTAAACAGTGACATATCCAGATAATGAAGTATTGTTCAACTCTAAAAAACATGAGCTATTGAGCCATGAAAAGAAACGGGTGGGAGGGGGTGGGACTCACCTGCTTGAGCACACACATTACCATGTGCAAGGACCTGCATACAAGCCCCTAGACCTCACCTGTAGAGGCAAGCTTCACCCGCAGTGAAAAAAGGGCTACAGGTGTCTCTTTGTCTCTCTCCCTCTTCATCTCCCCTCCCTCCCCTCTGTACATCTCTCTGTCTCTATTTTTAAAAAAAAAGGGGGGGGGAGGAAGGAAGAAAGGAAAGAAAGAAAAAAAATGGCCATCAGAAGCAGTGGATGTTTTGTCCAGGTGCCCAAGCCCAGCAATAACTTTGGTGGCAGTAAATAAATAGAAATGGAGGAGGCCGGGAGTCGGGCGGTGGCGCAGTGGGTTGGGCACACGTGGCGCAAGGCGCAGGGACCAGCGTAGGGATCCCGGTTCGAGCCCCCGGCTCCCCACCTGCAGGGGAGTCGCTTCACGGGCGGTGAAGCGGGTCTGCAGGTGTCTATCTTTCTCTCCCCTCTCTCTCTATCTTCCCCTCCTCTCTCCATTTCTCTCTGTCCTATCCAACAACAAAGCAACGTCAACAATGGCAATAATAACCGCAACGAGGCTGCAACAACTAGGGCAACAAAAAAAAAAAAAAAAGGGGGGGGGAAAGAAATGGAGGAGGCCAGGAAGGTGGGTCACCAGTGGAATCCTCTGTGCCTTATATACATGAGATCCATAATTAAATCTCCAAAACCATGTGAAAGAATGAAGGTGGGGGGCAGGGAGAGAGGAAGGAAGAATGAAAACAAAACATAAATGGTGGAACACAATTATGGTTTCTCTTTTCCTTTCTCTCATAACACAAAGATGTAAGGACTCTTTAAGTGTATACTACTAAGTGAAAAAGGCCAGTCAAAAAAGACTATGTACTTTTTCTTTATTAAAGAGAGGAGAGAGAGGAAGACAACCACACCACCACTCAGCTATGTGTACTGCTGAGGATTGGACTGAGGAACTTGTGTTTCAGAGTCCACTGCTTTATTCATTGTACCACCTGCCAGAGTGTAAGACTGTGTACTTATGATTTCAATTATATGGCAGTCCTGAGAAACGCAGAACTGGGCAACACTGACTGGAGAGATAGCTCAGCCTATTAAAGCAGCAGCTTTTGTTTTGTTTCAATTTGTTTAACATTTATTTACTTATAGAAAAGAGACAGTCAGAAATCAAAAGAGAAGGGAGGGTAGACAGGAAGAAAGACAGAAAGAAACCTGCAGCACTGATTCATCACTTGTAAAGTTTTTCCCCTGCAGGTGAGGACCAGGGGCTCAAACCTGGGTCCTTGCACATTGCAGCATGTGCAATCAACCAGGTGTACCACCACCTGGCCCCTAAACAGCAGTTCACGTATCTGAGGGCTCTGAGGATGGCCACGGGTTCAGTTCTCACCACCAACTTATGCCAAAGTTGAGTTACACTCTGATTCTTCATGTGCACAACATGCACACACACCTATAAATAAACTAAAGAAAGAAAGAAAAGAAAGGGGAGTCAGGCAGTAGTGCAGTGGGTTAAGCGCAGGTGGTGCAAAGCGCACAGACCGGCATAAGGATCCTGGTTCGAGCCCCTGGCTCCCCACCTTCAGAGGAGTCACTTCACAGGCTGTGAAGCAAGTATGCAGGTGTCTGTCTTTCTCTTCCCCTCTCTGTCTCCCCCTCCTCTCTCCATTTCTCTCTGTCCTATCCAACAACGATGAGATCAATAACAACAACAATTTTAAAAAAGGGCAACAAATCGGAAAATAAATAAAATATTTTTAAAAATTTAAAAAAGAAAGGAAGGAAGGAAAGAAGGAAGGAAGGAAGGAAGGAAGGAAGGAAGAAAGAAAGAAAGAAAGAAAGAAAGAAAGAAAGAAAGAAAGAAAGAAAGAAAAAAGGGGCCGTGTGGTGGCGCATCTGGTTGAGGCACATGTTATAATGCACAAAGACCTGGGTTCGATCCCCCAGCCCCCATCTGCAGGGGAAAAGCTTCACAAGTGGTGAAGCAGGACTGCAGGTGTCTTTCTGTCTCCTTCCCTCTCTATCTCCTCCTTCTCCTCAATTTCTGGATGTCTGTATCCAATAAGCAAATAAAGATTTTTAAAAAAAATGTTTCTAAAAAAGAAAGAAAGAAAGAAAAAAGTCAACTAGGGAACTAGTTCAACTGGTAGAACATTAAACCTGCATGCCTGAGGTTTCTAATTTCAATCTCTAATGCCACATATCCCAGAGTAGTGCTCTGGTTTATATCTCTGTCTCTTGTGAAGCTGTCCGTCATGTGTAGTGAATAAAATAAATAAATTTAAAAAGAAGACTGGAGATTTATCAGAGGTAGAAACCTGATTTTCATACCTAAGATCTCAAAGGTCCCAAGTTCAATCCCTGACACCACCATATGCTAGAGCTAAACAGTGTTCCGGTCTCTGTTTCTCATTAAAAAAATTAATAAGGTGGTCCGGCAGGTGGCGCAGTGGATAAAGCATTGGACTCCACATGAGGTCCTGAGTTCAATCCCTGGCAGCACATGTACCAGCGTAATGTCTGGTTCTCTCTCTCTCCTCCTAGCTTTCTCATGAATAAATAAATAAAATAAAATAATAAGTAGGGAGTCGGGTGGTAGTGCAGTAGGTTAAATGCAGGTGGTGCAAAGCTCAAGGACTGGTGGCATAAGGATCCCAGTTCGAGCCCCTGGCTCCCCACCTGCAGGGGAGTCGCTTCACAGGTGCAAGAAGCAGGTCTGCAAGTGTCTATCTTTCTCTCCCCCTCTCTGTCTTCCCCTCTTCTTTCCATTTCTCTCTGTCCTATCCTACAATGACAACATCAATAACAACAACAATAATAACTACAACAATAAACCAACAAGGGCAACAAGAGGGAATAAATAAATATTTTTAAAAGAATTTTAATAAATAAGTAAACCTTAAAAGAAAAAAGCAAGAAAGAAAAGAGGAAGGGGGGGAGGCAGGGAGGGAAGCAAGGAAGGAAGGACAGGCAGATGGATTTTTGAGACACAAAAGATTGATTGTGGGGGGTTGGGAAGAGGTGAAGAAAGGTGAATAGGCAGAGCACAGAGGAGTATTAGGTCAATGAAACTATTCTATATATGATTGTAATGTTAGATACTGTCAATATATATTTATTCAAATCCATAGAATGTTCAAGACTATTAAACTGAAAATGCTCGAGATCTTAGATTAGTGAACTTAATGGACCCGCAAAATAGCTCACTTGGACAGTGCACTCCTTTGCCATGTGTGCAATGCAGGTTCAAGCCCATCCACCACATGCATTAAATGAAGCTTCTTTGCTGTGGTCTTGGTCTTTCTCTCTCTCTCTATGAATGTCTTCATTAGAAAAACTTAAATGAGTTAATTATTACATGTGTTTAACTTACTAGTGAGAATAAGAGAACTCTAGCACATCACTCTAGCACATGCAGTATCAGAGATCAAACTCTGGACCTCATGCTCACAAGTCTACAATGCTCTACCTACTATGTCAACTCTCAGGTCACAAGTGAATTTATTAAAGAGAAGATATGAGCCCAGGAACAATTCCAAGCCAGAATCAGTTTTCACTCTGCTCTGAAAGGACTGGACTGTAGGTTGAGTCCTGGGATAGAGATTTTATCCCCTGTGCATGGAAGGGGTACTTACACCTAATACCCAAGGATTTCTGTAGGGTAGGAGACCTAGCATAACGGTTATGCAAAGAGCCTGAGTCTCCTAGGTCCCAGTTTTATATATATATTTCCCTTTTGTTGTCTTTTTTTTTTTTTAATGTATTTCCTTTTGTTGCCCTTGTTGTTTTATTGTTGTAGTTATTATTGTCGTCATTGTTGGATAGGACAGAGAGAAATGGAGAGAGGAGGGGACGACAGAGCGGAGGAGAGAAAGACAGACACCTGCAGACCTGCTTCACTGCTTGTGTCCCTTGTTGTTTTTTATTGTTGTTGTTAATTATTGTTGTTATTGATGTCGTCGTTGTTAGATAGGACAGAGAGAAATGGAGAGAGGAGGGGAAGAGAAAGATGGACATCTGCAGACCTGCTTCTAGCGCCTGTGAAGTGACTCCCCTGCAGGTGGGGAGCCATCTGCTTGGAATGGGATCCTTACCAGGTCCTTGCACTTCACCCAAGTGCACTTAACTCACTGTGCTACCACCGGATTTCCCAGGTCCCAGTTTTAACCCCCCACACCACCATAAGCCAAAGCTGAGCAGTGCTTTAGTAAAAAATAAAACGAAAATTAAAAAAAGAAAAGAGTTCTACAGCATAATAGCAGGTTAGTATATCTCAGTGCTGTAGATGCACTGACGCATCCAGGCAAGGTCAGTTTATTTTATTTTTTCTATCTACTTCCATAACCTGTTCTGGGAAATGCAGATCTGTTGTCATGGGCCTAGGGTTAGTCATCACAGACCAACGGCTCTCTCTACATCTTGATGGTTCCCAAATTGCAGATCATTGTGCCTCTTATTCCTTCAAAGAGCTAGGGGTGTGGGGTGTGTCCTTTTCAGTTTTTAACTATTTATTTTGGTGCTAGGGCTTCATTTATGCTCAATTCCACTCCTCTGGGTCAATATATTTTAATATTTATTTTTAATGAGAGAGGGGTAGGAGAGGGAGGGAGAGAGAGAGAAGACAGCACAATGGTTATGCAAACAGACTCTCTGCCTGAGGCTCCAAAGTCCCAGGTACAATCCCCTGCACTACCATAAGCCAGGGTGAGCAGTGCTCTGGAAAAAAATAAGAGAGAGAGAGAGGGAGAGACAGACAGAAACAGAGACAGAGGGGGTCGGGCGGTAGCGCAGCGGGTTAAGCGCATGTGGCACAAAGTGCAAAGACCCAGCATTAGGATCCCAGTTGGAGCCCCTGGCCCCCCACCTGCAGGGGAGTCGCTTCACAAGCAGTGAAGCAGGTCTGCAAGTGTCTCTCTCTCCCCCTCTCTGTCTCCCCTCCTCTCTCCATTTCTCTCTGTCCTATCCAACAACGATGATATCAACAATAATAACTACAACGACAATAAAACAAAAGGGAAGATAAATAATAAATATATATATATTACTCTTAAAAAAAAAAAAAAGAGTGGTCCGGGAGGTGACGCAGTGGATAAAGCATTGGACTCTCAAGCATGATGTCCTGAGTTCAATCCCTGGCAGCACAGTACCACAGTGATGTCTGGTTCTTTCTCTCTCTCTCCTCCTATCTTTCTAATAAATAAAATCTTTTTTAAAAAAGAAAGAAAGAAACAGAGACAGAGAAGGAGATAAAGAAAAAACAGACCAGAGGCCAGGTGGTGGCTCACCGGGTTAAGTACAAACACACTACAGTGAGTGTGCAAGGACCTGAGTTCAAGCCCCTGCCTGCAAGGGGAAAGCTTCATGAGTGGTGAAGTAGAGCTGCAGGTGTCTCTCTGTCTGTATCCCCCCTCCCCTCTAAATTTCCTTATGTCTGTATCCAATAATAAATAATTTTTTTAAAAAATTTGTTTATTCCTTTTGTTGCCCTTGTTGTTTTATTGTTGTAGCTATTACTGTTGTTATTGATGTCGTTGTTGTTGGATAGGACAGAGAGAAATGGAGAGAGGAGGGGAAGACAGAGGAGGAGAGAAAGATAGACACCTGCAGACCTGCTTCGCCGCTTGTGAAGAGACCCCTGCAGGTGGGGAGCCAGGGGCTCGAACCAGGATCCTTATGCCAGTCCTTGTGCTTTGTGCCACTTGTGTTTAACCCACTGCGCTACCGCCCGACTCCCTAATAAATAAAATTTAATGGGGAATGAATAGTCTTGAAAAATATATATATATATATATATATATGGTATATGCATTTATATAAGTAAAATTTAAAAACAAACAAGCGAAAACACTGTTCAGCTCTTGCTTATGGTGGCGCTGGGGATTGAACCTGAGACCTCAGAGCATCAGGCATGAAAGTCTTTTACAAAAACATTATGCTGTCTCCCCAGCCCTGCATCAACTTTATTTTTTTCATCAGTAAGATGAAGTACAGCACATCACTGGAACTTACCCCAGTGCTATGATTCTCCCTTATGGTGGTGCTAGGACTCAAATTCAGGCTGCATGCAGAGCAAGGCATACATCCTACCAGATGAACTGTGCCGTGCCTCTTGTGTTCATTAGGATGAGAGAGAGGGAGTGAGGAGGAGAGGGAGTGAGAGAAACGGACCAGAGGGGGCTGGGTGGTGGTGCACCGAGTTTAGTGCTCATGTTACAGTGCACAAGGACCTGGGTTTGAGCCCCCAGTCCCCGCCTGCAGGGGGAAAGCTTCAGGTGTTTAAGCAGGTCTGCAGGTGTCTCTGTCCCTCTTTATCTCCCCCTTCCTTGCAATTTTTGGCTATCTCTATCAAATAAATAAAGATAATTAAGAAACAATAATATATATTAATATTAAAATGTATATATATTTCAGAGCACTGATCAGTTAGAGGGCTGAGATAGAGTATCAAACCCAGGCTTCACCTGTGCAAGTCCTGCTATCTACTCACTGAGCCACCTTCCTGGTTGATTTTTTATTTCACCCCCTCAAAAATGCTGCCGTCTATTTTCCTCACTGAATAAATGGCGGCTCTGGTTGCTCAGGCAGAAACCCATAGAATTATTCCTGACACCTGTTCTTCCGTTCATATCCAACATTTAAGTTATCAGCCAATCCTGTTGATTCTGTCTAGAAAATAGATTCAAATCCAACAACTCATAGCTTCCACTACTATTGTCCTTGTGCAAGCCCTTACCATTCTCAGTTGGACTGGCAATGTCCCAATTGGTCTGTTTCCACACTGGCTTTCCTACAACATCTTTTCCATCCAGCAGGAAATATTTTTAAAAGCATACATCAGTGGGGTGAGAGAGAAAGCAATAATGGTTATGCAAATCAAGTGTTATGCCTGAGGCTCCAAAATCCCAGGTTCAGTTCCCCGTACCACTATAAACCAGAGCTGAGCAGTGTTCTGGTAAAAAAAAGAAAGAAAGAAAGTAAGAGAGAGAAAGGAAGGAAGGAAGGAAAGAAGGAAAGAAAGAAAGAAAGAAAGAAAGAAAGAAAGAAAGAAAGAAAGAAAGAAAGAAAGAAAGAAAGGGGAGTCCGGTGGTAGCGCAGCGGGTTAAGCACACGTGGCTCGAAGCCCAAGGACCGGCTTAAGGCCTAAGGATCCCGGTTCGAGCCCCTGGCTCCCCACCTGCAGGGGCGTCATGGTGAAGCAGGTCTTTCTCTCCCCCTCTCTGTCTTTCCCTCCTCTCTCTATTTCTCTCTGCCTTATCCAACGATGACATCAATAACTATAACAACAAAAAGACAACAAGAGCAACAAAAGGGAAAATAAATAAATAAACTTTTTTAAAAAATTGGGGAGTCAGGTGGTAGAATAGTGACTCTCGGGAGTTGGGAGGTAGCACAGCAGGTTAAGCACACCTGGCGCAAACCGCAAGGACCTGAGTAAAGATCCCGGTTCAAGCCCCTGGCTCCCCACCTGTGAAGGGGGTCCCTACACAGCCAGTGAAGCAGGTCTGCAGGTGTCTTGTCTTTCTCTCCCCCTCTCTGTCTTCCCCTCATCTCCATTTCTCTTGTTGCCCTTGTTTTTTTTATTTTTATTTTTAAGGTTTTTTTCAAAGATATTTATTTATTATTGGATAGAGACAGAGAGAAATGGAGAGAAGAGGGGGAGATAGAGAGGGAGATAGACAGAAAGACACCTGCAGCCCTGCCTCACCACTTGTGAAGCTTTCCCCCTGCAGGTGGGGACTGGGGGCTTGAACCCAGGTCCTTGTGCACTGTAATGTGAGCGCTTAACCAGGTGTGCCACCACCTGGCCCCTCCTCATCTCCATTTCTCTCTGTCCTATCTAACAATGACGACATCAATAACAACAACAATTGGGAGTCCGATGGTAGTGCAGTGAGTTAAGCGCAGGTGGCCCAAAGCGCCGGTGGCCCAAAGCGCAAGGACTGGTGAGTAAGGATCCCAGTTCAAGCCCACGGCTCCCCACCTGCAAGGGAATCGCTTCACAGGCGGTGAAGCAGGTCTGCAGGTGTCTTTCTCTCCCCCTCTGACTTCCCCTCCTTTCTCCATTTCTCTCTGTCCTATCCAACAACGACAACATCAATAACAAGAACAGTAATAACTACAACAATAAAACAGCAAGGGCAACAAAAGGGAATAAATAAATAAATATTAAAAAACAGCAATTTTTAAAATGCAACAAAAGGGAAAATAAATATAAAAAAAATTTTTTTTAATTGTCAGCAAATGTGACTCCTTTGCTTACAAACTTAAAATTAGGGCTTTGTAACTTGCCATTGTTTCCAGTTCCCCTGCTTGATAAAACCCCTAGTTTTCTCTCCAGCACAGATATTCTGATTTCTGCCCAGGTCTACTCCAATCCTGATTAAAGAGCTTTTTGACACCATGCTAATCACATCCTTTTCTCTTAAGACACCCAGGTTTCTGTTCAGATGTCAAAATGTCATCTCTGCTGAGAAGAAGCCTAACCACCCTCTCAGAAATAATCTTACCTACCACCCCAACTCTCTTTTACCTCATCCGGTGTGGTTAAAATCACAGACAGCTGAAGAGAAACGCAGGCGCTTACTGGATAGGAAATAAAGTTGGGCTGCATGTCTGGATAATACAGGCTCTACAAGCAAACTTAAAAAAGAAGTGTGAGGGTCTAGTTTCATACAAGTAGAGTAAAGTTGTCTGCACACCCTTGATTTTCCAATAAAAAAAAAATTAAAAGATGCATGCCACTGGGGAGACAGTACAGCAGATGGAGCGAGCACTGAACTCTCAAGCATGAGGTCTCAAGTTTGATCCCTAGCATCACATGTGCCAGAGTGATAACTCTCTCATTAATAAACCTCTAAAAAGGAAGGAACAATGCGCATTTATATATAGTTAAGAAAAGATCTAATATATAGAAAATGAAGAAATTTTTGGCCATTTTTTCCCATTTTTATTGGATAGGACAGAGAGAAATTGAGAGAGGATTGGGAGACAGAGAAGGAGAGACACCTGCTTTACTGCTTGTGAAGTGATTCCCTCCCTCCCCCACCCCCCCACCCCCCCGCACGTAGGAGGGATTTTTTTGTTGTTAGTATGATGAGAAAGGTAACATTAGATCAAGAAGAATTTCTACTGCAGCTTCCATGCGCCAGGTAGGTCCAGCTGGGTTATCAACACAGTCACTTGTGAGACTTGATAAGTAAAGTCAAAAGAATGTGACAGTGTGGCTGGTCCTGGAGGGGTTGTCACATCCTCCAGACTACAAGTCCTCAGGCTGTTTGGGTGTTTTCCTTTTGTTAACTCAATTGTTCATCTCAGTTTTATTGAAGGAAAGAAGGCATGAAGTTAACAAAAAGATAATATTGGGATACTTTGAATAGTATAACAAATATAATTAAATAATATACTCTTAAAAAAACATTATTTATTTTCCCTTTTGTTGTCCTTGTTTTTTATTACTGTGGTTATTGATGTCATCCTTGTTGGATAGGACAGAGAAGTGGAGAGAGGAGGGGAAGACAGGGAGAGAAAGATAAGACACCTACAGACCTGCTTTACAGCTTGTGAAGCGACTCGCCTGCAGGTGGGGAGCCCGGGGCTCAAACTGGGATCCTTAAGCTGGTCCTTGCGCTTTATACCACCTGCTCTTAACCCACTGCGCTACCGCCCGACTCCCTACTTTTTTTTTTTTAACCAGACCACTGCTCAGTTCTGGTTTATGGTGTGGGAGATTAAACCTGGGCGTTCAGAGCCCACACCACTGCTCTGGTAAAAAAAAAAAAAAAAAGTATATTATTTAATTATACTTGTTAAACTATTCAAAGTGTCCCAATATTGTTATATTTGATACTATATACTCTCCTTTTTTTTTAATTTTTTTAATTTAAGAAAGGATTAATTAACAAAACCATAGGGTAGGAGGGGTACAACTCCACACAATTCCCACCACCCAATCTCCATATCCCACCCCCTCCCCAGTATCTTTCCCATTCTCTATCACTCTGGGAGCATGGACCCAGGGTCATTGAGGGTTGCAGAAGGTAGAAGGTCTGGCTTCTGTTATTGCTTCCCTATATACTCTCCTTTATATCAATTTTTTTCATTGATTTTTGGGGAGAGGACAGAAAGAAGAGAGAAAAGAGACACCTGGGTGTAGGGCAATGGAGCGCCTGGTTAAGAGCACACATTACAGTCAAGCCCAGCTCCCCACCTGCAGGGGGAAGCTCCACAGTAGTGAAGCAAATACTACAGTCTCTCTACTTCCCTATCTCCCCCTTGTCTTAACAAATAAAATAGAAAGAAAGGAAGAAAAGAAAATGAATAAATAAAAGAAAAAAGACTGCCAGAAATGGTGGATTCATCTTGTCCACACCAAGCCCAAGATAACCCTAGTGGCAATAATAAAAAAGAAAAAAGCAAGAGAGACACTACAGCACCCCTGGACTTTCCGTAGAGCCCCCCTGGTGCCCACTGTTTATGAAGCTTTCCCCTTGAAGGTGGGGACCGGAGGCTTGATCCTAGCTCCTGACCAATCATAACATTTGTGCTCAGGCAGGTGTGCCATCACCTGGGACCCCTAGCACTGTTCTTGTTTCAGGTTTGAACCCAAGACATCTTGCATAGTTCTTCTTCTAGCGTTTGCCCTTCTTCCGTAGCCAGTCAACAGCGTCAGGTTGAGCCTGATGTAAAGTTTCGAGACCTCCTTTGAATCTGGAGAGGTGGCAGTCGTTGACTATGTGGGTCATAGTCTGTGTGTAGCCGCAGGGGCAGTTCGGGTCGTCTGGCTCCCCAGCGATGGAACATAGAGGCGCACCAGCCATGGCCTGTTCGATAGTGACTGAGGAGGGCCCAATCATAACGTGCTAGGTCAAAGCCGGGTTGACGCTTACAGGGGTCTGTGATGAGGTGTTTGTTCTTTACCTCAGCTGACTGCCAACTCTGTTTCCAAGAGACTGGAACAGAGAAGTTCAGTGTAGGCATAGGGGACCAGATTGGGTGACGAGACGTCAAGCGTTGGACAGGGTGGGCGAAGATATCCGCGTATATTGGCAGGTCCGGTCGAGCGTAGACGTGGGAAATGAACTTACGATGATGCTGCATCCCGACGAATATCTGGCGGGGCGATGTTGCTAAGAACTGGAAGCCATGGAACCGGGGTGGAACGGATGGTTCCAGAAATTATCCTCATGGAGGAATATAATTTGGAATCGACCAAGTGGACATGGGGGCTACGGAACCATACTGGGGCACAGTATTCTGCAGTGGAATAGCATAATGCCAGAGATGATGATCGTAGTGTGGAAGCGCTCGCGCCTCATGAGGAGCTGGCCAGTCTTGCAATGATGTTATTCCTCACGCCCACCTTTGCTGCAGTTTTTATGAGATGATCCTGAAATGACAGGGTGCGATCGAGAGTAACGCCAAGATAGACTGGCTGGGCTTCATGCCGAATTCTTGTATCGTCAAGCTGCACATTAAGCTCACGCGAGGCCAAGGCATGGTGTAGATGGAAAACAGATGATACCGTTTTTGCAGTGCTAGGGATTAGTTGCCATTTTTTACAGTAATCAGATATCAGAGACATGTCTTTCTTGAGTGTTTTCTCGAGGATATCGAACTTGGATGCCTGAGTTGCACAGCAAATGTCATCGGCGTAGATGAACTTCCTTGAAGAAGTTTCTGGGAGGTCATTGATGTAAATATTAAATAGTGTAGGAGCCAGAACAGAGCCCTGGGGGAGGCCACTTGAGACAAGTCTCCATCTGCTAGACTTGTCACCCAGATGCACCCGGAATCTTCTGTTTTGGAGAAGAAACGATATAGTGTTGGCCACCCATGGAGGCAGGCATCTTGAGATCTTGACTAGGAGACCACGGTGCCAGACCGTGTCATAGGCTGCTGTGAGATCAACAAAGACAGCACCTATCTTTAAATTCTTCTGTAATCCATTTTCAATGTAAATTGAGAGGGCCAGGGCTTGTTCGCAGGTAGATCTTCCTGGGCGGAAACCAGCTTGGGCGGGTGATAGGAATTTCTCTGTAAGATGAGAAATACGTGACAGAAGCAGCCTCTCAAGGAGTTTGTAACACACGGAGAGGAGAGAAATTGGTCTATAGCTGGTGGCCAGTGTTGGGTCTTTCTTTGGTTTCAAAACTGCTATTATCTTCGCACGACGCCAAATTTTGGGCATAGATTCGGATTCCAAGATGTGGGACAGGAATGTAGTGAGCCACTTATTTGCCGCGAGGCCCAGGTTAAGAATGAGTTCTGGGGTGATGTTATCATAGCCAGCAGCCGTTCCCGGTTTAATCTTCTTCAAGGCGTCTTCCAGTTCAGACAGTGTAAAGGGAGAGAGTTTTGGAGATGGACAAGATAACCGGAAGTGGGATGACCACTCATGGGAAATTTCTCTTTTCCAGACTGGGTCGATCTTAGCATGTCCAACTTGAGTTAGGTGACTGGCCACTGAGTTTGGAGATACGGGAGGATGGGAGACGGGAGAGGGTTGGCTACCGGCACCCAGACTATGAAGAAGCTTCCAGGCCTTCCTACTTGAGTGGGTGAAGTTCAGACTTTCCGTGAGTTGTTGCCAGGGGGCTTGGCGTGCTGCATCCAGGGAGGCAATGAGATGGTCGGCAACATCTGGGTCTTGCATAGTGAGATGTAAAGACTTTCATTCCACCTCCAAAGTCCCCTTTCTTTCTTTCTTTCTTTCTTTCTTTCTTTCTTTCTTTCTTTCTTTCTTTCTTTCTTTCTTTTTCTTACCAGAGCACTGCTCAGCTCTGGCTTGTGGTGCAGGGAATTGAACCTGGGACTTCGGAGCCTCAGGCATGAGAGTCTCTTTACATAATCATTATGCTGTCTCCCCTGCCCCCTCCAAAGTCTTTTTAACATTAATTCAAAGTCCAAAGTCTCACCTGATCTCACCTGAATGTCATCTAAATCACATATGAGTGAGACTAGAGCTATGATTCATCATTAGACGAAATTCTTCTCTGTAAATCCAGATAAATTAGGTGTTTCTAAAATATAGAATCAACATTCCTCTTAGAAAAGAGAGATACAGGGAATCGGGGGCGGTAGCGCAGTGGGTTAAGAGCACGTGGCACGAATCGCAAGGACCAGAGTAAAGATCCTGGTTTGAGCCCCAGGCTCCCCACCTGGAGTGGAGTCACTTCACAGGTGGTGAAGCAAGTCTACAGGTGTCTTTCTCTCCCCCTCTGTCTTCCCCTCCTCTCTCCATTTCTTTCTGTCCTACCCATCAGTGACATCAACAACAACAATTATAAATACAACAATAAAAACAAGGGCAACAAAAGGGTAAAAAAAAGTATTAAAAAAGAGTGGTCCAGGGTGGAGGGTAGATAGCATAGTGGTTATGTAAACAGACTCTCATGCCTGAAGCTCCAAAGTCCCAGGTTCAATCCCCCGCACCACCATAAGCCACAGTTGAACAGTGCTCTGGTTAAAAAAAAAAAAAAAAGGGTGGTCCGGGAGGTGGCACAGTGGATAAGGTATTGGACTCTTAAGCATGAGGTCCCGAGTTTCAATCCCTGGCAGCACATGTACCAGAGTGATATCTGGTTCTTTCTCTCTCTCCTATCATTTCTCATGAATAAATAAAATCTTAAAAAAAAAAAAAAAGAGAGATGGGGGAGGGGACAGCGGTAGCACAGTGAGTTAAGCACACATGGCACAAAGCACAAGGACCCGGTAAACAACCGGAACCCAGCCCCAGGCACCTCACCTCCAAGGGGGAGTCACTTCACAAGCAGTGAAGCAGGTCTGCAGGTGTCTATCTTTCTCTCCCCTTCTCTGTCTTCCCCTCCTCTCTCCATTTCTCTCTGTCCTAACAACGAAGACATCAGTAACAAGGGCAACAAAAGGGAAAAAAATACCCTCCAGGAACAGTGAATTCATAGTGCAGGCACCTAGCCCCAGCAATAACCCTGGAGGCATTAATTAATTAATATTAAATAAATATTTTTAAAGAGATAAGGGGGGTGAGGCCTGGCAGTAGCACACATATGTGAAGCGCAAGGCACTGTGCAAAGATCCCCACCTGCGGGGTCTTTTCACAAGCAGTGAAGCAGGTGTCTAACTCTCCCCCCCAGTTTCTCTCTGTCTATACAACAACAGTGGAAAAAAAATGCTCACCAGGAGCAGTGGATTTGTAGTGCAGGCACCAAGCCTCAGCCATAACCCTGGAGGCCAAAAAAAAAAAAGAGGGATATCAGGAAGAAAAAGGAATGATGGAGGTCCCAAACAAGGTAAAAAACTAGCAAGGTAGATTTCATTGATTTTTATTGTGTGTGTTTGTTTGTTTTGCAAATCACTTTATTAGAGGGCTGTGTGAATGTAGGGACTTTTGTATTAATTCCATCTAATACTATATCTGGTATAAATAGGTATTCAAGGGCTAGGCAGTGGCATACCCAGTTGAGTGCACATATTAAATACCTATTCAATAAAGTGTTGGTGAAAAATGCATAAATGAGGGCGGAGGTAGATAACATAATGGTTATGCAAAAAGACTGTCATGTCTGAGGTTCCAGAGTCCCAGGTTATATCCTCTGCATCACCATAAACCAGAGCTGAACAGTGCTCTGGTGAAGGAAGGAAGGAAGGAAGGAAGGAAGGAAGGAAGGAAGGAAGGAAGGAAGGAAGAAAGGAGGAAGCATAAATGATTTGCTGATTAAATAGATGCGTATTTCCTAGAGCATTATAGTTTATTCGGTTGTTTTGTTTTAAAGAAGACTGGCAGAGACTGAAAGAGACCACAACATTGAAATTTCCTTCAGTGTAGTGGGTGCAGACTGAGCTTCAACCTGGGTCATGCACATGGCAAATGACACACTAGCCAGGGAGCTATTTCGCCAGTAGGCCCTAGGTCTTTCTTTAGCTCAACTACCTTAATTTCCCCAATCATTTCTGTAAGTTTTCAAAGTTTTACTTTATTATTTAAATCTTTAGAGAGAGCTATTTATATGATAGAAGTCAAAGCACCACGTCAGCACGTGCAGCACTAGGAACTGAGGATAGAACCAGAATAGGAGCCGCAAGCCAGCAAGCCCTGCACTCTACCAGCTGAGCTATTTCCCAGGATACTCTCCCAGTAATTCCTTAAGTGGTGTATTATGACCTTTTTTTTGTACCAGAGCACTGCTCAGCTCTGGCTTACAGTGGTGGTGCAGGGGATAAGGCTCTGAGACCACCAGGGCTGAGTGGTGGCGCACCTGGTTGAGTGCACATGTTACTATGCGTAAGGACCCAAGTTCGAGCCCCCAGTCCCCACCTACATGAGGAAAAGCTTCACAAGCAGTGAAGCAATGCTGCAGGTGTTTCTCTGTCTCTCTTCCTGTCTCCCCCTACCCTCTCAATTTCCAGCTGTCCCTGTGTGATAAGGATAATAAATTTAATAATAATAATAATAAAAAAAAGGAATTTTGGACCTCGGTGTCTCAGGCAAGAGTGTCTGTTTGCATAACCACTATGCTATCTCCCCGCCCTGGTCTTTTATTTAAATACAGCGGTTGACATATAGAGAAGTTGATTGTACTATTCAAACACCTAAATTCTGAGGCTGGGAGGTGACACATCTGGTTAAGCATTATATATTACCATGTATAAGGACTAAGGTTCAAGCCCCACCTCACCCCAAAGCTTCTCAAGTGGTGAAGCAGTGCTGCAGGTATCTTTCTCCCAGTCTATCTCCCCCTTCTCGATTTCTGTCTCTATCCAATAAATTAAATATATATATTTATATATTAAATTTTTAAAAATTACCTGGGGAGTTGGGTGGTAGTGCAGCGGGTTCGCACGTGGCGCGAAGCACAAGGATCCCGGTTGGAGCCCCCGGCTCCTCACCTGCAGGGGAGTCACTTCACAATCGGTGAAGCAGGTCTGCAGGTGTCTATCTTTCTCTCCCCCTCTCTGTCTTCCCCTCCTCTCTCCATTTCTCTGTCCTATCTAACAATGACAACATCAATAACAACAACAATAACTACAACAACAATAAAAAAGGACAACAAAAGGGAAAATAAATGAATGTTTTTTTTTAAATAATAAAGTTGCAATTATTAAAAACAAAACAAAACAACAACAACAAAAAAAACCTGATGGTCTGGGAGGTGGCACAGTGAATAAAAGCATTGGAATCTCAAGCATGATGTCCTGAGTTCAATCCCCAGCAGCACATATACCAGAGTAAAGTCTGGTTTGTTCGCTCTCTCTCCTATCTTCCTTATAAATAAATTAATTATTTTTTTAAAATTCCGGGTTGGGGGCAAAAAAAAAAAATTACATGAACCCTAGTTCACACTCCAGAGCTAAGACTGATTTTGCTCTTTGTGCATCCAGTCCTTTTGTTTGTTTAGTCAACTACACTGAATTGTGATTTTTTTCCCCTCCTAGTAGAGACAATAGAAGGAAATAGATAACATCTCAAGACCAAGCCTTCCCTAGTGTTAAAAAAGCATATTCTGTGAGTGACCATGCAGTTTGTGCCCCACCCAGCAGCTGCGTTTGGTTAGAGGTGGTGTCAGATAAGGAGCTTCTGCTTTAGAGGGACTTGCTTCAGGGGTGCCACTGAGTAGCTCTGTAAGGAGAGTCACTTTTCTCTACTTCTAGAGAAAAACCATTTACATTTATGGAGAAAGTACATGATTAAAACCACCACCACAATCACCTCTTTAATCTTTCAGAATTGGCATCTGATTATTGAGGAGAGATTAGGCTGAGTTGTGGGTAACTCACATATGATAATGCTTTTTTGTTTGTTTTTAGTTCAAATTGTGACATAAACACTTCCCCTGTCAGTAATCTGGTTCTTCCTTTTTCTTCAGATCATCTTTGTCACCTAAAATGACTTGCTTATCTTTCTAGATGTTTTCAGAGTATACCTGACATACTAACAATAAGTATAATATACATGGCTTTATGGTATGACAGTATCAATTTAATCTCAGTCTAACACTAAAAAGTAGTCCTTTAGGAGCTGGATGGTGGCATAGCTGGCTGAGTGCACACATTACCATGCGCAAGGACCAGGGTTTGAGCCCTCACTCACCAACCGGGAGGCTGCTTCACAAGCTGTGAAATAGGTCTGCTGATGTCTTTTTTCCTTCTCCCTTTCCCCTCTCAATTTCTCTTTGTCCTATCAAATAAAATATGAAGGAATAATAAATTTAAAAGGTGCTTCATTAAAAATAGTCACTTAGGATTGGCAAACATTTAAAAGCATGAATAGTATTTATTTATTTATTTATTTTTACCAGAGCACTGATCAACTCTGGTTTATGGTGGTGCAGGGGATTGAATCTGGGACTTCAAAGTCTCAGGCATGACCGTTGTTTGCATAACCATTATTCTATCTACCCCTGTCCTTTGTTTGTTTTTCCAAAGTGTTCAGCTCTGGTTTATTGTGGGGAGTGAGGAGGAGGATTTAACCTAGAACTTTAGAGACTCAGGAATGTAAGTCTATATAGTCTTCCCCCATTCTATTTATTTATTTCAATGAGAAAGGGACAAAGTGGTGGTACACCTGGTTGAGTACACACATTACATTGTGCAAGGACCCAGGATCAAGCTTGCAGTCCCTGACTGTAGGAGGAAACTTCACAGGCAGCAAAGCAGTGCTGCAGGTATCTCTCTCTATCCTTCTCTATCTCCCCCTTCTCAATTTCCCTCTCTCTGTTCGATATATATGTATATGGAGAGAGAGAGAGATACAGAGAGCGAAATACAGTGTGAAAGGGACCAGAGCACTGCTCATCTCTGGCTTATGGTAGTGCTGGGGATTGAACCTGGGACTTTAAAGCCTCAGAACCTTAGATATGAAATTCTTTATGTTCAATCATTATGCTCTCTCTCCAGCTCTGAAATAAAATGTGCAAAGAGATAAGTATTATACATTCAAAGAAGTTTAAGATACAGTATTATAATGATCAATGGCACACCTGGTTAAGTGTACATTTTACCATGCCCAAGAACCTAGGTTCATGTGCCCAGTAGCCACCTGCAGGGGGAGAATTTTCACAAGTGGTGAAGCAGGGCTGCAGGTATCTCTCTCTCTCCCCTTCTATGTCTCCCCCTTCCCTCCCAGTTTCCTCTGTCATATCAAATTACTTTAAAAAAAAAAAAATCTAAAAAAAAAAAAAAAGCAAAGTTTACAGAAAAGAACAAAACTATTCTTGTTTGTATGCTTAACAAAACTATTATTTTTCAATTGATGAACTAACTGTTCAGTAGAAATTCACAGTTGGAAAACAACAAGGGCAACAAAAGGGAATAAATAAATATTTTAAAATGTTAAAAAAAAAAAAAAAAGAAATTCACTATTGGGTTTAGTTAAATAGAGGTGGCAAGATACAAAACCAAGTTCTTAGGTAGGATTTAAAAGGCAAGTGGGTGGGGAGAGCACAGATCCAAGAAGGATTACAGAGGACCTAGTGGGGATTGTATTGTTATATGGAAAACTGGGAAATGTTATGCATGTATAAACTATTGTATTTACTGTTGAATGTAAAACATTGATTTCCCAATAAAGAAATTTAAAAAAAATTGGGAAAGAAAAAAAAAAGAATAGGAAAGCTATCAGAGGAGGGGATGGGATACAGAGTTCTGGTGGTGGGAATTGTGCGAAGTTGTACACCTCTCATCCTATGGTTTTGTCAATGTTTCTTTTTCATAAATAAAAATTTTAAAAAGTCTTCAAAAAATAATAATAATAATAATAAAATAAAAATAAATAATAATAATTAATAGCAGTCAGGGGGGAGGTGGCACCTTGAATAAACATTGGATCTTCAGGCCTGGTGTCCCAAATTTGAACTTCAATAAATATCACATTTACCTAAGTGATGCCCTGGTTCTTATTCTCTCTCTCTCTCTCTCTCTTTCTTCCCCTCCTATTAATTAATCAATCTTTTAAATAAAATAATAATAGGGACCAGGTGGTGGTGCACTAGGTTGAGCACACATGTTACAAGGCACAAGGACTCAGGTTTGAGCCCCCAGACCCCACCTGCAGAAGGGAAACTTTGTGAGTGGTGAAGCAGTGCTGCAGGTGTCTGACTCTCTCCCTCTCTGTCTCCCCCTTCCTCTCAATTTCTTGTTGTCTCTGTCTAATAAATTATTGAATAAAGATAATAAAAAAATATTTTACTGTGTCAATATGTACATGAGGGATTTGGGTTTGAGTCTTCCAGTAATACTAATACTCTATTTGGTATTCAGTGATAGCTCTTCAGGCATGCAGAGTAGAAAGAAAACTGCATGAAAAATTGTTATGAATTAATGTACTCACTAAATTTACTTCTACCTCCAACTTTGTCTTGTTTTCCAGGAAACACAGTTATAAGCTGTTTCTTTCTTTTCTTTCTTTTAATATTTGTTTTATATTTGAGAGAGATGCAGAGAGAGAGAAATAGAAAGAAACACCAGGGCCAGGTGGTGGCGCACCTGGTTGAGCGTACATGTTACAGTGCACAAGGACCCAGGTTCAAGCCCCTGGCCCCCACCTGCAGGGGCAAAGCTTCACAAGTGGTGAAGCAGTGCTGTAGGTGTCTCTCTGTGTCTCTCCCTCTCTATCATCCCCTTCCCTCTCAATTTCTGACTGTTTCTATCCAGCAAATAAATAAAGATTAAAAATATTTTTTAGAAAGAAACACCAGAGCACTGCTCAACTGTGGCTTATGGTGGTGCAGGAGATTGAACCTAGGACTTAGGAGCCTCAGGAATGAGAGTCTTTTTGCATAACCATTATGCTATCTCCCCCACCCTATATGCTGTTTCTAAGCCAAATGCTTTAGTAGGTACTCAAGTGCTGATAAGTTGTCATTTGTTCATTAGTTATTAATAATATGCCTGGTACTATGGGAAGCATCTGAGCTTGTATATGAGAGAAACCCCTAGTCTTTAAGAACTCATAAGAATCAAGAAGACAGGATCCTCTCTGCATCAGAGTCAACTGAACTGTGCAGAGCAGACCAGGGAATAAAGGGAAGCTCCTCAAGGGGGCCTTGTTGCAGCACAAGGGAAAGTCTCTCCAGCCCTCTTAGTTCTTCTCAGACTGAACAGCTAATCAAAACAGCATCAGATGGATTGATGCCGGGCTAGCATGAGGGTGTTTCTTCCCGGGCACGTGCTCTCTGGGTTGGAGAGAACTCCACCGGAGCCAACCTGGGCTGCTGCTCACTCAACGACTCAGGAGAGAGACCAGGAACTCGTGGTGGAGCAGGAATGGAATGTGTCTATTGATCAGAGACAATGCTTTTATGTATTTTGAACTGGAAGTGGCAAGTCGGAAAAAGAAATGGCTAGGGAAGGGGGTGGAGAAAAGGAAAGAGCCGGAAGGTAGAAAGCTTCCATAGCAACTATTGTGAAGGTTTTAACCGGTGGGATTAATTGATACTCTACAGGCAGGGCGGGTCTCAGGCAAAACAATGATTATGTAAATAGACCATAGTATCAGCAATGGAGGATGGGGGGGGGCTGGCGTAAGGCCCGACAGACTGACAAAGAAAAAATCAATTTAATACAGTGCATGGGGGAGCTACAGAGAGCTGGGTATAAATCCTTACTTGACTACGACACCAAGAAGGGACTTTCACGTGAAGAGCAGGGGTGGCATGTACTCTGAGAGTGAAGTTGAGATTCTCAGAGAGAATGTACTTACAGGTGCACTTCAGTGGTTCTTTCCCACATTACATTCTTCTGGACCATAAGAGGGGGCAATGATTGCTTAATCTTTTAGTGGAAGGGCAAGAACTTGTCCAGTGTTGAGCTCTTAGGTGTCTAGGGTAAGTACAGATAACCAAGGCAAAGACAAGAACTTTTTGTAGTCCAGGAGATGTTGCAGTGTATAAGGCATTGGATCTCAAGCATGAGGTCCCAAGTTCAGTCCCTGGCAGCATATGTACCAGAGTGATGACTTGTCTCCTCTCTCTCTCTCTCTCTCTCTCTTAGTTTTATTTATTTATGAGAAAAATTGGAGAGAAAGAACCAGACACCACTCTGGTACATGTACTGCCAACAACTGAACTTGGGACCTCGTACTTAAGCATCCAATGCTTTATCCACTATGCCACCACTCGGAACACTCTGGGTCTTTCTTATCTTTCTCATTAAAACAAATAAAATCTTTTTTAAAAAATAAAAATAAAAAAAGATGAGAGCTTTTCTTCAGCCTCCAGAGCTTTCAAGGGCTCTTAGCTCAAAATAACCTCATATCAGAGCTCATGTGGAGACAGATTCTAGGAATCTTTGGGTAATCTATATCTGGAACCTTCAAGGTGAGCCACTTCTGTTAAAACTTGACTATATTCCTACTGCCTACTGCATTTACTTTGTCTGGATCTTCATCTATCTCATCCAATTTTCTTTCTTTTTACTACTACTACTACTACTACTACTAGTTTACCAGAGTACTGATCAGTTTTGGTTTATGGTGGTACAGGGGATTGAACCTGGGATTTTGTAGCCTCAGGCATGAGAGTCTATTTGCATAACCATTATCCTACCCCACCTTCTTTTTTTTAAAAAAAATTCTTTTTCAAATCTTAGTTTTTTATTTTATTTTTTTTATTGTTGTAGTTAGTATAGTTGTTCTTATTGATGTCATTGTTGGATAGGACAGAGAGAAATGGAGAGAGAAGGGGAAAACAGAGAGGGGAAGAGAAAGATAGACACCTACAGACCTGCTTTGCTGCTTATGATGAGACTGCCCTGCAGGTGGGGAGCCGGGGGCTTGAACCGAGATCCTGATGCTGGTCCTTGCACTTTGTGCTGCATGCGCTTAACCCACTTCGTTACCACCAACTCCCCTTCTTGTTCTTTTTTTTTTTTTTAAGATTACTTATTTATTAGAAATGTAGGAGAGTGGTGGTGGTGCAGTGGATAAAGCTTTGGATTATCAATCACGAGGTCCCGAGTTCAATCCCTGGCAACACATGAACTAGAGTGATGTCTGTTTTTTTCTCTCTCTTCGCCTGTCTTTCTCATGGATTAAAAAAAAAAAAAATGTAGCTGAGAGAGAGAGAGGAGACTAGGTCTAGGAGGCGGCACAGTGTGAGGTCCTGAGTTCAATCCCCAGCAGCACATGTACCAGAGTGATGTCTGGTTCTTTCTCTCTCTCCTTCTATCTTTCTCATGAATAAATAAAACCTTAAAAAAAAAAAAGTGGGGGTTAGATAGCATAACCATTATGCTATCTACTCCTGCTAGGACTTTTTTTATTATTATTTTTTTATTCTGGACCAGTAACAACCAAGCCATGGAGTTCTAACCTAGGTATCTAAAATTCAAAGTAGAATGGGTTCCCTGGGAGATGGTTCAGTTGTGGGCATCACATGTGGTAGAGGAGTGCTTTGGTCTGCCTCTCTTCTCTCTTTTTTCAAACATGAATAAATTTTTTAAATTTATTTTCCCTTATGTTGCCCTTGTTGTTTTTCATTTTTTCATTTTGTTGCAGTGGATTCGTAGTGCAGGAACAGAGCCCCAGAGATAACCCTGGAGGAAAACAAACAAAAAGAAATAATAATAATAAAAGCCTTATAATCTTTTTTTTTTTGGTGGGGGGGACTGGGGAAGACACATAATCTTCGAAAGAATTTTCATTTAGCTAGAAGTTTGCATTTTAATTGACTCTTTTATTTATTTATTTTCCCTTTTGTTGCCCTTGTTTTTCATTGTTTTTGTAGTTATTGTTGTTGTTATTGATGTTGTCACTGTTGGATAGGACAGAAAGAAATGGAGAAAGGAGGGGAAAACAGGGAGAGAGAAAGATAGACACCTGCAGACCTGTTTCACCGACTGTGAATCGACTCCCCTACAGGTGGGGAGCCAGGGGCTTGAACTGGGATCCTTACACCACACCAGTCCTTGCACTTTGCACCACGTGCGCTTAACCCACTGCACTATCGCCCAACTCCCTAATTGACTCTTGATTGATGTGAATGAGTTTTACAAACAAGGATATATATATATATATATATATATATATATATATATATATATATATTTGTTGCCACTGTGGTTTCACTGCTCCTATCCAGTTATTTTTGGATAGTGAGAGACATGGAAAGACACAACAGCACCAAGGTTTCCTCTAGTGCAGTGGGGACCAACTCTCAAATGTGAGCCTGGGCCATGTGATGACAAAGCAGGTGCACTAGCCTGGTGGACTTTCTTTTTATCTCCCTTTTTAAACATTTACTTATTGGATAGGTTAGAGAGAATTGAGGAAGGAAAGTGAAATAGAAAGAAAGAAAGAAAAGAAAGAAAGAAAGGAAGGAAGGAAGGAAGGAAGGAAGGAAGGAAGGAAGGAAGGTAGGTAGAGGGGCCGGGTGGTGGCGCGCATGTTACAGTGCTCAAGGACGTGGGTTCAAGCCCTCAGTCTCTACCTGCAAGGGGATAGCTCTGTGAGTGGTGAAGCAGGGCTGCAGGTGTCTCTCTGCCTCTCTCCCTTTTTTTTTTTTTTAAAGAACTTATTTATTTATTCATGAGAAAGATAGGAGGAGAGAGAAAGAACCAGACATCAATCTGGTACATGTGCTGCTGAGGATTGAACTCAGGACCTCATGCTTAAGAGCCCAATGCTTTATCCACCTCCTGGACCACATCTTTTTTTTTTTTTTTTTTTTAATGTTGAGTGGGCTGTTCCCTAAATGGAGGCAGCCCTACTGGTTGTAAGATGGGTAGTTTAAAGTTTGTTTGTTTGTTTTTTAGATTTTATTTATTTGTTAATGAAAGAAGACAGGAGGAAAGAAAGAACCAGACATCACTCTGGTACGTGTGCTGTTGGAATTGAACTAAGGACTTCACACTTGAGAGTCCAGTGCTTTATCCACTGCACTATCTCCCAGACCACTCTCCCGATCTCCTTCTACCTTCTTGATTTCTGGCTGCCTCTATCCAATAGGTAAATAAAGATAATAAAAAGAAAGAAAGAAAAACACTTTAAGCACTGTTTGAAAGCTCAGAAGCTTCCTCCTGAAGGTGGAACCAGAGGCTTGAACCTGACACAGGGTAATGTGTGTACTTGACCAGGTCTGTCACTGTGATGCCTCCCTTTTTCCCCCATTTATTTACCAGATAAATAACTTACTCAACTCTAGCAAATGTTGGTCCATGGAAGTCTGCTAAGCTACACTACTGATAGTGCTGCATTTCCAGAAAATAGAGTTTGTTTTTTTTTCCCCCAGAGCCCAGCTCAGTTCTGGCATATGGTAGTGCAGGGTATTGAACCTGGGACTTTGGAGCCTCACGCATGAGTCTCTTTGCATAGCCATTTTGCTATCTATCCCTGCCCCCAAATAGAGATTTTAGTTAGGGGAGATAGCATAACAGTTATGCAACAAGACTGTCATACCTGAGGCTCCAAGGTCTCAGGTTAGCTGTCCACCCCACCACAAACCACAGCTGAGCAGTGCTCTTGTAAAAATCAGTTAATTAATTAATTAATATAGATTTTTAAAATTTTATTTCTTTATTGGGGAATTAATGTTTTACATTCAACAGTAAATACAATAGTTTGTACGTGCATAACATTCCCCAGTTTCCCATTTAACAATACAACCCCCACTATGTCATTTATCATCCTTCATGGACCTGTATTCTCCCCGCCCACCCACCCCAGAGTCTTTTACTTTGGTGCGATATCCCAATTCCATTTCAGGTTCTATTTGTGTTTTCGTTTCTGATTGATATAGATTTTTAAGGCAAAGAAAACAGAAATATAAAAACCTTGAGACAAGAACTGGGGCCTGCTTGAAAACTGACAAATAATTCAAGTTGGTTTGGACAAAGGGAAGATAGACTTCTCATACACTCCCCCCCCAACCCACCCCCCACACACACTGTTTTTGAGTATTATATAGTATGTTATAGATTGGACTAGACTAATAGGTAGAGATCATGCTAAAAAGTTGAACCCTGTACTGCCAAAATATGTGACTATTGAACACTTGAAATGGGACAAAGGTGGCTAAAGAACTCTGTTGTCAGTTTTCTCCCATTTAGGCTTTTTTTCAGGAGTTGGCGAGCTGGGTTTCCCCAATCTGAACTAACTTTTTCAGATAGAAGAAGAGAGATGGAGCCAGAGAAAGAAAGCACCAAAGCTCCCCACAGTGTGATGGGGGCCTTAAGTTTGTATTTTTAAGATTGAAGAAGTGTGGAAATTTTTTTGTTACAACTCTTAATTGGACATTTCTTCTTGGTAGTTGAAATTTTAGTGCTTTTTTTTTTTTTATGGGACTGAACCTAAGACCTCTGGAGCCTCAGGCAAGAAAGGTTTCTGCATAACCATTGTACTGTCTCTCCAGTCCTAATGTCTAGATAAGATGTGTTTGTTGTAACATACAGATTGAGGGGTGAGGAGCACTAGTGGCAGTACTTATACAGATTGCAGGGTGAGGGTAAATAGCATAATGGTTATACAAAGAGACTCTCGTGCTTGAGGCTCAGATTCAATCCACTGCCCCACCATAAACCAGAAGTAAACACTGCTTTGGTTTAAAAAAAAGGGGGGAAGCAGGGGTAGATAACATAAAGTTATGCAAAGAGACTCTCATGCCAGAGGCTCTGAATTCTGAAGTTCAATCCCTCATACCACCAAAAACCAGAACTGATGAGTGCTCTGGTAAAAAAAAAAAAAAAAGGGAGCCAGGCGGTGGCGCAGAGGGTTAAGCACACATGGTGCAAAGGGCAAGGACCAACATCAGGGTCCCCCGTTAGAGCCTCCCCCCACCACCTGAAGAGGGTTCACTTCTCTGTCTTCCCCTGCTCTCTCCATTTCTCTCTGTCCTATCCAACAACGACAGCAATAATAACAACAGTGACGATAAACAAAAGGGAAAAAGTTAAAAAAAAAGTCTTAATAAAAAAAAAAAAGTCCCAGATTCAATCCCCTGCACCACCCTAAGCCAGAGCTGAGTTAAAAGAAAAGAAGAAAATTACAGATACAAGCAAAGAGTAGAACTTTGGCAGCTGCTAGCTTTTTTGAGTGCCTTTGAAATGCCATGTACTTTGTTGTGTAAAAGAGACAATATTGTTATGCGTGTACAAACTATTGTACTTACTGTTGAATGTAAAACATTAATTCCCCGATAAAAAAAAATCAGAAAAGAAAAAAAAAAGAGATCCAGATGGCCAAAAAAAAAAAAAAAAGAGATAATAAAGATTCTTATTAAATGTTTTTCCTGATTTGAGGATTTCTAGTTTGTTTATTTTTCCACTTGGTTATCACACTAGCAAACATCCTTCCCACAGAGCAGCACAAAGCTCAGATTGAGATTCAAGGTCTGCAGGTGTCCACATTTGCAGATTCCAGGCCATTAGTCCATTCTTCTCATTCCTTCTAAGGGAACCTGGCAAAGTGGGAATTTAATAGCATTCCTTCCCAGTCTACCCCACTTTGAAATTTATCTACCTCGTTTCCTTCTTTGTTTTCCATAAAGATGGAAGAATACAGGAACAATGTAACATAGAGTCTGCATTTTGAGACATTTACCTTATTGCCCACAGTGTTATCTATGCCCATGGTGAGAGTTGCTCAAATTGGACTCTGTTACCTTAGGGACAAGCCCAGTACTCAGCTGAGCATGAGAAGCCTATTAGGTCCTACTAGCTCAAGGAGCACTTGTCTGGATTTGTTCTGTTCCATTTGAGAGTCTTTAGATTCAGTTGAGTCCAGTTATGATTTACTTATTTATTAAATATTGGAGAGAGACAGAAACTGAGAGAGGAGGAAGAGATAGAGAGGGAGAAAGACAGAGACACCTACAGCCCTGCTTCAACACTCGTGAAGATTTCCCCCTGCTGGAGGGGACCAGGGGCTTGAACCTGGGTCTTTGCACACTGTAATGTGTGCGCTTAACCAGGTGCTCCACCACCTGGCCCCTCAGTTATAATCTTTACAAATAGAAATATGGTGTAGGAGAGAGAGTGTAATAATTATGCAAAAGGACTTTCAAGCCTGAGACTCCACAAAGTCCCAGGTTCAGTCCTTATACCATCAATAAACCAGAGTTGAGCATGCTCTGGTAAAAACAAAAACAAGTAAATGATAAAAATACAATAACAGAGGAAGTCAGAAACTGTTTCAGTTATCTGAGAGGAAAAGGAAGGACACTCAAAAGTATTGATTGGTGTGTCACTTAGAAAAGAAGTGAAGGGGAGTCAGGTAGTAGGTAGCACAGCGAGTTAAGCGCTAGTGGTCGGAAGTGCAAGGACCTGCTTAAGGATCCTGGTTCTACAACCCCCTCCCCCTGCACCTGCAGGGAAGTCGCTTCTCAGGCAGTGAAGCAGGTCTGCAGGTGTCTGTCTTTCTTTTTTTTTTTTCTTTTTAATTTTTTTTTTTTTCTTAACCAGAGCACTGTTCAGCTCTGGCTTATGGTGGTGCGGGGGATTGAACCTGGGACTTTGGGGCCTCAGGCATGAGACTCTGTTTGCATAACCATTATGCTATCTACCCTCCGCCCGGTGTCTGTCTTTCTCTCCCCCTCTGTTTTCCCCTCCTCTCTCCATTTCTCTCTGTCCTATCCAACAATGACAATGACGACATCAGTAACAACTACAACAACAATAAAAAAGGGCAACAAAAGGGAAAATAAATATAAAAAAATTTAAAAAGAAGTGAAGGTAGAAGTAGTAAAGGTAGGACCATATAACTGAGTAAAAATAGGAAATATATATATATATACAGATATAGATAGATATAAATAAATATATGGTCAGCTCATATCTGTGACCAACTGGAGGCAATGGGGACAGAACTCTGGTAGTGGGAACAGTGTGGATTATACTACTTTCTTTATTATTTAATATTTAGTCAATATTAAGTCACTAATAAAATTCTTTAATGATAATACAAATACATACATATTTCTGGAAGACCATCCCTCTCCCTTAGCTTATTATTATTATTATTATTATTTTAACCAGAACACTGCTCAGCTTTGGTTTATGGTGGTGTGGGGATTGAACCCGGGACCTTGTAGTCTCATGCATTAGAGCTGTCTCCCCACCCTTTATTTATTTATTTATTTTTTATCAGAGCACTGTTCAGCTCTGGTTTATGGTGGTTTCCGGGATTGAACCTGGGACTTCGTAGCCTCAGGCATAAGTCTGTTTGCATAACCATTATGCTATCTACCTTCCACCCCGCCCTTATCTTTTAAAGAGATTTATTTACTAATTTATTTGAAAGAGAAGACAGAACTATGGCATCTGTGAAGCTGGGGATTAAACTCAGGACCTCATACTTGAGAGTTCAATGCTTTATTCACTGTACCACCACACAGAATGCTCTGTTTGATTTTTTTTATATTAATTTATTTCCTTTTTGTTGCCCTTGTTGTTTTTATTGTTGTTGTAGTTACTATTGTTGTTGATGTCCTCGTTGCTGGATAGGACAGAGAGAAATGGAGAGAGGAGGGGAAGACAGAGAGGGGGAGAGAAAGACACCTGCAGACCTGCTTCACCACCTGTGAAGCTACGCCCCTGCAGGTTGGGAGCCGGGGCCTGAACCTGGACCCTCACGCAGGTCCTCGCGCTTTGCGCCACGTGCGCTTAACCCGCTGCACTACCGCCGGACTCCCCTCTGTTTAATTTTTTAAAAATTATTTATTCTGTGGTCCGGGAAGTGGCTCAGTGGATAAAGTGTTGTACTCTCAAGCATGAGGTCCTGAGTTGAATCCCTGGAAGCACATGTACCCCGGAGTGATGTCTGGTTCTTTCTCTCTCCCCCTATCCCTCTCATTAATAAATAAATAAAATATATTAAAAAAAAATATTCTATGTGAAATAGCGAGGCTCACACGAAGGAGAAAGAGTTATATGCCCAAGTCCCACTCTATCATATACAATGCCAGAGATCTATAACCACAAGCCTCAGTTAAGCAAGGCATTCATTCTGATAGTGTAAATTTTGTTCATCCTTATTAATATTTTCTATATTCAATACATTCCATGCCGAGTGCTATTTTTTATATATCTGGTTGAATAAAACAATCACTCAAATTAATTTCTCAGGTTTCCTTTACAGTTTTAAATGTAGCCAAATCAACGTTTTAGGTTATTTTATGCTAAGTGACTCCTTATATTTCTGGTCGGTGGTGCTGCCCTAGTGGGTATTTCTCCCCCTCTGGTTGCTTAGTTTAGTTGCTGTGGCAACTAAAGGGGCCTCTGGGCTCAAAGAATTTCCTGGAAGACTTAAGAGGCTAGGGGGAGGGGAGGTTGACTTCAGGGAAGGTTTCCTTGGATGTCATGTTTCTCTCTGTTCTCTCCTTTGAAGAAGGTATCTGTGTTTCAGGAAGGAAGACTGTGCTGTCCAGTTTCATGTCCAGTAATATCAGTTTGAATTCTAAGCCCACAACCAAAACTCCAAAGGAAGATTCACTTCCTCCAGTTTACCGAAAACTTACATACATTCTCCAGGATTTTTTCCACCCCACCCCCACTTCTCCTACCCTGAAGGGGTTGCTAGGTTGCAAATGAATGGGTATTGGGAATTTGGCCGTTGATTACTAGCCCTAAAAGCCTGAATGTTATCTCTCATTTACTCAAGTCTTTATCCACATTGTTTTGCTTGGTTTGCTCTCACAGTGGTGCCACTTCTCTCTCTCCTATCATCCTTCAGTCTCTGTCCACAACTTGCTTAACTCTCATCCATACCTGCTATTTCCATGTCTTGGTTCTTTTTTTTTTTTTATAATTTATTTTTTTTATTGGAGAATTAATGTTTTGCATTCAACAGTAAATACAATAGTTTGTACATGCATAACATTCCCCAGTTTCCCATTTAACAATACAACCCCCACTATGTCATTCATCATCCTTCATGGACCTGTATTCTACCCACCCACCCACCCCAGAGTCTTTTACTTGGGTGCAATATGCCAATTTCATTTCAGGTTCTGTTTTGTTTTAATATTTATATATTTATTTTGGATAGAGACAAATGGAAAGGGAAGGGGAGTTAGAGAGGGAGACAGAGATACCTGTAGCACTGCTTCCCTGCTTGTGAAGCTTCCCCTCCCCCCAAAGGTGGGGACAGGAGCTTGAACCTGGACCTTTGAACATATTTCCATTTTCTTGTGTAGCTAGTGATCAGATGTTTATCTCATGCTTGCAAGAAACGCACAGTATACAGTTAATAGGGAATTGGTCATTCTCTTCAGTCTTATAATTCATCAGTTGAGTAGTCCTAACTGCTTGGGAGAGTATCTAAGACATGGTATGTGCTCAGCAAACATTTGGATTACTTATTTATTTTATACAGATCTAGGGTTTTTCTTTTATTTATTTATTAGGGAGATATGAGGAGAGAGGGAGAGAAGAGCGGAGCATCACCCTGGTACTTGCACTATCAGGGACTGAACTAGGGTCCTTGTGCTTGAGAGTCAAACAATGCTTTAGCCAGTGTGCTACCTCCCAGACTGCCCGATTTAGTTTGGTTTTGACTGTTTTTTCTTTTCTTTTCCTTGTTTCTTTCTTTCTTTTTAATATTTTATTTTCTTTATTTTAAAGAGAGAAAGATCCAGAAAGAGACCAAAGCACTGTTCAGCTCTGGCTTAAGGTAGTGCTGGAGATTGAACCTAGGACCTCAGAACCTCAGGCACGAAAGTTGTTTGTGGAACCATTATGCTGTCTTCTCAGCCCATTGACTAGTATATATTTATTTATTTTGAGTAGAGGCAGAGAAATTGACAGGGAAATGTAGAGAGAAAGAAATATTCTCCCTTGCTGGTGGGATTATGGGTTTGAACCTAGGTTCCTGTGCTCAACCTATAAATAATTTGTTTTAACTGAATTTGATCATATTTCCATATTTGAATGTTAGAGGGAATTTGAGACTAGTAATAAAATATTCCATAATGGGGCTGGGGATAAAGCATAATGGTTATCCAACAACTTTCATGCCTGAGGCTCTAAGGTCCCAGGGTCAGTCCCACCCAGCACCACCATAAACCAGAACTGAGCAGTCCTCTGGTCAATTAAATATAATAAAAATGCAGAATGAGTAAAAATGATAAAAGAGAATGGTCTGGGAGATGGTACAGTGGATAAGGTGTAGGACTCAAGCATGAGTTCAGTCCCTGGTATTGTATACTATATGTCAGAGTGATGCTCTAGCTCTCTTTTGCTAATAAATAAACAAGTCTTTAAAAAAGCAATGAAAAGAAATCAGAAAGGGGCCTGAGGCTGCAAAGGTCCAGCTTTAGTTCCCCACACCATAAACTAGAGCTTAGTAGTGCTCTGGTAAGAAATAAAGGAAGGGAGTGGGGGCGATAGCATATTGATTATGCAAAGAGATTCTAATTCCTGGGGCTCTTAAGTCCTGGGTTCAGTCCTCCATTATCTTAAACAAGAGATGAGCAGTGCTCGGGCAAAATAAATACACACATAAATGAGTATCTAAAAAATAGATATTTTATTTAGATATTTTTTCGAAGGAAGGGAGGAAAAGAAGGCAGAAGGAAAGGAAAATCGGAAGGGTACACTGAGGAAACTGAATAGTGTAGCACAGTTGATTCTGGCAGCTTCAGGTTCCTTCCTCCCAAATAAGAGGGTGCCCTGAAGTGGCCCATTCCTGCCTCCGACACTGTCAACCCCTTTCAAGATCATAGACCCAAAACCTACTATCAAATAGCAGCAGATAATTCCCAAGACTGAATTCTTTCTGCTTACTTGCCTTCAAAGAACCTTAACTCTCAGTAGCACTCACTGTTTAGTGATTCAATTCTAAGCATATGTAAAAGCAAAGAGAGAGAAAAGTGTTTTTGCCCTCCCTCCAGGCTTTTCTAGTAGCATTTTGTCCGTGAAACTAAGAGGCTGTAGCTGCTTTAGAAGAGGGAAGAAGCAGGAAAAAAAAAAAAAAAACACACCAAAACTGGAGTGGGAGGATGGTAGGATGTGGTTTCTTAAGGAGGGGAAGGGATTGTGTTGTTGCTGAGGGTGGGGGCAGAATTTGAGGTCACAGAATTCCGAGAGGTCACAAGATTGTTTAAGGCGGGTTTTGGGTGGGGCTGAGAGGTTGCTTTCACCTCCCCACACACACACTAGGCTCCACCCTTTGTGGAGATTATAAATTGATGAGTAGCTGCTCTCTTGAGCAGAGAGGAAAGGTGGTATATTTCGGTCCTCACTGAGAACCTGGAGAAAACTTGCTGCGGAGAACATTTTGAAGATTTTAGCCACAAGAAGAGGTGCCGCACTCTGGAATCCATCACTGAGATCTTTCTTGGGAGATCAAGCAGAATTAAATTAGGGCAATGGGGTCAGTAAAGGTAAGAATTTCCGCTATTTTTGCTTGCTTGTAATGGTGATTGCAATGTTGGGTTTTATTCTGAGTCACTAGCTGTCTCCAGGCCTTTTTTTTTTTCCTTCCTTCGTCACCCCCCCCCCCCCGCCATGCTACAGTTTTACCAGTTCACATTGAATGTCCTACTCTATCAAGGACATACCCTATTTCCTTTCCAGTCACCTTTTGTCACAGGGGATGGCACCTGGAGAAGTGTTTTCCGTTTACATAACTACAAGCTACTGGGAATGAGATGGCAAAATGTTCAGGGGATGTTGGAGGGAGGGCTGCTTGGTCTGTTGCTTCTCAGCGTGGGTCTCAGCCAGCGTGAGTATTTCTCCGGTAGCATCAACCCTTGAGAAAGGGTCTGGGATTTGTCTGGGGACAGTGGCAATATTCAGCCATCTATTCTGTAACCTAGAGGGTTCCATAGATAAACCAAAAAGAAACCCAGGTCTCCATGTTATGATTTGGAAGTGCAGAGTCTGCTGATAATACATCACATGTCTTATATATTCAGTATTTGAAGGAGAAAGGCATTTTCACTAAGGTAGAGTTATTTGCATCGGAGATAAAAATGTAGCTAGAGAAAAAGGCCTTCAAGCATAGTAATTGATGGGTCTGGGGAAGGCGGAGGGGAAAGGATTAAATAAAATCTGAGCACTAACAGGGGGCCTTCAAGGTACTTTTGCTTTAACCTGGGGTGGGGGATGCCGGCAAATTTGAGAAACTAAAACTCCAGCCTGGCCTGAGAAAAGGAGCTTAAGGTCTGGAGGGCTGGACCTTTAGAAGAAGCATAAAATGAACTACCTTGAGATGTAAATTTAAGACTACATTCACTTGAATTATTCCCTCCTAGATGAGATACAACTGAGTTGATTCTGGCTCTCCCATCACCACCCTCACCAAAAAATGTCTCTTTTGGGTCAGGAGGGAGCTAGTGCTCTCCCCCTGGTGGGTGAAAGTGATTACTACAGTGCTCTGTAGGACTAAAATTGCAAGTGGGGGCAGGATACTGTGGGTAGATGCTGTAGATTACTGTTATCAAGGTTCCTGTGCAATTAGTAAGGTAAAATTAGCAGAGTAAGCCTTTCTCGGAGTCCTAGGACTATTTAAATCATTCTATTGGACGTTGGGTCTGTGCTTTTATCTGTGGAGGTGGTTCTGTTGCGTGTCATTTTTTTGCTTGGTTGGTTTTGCTATACCAAAGCACTGCTTAGTTCCGCTTTATGGGTCTGTGGTGATGCTGGGGATTGAACCTGGGGCTTCCAAAGCCTCGGGCATGCGAGTCATTTTGCATAACAATTATACTATTTCCTGAACCCTGGGGAGGTGTTTTTCTTTCTTTTTGAGTGGAAGTAGTGGTACAGCTTTTATTTAATTTTTTTTAATTTAATTTAATTTTTATTTTTTAACCAGAGCACTGTTCAGTTCTGACTTAAGGTGGTGCCTGGTTTAAGGTGGTGCAGGGGATTGAACCTGGGACTTTGGAGCCTCAGGCATGAGAGTCTGTTTGCATAACCATTATGCTATCTACCCTCCGCCCTTATTTAAATTTTTTTCCTATTTTTTTTTTTTTACCAGGAGCACTGCATAGCTTTGGTTTATGGTGGTGCAGGAACTGAACCTGAGACTTTGGAGCCTCAGGCATGAGTTTCTTTGCCTAACCATTATACTATTTCCCTCCCCTCACCCCTCAACTTCTTTCATGATTAGTGTCCACAAGACTCTCCTAACTCCTGACTAGGTTGCTAATGATTCCAGGCCCAGTAACCCAGTTCTTTTTTTTTTTAACCAGAGCACTACTCAGCTCTGGCATATGGTGTGCGGAAGATTGAACCTGGGACTTTGGAGCCGCAGGCATGAGAGTCTCTGCATAGCTTATGCTGTCTACCTGTGCCCTTAAGTTTTTTTCTTTACCAGAGCACTCCTTAGCTGTCTCACTGTATGTTATGGTGGTGTGTGGGTTTGAACCTGGAATTTTTTGCATAACTATCATGTTATCCCCTCGCCCATTTGCAGTGCCAGGGATCAAACTCAGAACCTCATGCCACACTTTTATCTACTATATGTGTCTGGATAAAATTCCTTTTACTTTCCGCCTTTCATTACTGGATCTCTAGGTTTTTGTTAAAAGTTTATTTCATTTCATTCTAAGAGTTTCACACAGGAGAGAAAAGATAGAAGTCAAAGTGCCAATCCAGCACACTTGGCACTGGGGATTGTCCCAGGAGCTCAGGCATTCAAGTCCTGTGTGCTAGCTGTTGAGCTATATGCCCAACCTGGGTTTTTTGTTTTGTTTTTTACCAGTGCACTGCTCAGCTCTGGCTTATGGTGGTGTGGGGGATTGAACCTGGGACTCTGGAGCCTCAGGCATGGGAGTCTTTGCATAACCATTATGCTATCCCTGCCCCTGTTTTTGTTTGTTTGTTTGTTTTTTGGTTTAATCTTTTTATTTTATTGTTGGATAGAGACAGATATTGGGGGGAGGTAGAGAGGGAGAGAAACATAGATACCTACAGCCCTGCTTCACCACTTGTGAAGCTTTCCCCCTGCAGGTGGGGACCAGAGGCTTGAACCTGGGTCCTTGTGCACTGTTGTAATGTGTGCGCTTAACCAGATGTGCCACCACCTGGCCCCCCCATTTTTTTTTAATATTCCCTTTTGTTGGCCTTGTTTTATTGTTGTTATTGATGTCATCATTATTGGATAGGACAGAGCGAAATGGAGAGAGATGGGGGAGCCGGAGGAGGAGAGAAAGACACCTGCAGACTTGCTTCACCATTTGTGAAGCGACCTCCCTTAGGATGGGGAGACAGGGGCTCGGGATCCTTAAGGCCAGTCCTTGTGCCTTGCGCCACCTGTGCTTAACCCACTGCGCTACCACCCTAGTTTTTGTTTTTATACCATTCATAGACAAAGTTGATAAAGACACATGTGGGATTGGGGAGGTTTCTCAGTCGTTGGAGGACTTGCCTCCATGAAACCCTGTTTTAATCTCTGGCACATGCAACTCCAGAGCAGTGCTTGATCTCACTCATACAAATAGATCTTTAACTGGTATGTAATATGACACAATCACCAAGACTTAAGGGCTGTATCTCTCCTCTCCCAACCCTCCCCAGATGACTGCCCACCTGGTCTTCTCAATCAGCATTGCTGCTATTGGCTCGTTCCAGTTTGGCTACAACACTGGAGTCATCAATGCTCCCGAAATGGTGAGTACCTGGCAGCTGGAGTCAGAATCAGAAGTTATTCCTCCCAGTAGAGTTTCAGGAATTAAAGAATGTACGACAGACTTGGTATTTATCTTGAAGAGGGAGACTTTTTTAGTGGAGGGGCCTTGTTAAATCACTAGAGCGGGAATTTAAAAAAGTCATCTACTCCCCATGCCTTTAGTTGTAGTCAGTATTCTGACTATGGTATGCACTTAATTATTCTTAGGGACAAAGAAGGAAGATGACTTAGGAGAGGGTGGTGGTAATCCAGAAGTGCTACTACCTACTAGGATTTTTTGTGTTACTGTGGTTTGTTAAGTCTCTTATGTCCCCTTTATTCATAAAACAATCATAGTGTTGGAGCATTGGGAGATGAGATGGGAGATAATGTTTACCTCTTTTTCCATCCATCTGCCCTACCTAACCATTTTACTTTGCAGATCATAAGGAACTTTCTGAATTACACTTTGGAAGAGAGACTAGAAGAACCTCCCAGGGAGCTGTTACTTACAACCCTCTGGTCTGTGGCTGTGGCCATTTTCTCAGTTGGTGGTATGATTGGCTCCTTTTCCGTTGGACTCTTTGTCAACCGCTTTGGCAGGTATTGATCAGAAATGGTTACATTGTGCTGTGACTTGCTTGGGAGGACCCCTACTGCCTGAATACTTTCCCATAAAGTGTTAAATTGTGTGACTGACTGGCCTTTGCAGCCCCACTGAGACTGGTTCAATTTTTTTTGTACCAGAGCACTGCCCGGCTTTTGTTTATGATAGTGCAGGGGATTGAACCTGGGACTTTGGAGCCTCAGGTATGAGAGTCTTTATAGTTCAGTATGTAGTTTACCAAAAACACACAAGGTCAAAATTAGGTGCTTAAATTTGTTTCTTGTGCAAGAATTTTCATCATTTCACACATCAGATTAATAGGGAATATTTCATAATTCCTGGTCTGTGACAAATGTGAATAATGGCCAAATAACTGAAAATTTCTAAAAAAAAAAAAGAAAATTGAATCTTTTCATCCTATTTTGGCTAAATAAAACACCTTAGAAGGTGAAGTACTTCCAGGAATGACTGAAGGAACCAGTTAGTTTATTAATCACATGTTCTGAAAAGGGACATGGTTTTCATTTTGTTTATTTGTGAGGCTAATTCCCCCCCACATACACACTAAAACCATTACCTTTTTTTTTTTTTCCTTTTTACCGTAGCACTGATTAGCTCTGCTTTATGGTGCTGTGGGTAATTGAACCTGGGACTTTAGAGCCTCAGACATGACTGTCTCTTTGTGTAATCATTATGCTATCTGCCACTGCCTACCATAAAATATTTAATAAGAATATCACTCCATGCTTTATCTACGGTGCTACCTCCTGTAGCTCTGAATTTAATCTCCTGATTTAATAGAGCTGGATAGTGGTGGGAAAAATTTAATTTCTAGCAAATATCTAATGTTAATTTGTGGACAGCTTTTTGAGAATTGCTGAACAATTTTTTAAAATTTATTTCTTTATTGGGGAATTAATGTTTTACATTCAACAGTAAATACAATAGTTTGTACATGCATAACATTCCCCAGTTTCCCATTTAACAATACAACCCCCACTATGTCATTTATCATCCTTCATGGACCTGTATCACTCAGTTTTAATGTTTTCTTTCTTTCCTTTAAGGCAGAACCTTTTTAGTTTACTTTTCTACCAGAATGGGTGAGAGACCTTGCTTCTAGCAGAATTACTGCGTCTCTTCAAAGTTCAGTTAATGTCTAGCTTACCCAGGCTCCTTGTCTCTGATAACAGGGCTTGAAAGAGACTTGCGACCACTCTCTGTGCTGAGTTCCCAAGCTTACTGTCACTGCCTCCATTATGCTTTTTCATTCTTGATTTCTCTCAGTTGTTGTGATAGTACCTGGTGAATAGTAGCCCCTCTAAATATTTACTGGACTAGCAAATAAGAAAAGATTCTTCCCTATAGCTCAGAAGTTTTTAAACTTAGCTAAAAATACCTAAAAATTTTCCTTAGTGTTGAATTGAAAAAACATGTCCTAGGTTTTTTTTTTTTTTTTAAATAACTAGAGCACTACTCAGCTCTGGCTTATGGTGGTGGTGGTTCTGGGGGACTGAACAATTTTTTTGGGGGGGGGTTAAAATTCTAGCTTCAGCTTGAACACTCAAGGAGAGAATCTTAAGCAAACTCTAGGAACATACCTTGGGTGTAAAAATGAAAATCATTGATCCTTGGGGTATCAGGAGATGACATAACTGGGTGATAAGAGTTTCATACCTACAGCTCTTGAGGGTACCAGGGTCAGTCCCCAGCGCCCAGCATAAGCCAGGGTTGAACAGTGCTCTGGTTAACAGCAAAAAAAAATCAATCCTCTTGCATAATTGTGTGTAAATATATACTCTTGTGACAACAAAAATTCTCTAAATGAACATTTTTCTCAATAAAGCAGTATTAGAGTGGGAGGGGGGCAGGGGAGGATTTTGATCCTGGTTATCAGTGCACTGTTAATAGAATGTGAGAAAGTTAGACCAAGAGAGAAGAACCTAGAGAAAAGTAGGATAAGAGATGGGGCTGGGTGGTGGTATAGCTGGTTGAGCACACACATTATGATGCACAAGGGCCTGAGTTCAAGCCCTCAAACCCCCCCCACCTGCAGAGGGAAAGCTTTGTGAGCGGTGAAGCAATGTTGCAGGTGTTTCTCTGTCTTTTATCTCCTCTTGATTTCTGGCTATCTCTATTAATAAATAAAGAAAACAAATTTTAAAGATTTTCCTGTTTTACTGACTTGTGTTTTAACTTTTCAGGCGCAATTCGATGCTTATTGTCAACATATTGGCAATTGCTGGTGGTTGCCTTCTGGGTTTCTGCAAGTTAGCAGAGTCTGTTGAAATGCTGATCCTGGGTCGCTTGATTATTGGCCTTTTCTGTGGACTGTGCACAGGTTTTGTGCCGATGTATATTGGAGAGGTGTCGCCTACTCACCTACGGGGGGCCTTTGGCACTCTTCACCAGCTGGCCATCGTCATTGGGATTCTGGTGGCCCAGGTACTTGAATTTACACTTAATGAGTTTTAAGGTTTATGGTTTAAGTTAGTACAGATTAATTATTCAAGAATTCATGGCACAAATGCACTTATATATGTTTCAGCTTTATGTGGTATCTGGGATCTCACCCAGCACCAAGTATAAGGACCTACTTGCCTCCAGCTCCCCACCTGTGGGGGAGGGAGGGCATACTTCACGAGCAGTGAAGTAGGTCTGCAGGTGTCTTTATCTTTCTGCCTATCTCCCCTTCCTCTCTATTTCTCTGTCCATGGAAAAAATGTCTGCCAGGAGTTGTGGGTTCATAGTGCTGGCAACAAGCCCCAGCAATAACCCTGAAGGCAAAGAAAAAAATTACTTTTAAAACAATAGTGTTAAGATGGTCTGATTTTTCTAGATCTTTGGTCTGAAATACATCATGGGGACTGAAGAACTCTGGCCCTTGTTGTTGGCCTTCACCATCATTCCAGCTGTGATACAGTGCGCAGCCCTTCCGTTTTGTCCTGAAAGTCCTCGATTCTTGCTCATTAACAGAAAGGAGGAGGAGAATGCTAAGCAGAGTGAGTATACTTCACAACTTCACTATAGACAGTATTGGCGGTTTGTTAGGGGATCAGGGTATTGGCTCTTTTTGTCATCTCCTTTCCTTGCCTTGCAAGGTGGTTTTCTGATTAATCTCCACAAACTTGAGGCATACAATTTCACACTTCAAAATGTATATTACCATGCAATACTCAGCCTCATTCCAAGTGTCAACCCCCCCCCCCAAAACCTTTCAGTCTTTTGGTGATCTCAGTCCCTTCCAGCCCCTAAGAATGATTGAAATGGCAAGGTCAGGCATTGCTAGGATTCATCTTAGGAAGCTTTTTCCTAGCTGCCTTATGAAAAGCAAATTTGGAATAGTACCTTACCCCTATCCTTTCCTCACCAGTCCTCTACCGATTGTGGGGCACCCAGGATGTATCCCAAGAAATCCAGGAAATGAAAGACGAGAGTGCTCGGATGGCACAGGAAAAGCAAGCCACTGTCCTGGAGCTGTTCAGATCCCGCAGCTATCGGCAGCCTATCATAATCTCCATCATGCTTCAGCTCTCCCAGCAGCTCTCTGGAATCAATGCTGTAAGTCACAACTTCTAGGTCATAGTTGTCCTATAATAACTATTTCACTTGCATCACCTTACCAGAAGTGAATTGCACTAGATACAGTTACTGTTCACATTCTTACATATGCAAAACCCTTCCTTCCAAGATTTGCTGGGTCTCTGGGGATTCACTACTCTAAGGTGACTTGATTTTTAGGTACAAAGAGACAAAAGGGGGGGTGGTGGGAAATACTGCTAAATGAGTTATTTTGCTGGTCCTCCAATTTTTTATTATCCGGATTTGATGTTCTTAAGTAGTGAAACAGTGCTGCAGATGTCTGTCTCTTTGCTTTTTTTTTTTTTGTGAGACGCAGAGAGAAAGAAACACCAGAGTACTGCTCAGCTCTGGCTTATGGTGGTGCAGGGAATTGAACCTGGAACTTTTGGAGCTTCAGGCATGAGAATCTATTTGCATAACCATTATGCTGTCTCCCCTGCCCTGTCTCTTTCCTTCTCTATTCCTCCCTCTCAATTTGTCTTATCTAATAAAATTAAAATATAATAATACAGGGAGTGGTGTTAAAATATAATAATATAGGGGGTGTTGCACTGGATAAAGTCTTGGACTCTGGCATAAACCAGAGTGATAATTCTAGTTCTGTTAAATAAATCTTAGAAATATATATGTAGAAAAGACAAAATGAAAATAAATAGCTGGAACTGAGAATAAAAAAGGGGATATAAAACACTGAAGATAATTCACTTGCAGAAAAAAATTGTGCTTTAAAACAAAAAACTGGAGGGGCCCAGGCAGTAACGTATAGAGTTAAGAGCACATGGAGCTAAGCTCAAGGACTGGTGTAGGGATTCCAGTTTGAGCCTCCAGCTCCCCACCTGTGGGGGTGGGGTCGCTTCACCCTTATTGGAGCAGGTCTACAGGTGTCTTTCTCTGCCTCTCTCTGTCTTCCCCATCTCTCTCAATTTCTCTGTCCTATCCAACAACAACAGTAATAATAATAACAATAAACAAGGGCAACAAAAGGGAAAAAATAGCCTCCTGGATTTAAGCCCCAGTAATAACCCTGGAGGCAGAAAAAAAGAAAACTGGACTTCACAAGCAGTCAGATTATTTTGAGAGCTCTATTTAACTGCTATGTATAATTGCTGTTTCAAGTAGCCTCTCTGTTTTTCTCCTGCCAGGTATTCTATTACTCAACAGGAATCTTTAAAGATGCAGGTGTAAAGGAACCAATCTATGCGACCATTGGTGCTGGTGTGGTTAATACTGTTTTCACTATAGTTTCTGTAAGTTCAGTGTTTTGATAATTTGGGGTTGGGAGTTTTTGCCATACATATTCATAGATGGGTTACATGTCTTCTCACCTAGCATGATTTTAATAGTCCTCTTTGAGGTAAAAGAGGAATATTAATACATATACTCAAGTAGTCTTGAAGAGAATAAAATGGATTGGGAAGGGAGGATATGGAAGAAATATGGTGCTTTAAGCTAAGAGTTGGAGAGATGCATCTATATTAAAGATTTTTTTGGCAAGGATATATTTAGATGGTATTTTCATGAGAGGAAAAAACTAAAGTTTAATGATATTTCCTTCTTCCCAGCTGTTTCTGGTGGAAAGGGCTGGAAGGAGGACTCTGCATATGGCAGGCCTTGGAGGGATGGCTATTTGCTCTGTCCTCATGACTGTTTCCTTGTTGTTGAAGGTGAGTGCTCTCTCTGAGAGACAGAAAGGCAGAGGTGGGGGCAGGGTAGAGACTTGGGTTCTGGGACACAGATGGGATGTTGAAATTAGAGATAGTCATATTTGGCAGAAATAACCTGCCAAGAAAAGTGTATTGTCAGAGATAAGTAAACTGCTATAATACATACATTTTTATAATATGATCTTGAAGTAATTATTTTCCCTAATTTAAAGTTGGTGACATGGTCTCAGTCCAAATGTAAATTTTTTGCAATAACACAAAAGGAACCTAGGGCTCTTGACTTAAGTCCAGTAAGTCCATTATGCCACTGCACAAAAGAAGTCTATTATTAGCACTCCTTTCTGGGAGAGTGGATCTTATCCAAGTTGTGTTGTTTACTCTTAACTTTTTATATGTTCATTCCTCATACAGAATCAACATAATTGGATGAGCTATGTGTGCATTGCAGCTATCTTGATCTTTGTGGCCTTCTTTGAAATTGGTCCAGGCCCCATTCCCTGGTTCATCGTGGCCGAACTCTTTAGCCAGGGACCCCGCCCTGCTGCCATGGCCTTGTCTGGCTGTTCTAACTGGACCTCTAATTTTTTGGTTGGACTGCTCTTCCCCTCAGCTGCAGTAAGTAAATTAAAACAAACTCCCAATCAGCTATGTTTAAGATGCTTTAGTGATATTTTCTCACACCTTAGGGTTAGATGCTGGGGACTTTTGAGGCAAAAGCAAGTTAAACACACACAGAGACACACACAGACACGCACACACACACACACGCGCACACACACACACACACACACACACACACACACACACACACGGCGGGCTGACTCACTTGAATACTGACTGCACTGCTTTGCCATGTTTAAGACGCACATTCTAGCCCAGCCTCCACCATGTTGAAGAAAGCTTTGGTGTAAAAGGCTTGAAACCCATTAGCAATGTGAATGTAAGGGAAATAAATCAGTTTGCTCATGACCACATTTTCACACTGATTATCTTTTTTTTTTCCTAGTACTACTTAGGAGCCTACGTTTTTATTATCTTCACCGCCTTCCTTGTTATCTTCTTGATCTTCACCTTCTTCAAAGTTCCTGAGACCCGTGGCAGGACTTTTGAGGAAATAACACGAGGCTTTGAAGGGCAGGTGCAGGATGCTGAGAAAGGCCCCATGGAGATGAACAGCGTCCAGCCTGTGAAAGAGAGCACCACCAACGTCTAAGCCATTCCTCCCCACCTCCCTCCCAATATGAGAAAGCCACCTCTCCACAGGAAGGGAGAGCCATCATCAGGTTGTAACCCAGGACTGTTTATGAATGCTGCTACTTGATTCCTTTGTCATCCCACACACTCCATGAGCACTTCAGATGTTTATGGTGTTCAATACTGGGGTTAGTTGTATCTCCAATGGCTTTTTAAACAATTTATTTCTTGGACATTCTCTTCTAAGGAGAGACCAAATGAACCTACCTTCATTCAGGAGAAACTGGTTGCTTGGCAAATGGCGACTTTGCAAGCTCTTCCTGTCTTTGATTTTGCTGTTGCTCTCAATAGGGGAGTGAGGGTGCATGCAGTTCCCTGACCTCAGAAAGCATATACTGTATGGAAGGCAGCAAGGGATGGTGGTAAGAGCTCCTTCCTGACTTCCATACAGCTCTGCAGAGCAAATTAACTTGTATTTATTTTCTGGTTTTATTGCATAAATATTTATTTTTTTAAATATAAAGTAATTTTACCAAATAATGAAATCATAAGGAAATTGAGGTTGGAGGGAGGTGTTTAAAGAAGTTAGAGGGTAGAAGACTGAGATCAGAGAGGTGATGGTACAGAATTTAGAGGGAATATGACCTTACTGGAAAAGGCTTCACAGTGTGCTGTGCGAGGTCAGCATGCTGCTGACCTCTTCACAATCTCTGTCCTTCAGATGGAAAGTCTTGTTTCATTTCTCAGAGAAGTCATGTGCCTGTGTAAAGAAGCTACTGATTTCCTTTGGAACTTTTCTCTTTAAGACTATATTTAGTTTATACTTGAAATCTAGAATTATTACTAAACTGGGTATCTATAGTTAGTGGTGGTGGATGGGTTCTCACATTGAATGGTGTCCAGTGAAGGGAAGGTTGTATCTCTAGAAATTCCTTCTCTCCCCCCTCACTGTACCAGACAATTTCTTTACCCTTGTAAGTGGGCTCACTTTTTAAAAAATATTATTATTTTAAAGGCCTGCCACCCATCTAGTGATTCTTGGTAAAGGCTCAGAATTTCTCCATTTTGTTCTTTAGGGGGTTTTATATTTTGTTTTAACCTGTAGCATTACAAGAATTCAGAGGAGCGTGTTCCTAGCTATCCTGAACTTGTAACCTCAGCTCTGGGAGGAGATTTTTTCCTGAACATTTATGATTCAGTTTTACATATGTTGACTGCATGCCTGTTGGTGTCTGTTACTATGTCTAGTCACCCTAGTTACCATGTAACCGTAGTACTGTGTCAAGTGCCCTTAGAGGATCTGAATCTTTCCTACAGACCACATGTGAGACTGAGTAAATGTGCAGAGTAGTCCACACTTAAGGGTGAACGGTTGAGCACTGTCACTTTGCTCTGGGTGACTTGCTTCTTTTGTGCCCCCACAGCCCCCTTTTGGATAGTGTGTTCAAACTTATTCCTGTGTGCGTAAATAACACTGCCTCTAATGGGTGGAGTTTGCGTGGATGGCTTTCTTCAAAACTTAAGGGTCCAGTTTCTTCTTTTGTTGGCACACTCGGGAGATGGAAGTAGGAGAGAGTAAAAGATCAAGACATGAACCTTTCTGGGGGTGTCAGCCGAGGGAGACATTCTCTTTAAGGGAGATAAGAGATAACTAGAGAATTCCAAGACTGAAGCCATTCAGAGAGGTAGGTGGGATGGAGAGATTCGTGCTCACCACAGTCCCCAGGAACCAGGATTTCCTTCCCTGGACTTGGGACCCTGAAGATACGTAACCCTCATCTTGCTTTCTCTTTCGTTGCTCAATCTCCCTTTCCCCACTTGGTGCTTACACGTCTCAGACCCTTAAGCTAAGCCCTTGAGTGTGACAGTGCTCGAGTCCTCACTTGTTCCCATTCTCATTCCCATTCTCTGGTCCATTGACAAGCCTCATAGCTTGGCACAGGGCCTTGTCTGGAACATGTGACTTTACTCCAACTGCACCTCTATCTCTGGCTCCTCAAAATCGGAGAATGGCAATGATGCAGTGTGGAAGCTTTTCATTTGTAATCCTTTCTCAGTGACCAGATTGTGAATATTTCCAAATGGATTTTCTATTAATGTTACTGTGGTTCTTGGTTTTGAAATAAAACTTCTGAATGTATATATGACATCACAGACTTTTTGTTTTGTTTTGTTCTGGGTTTTATTGTCTTTGTAACAACAAAGTTAGCTCTAAGTTTTGATATGGGAGGCCAGGCAATAGCACAGTGGGTTAAGCACAAGGACGTGTGTTAAGAATCCTGGTTCTAGCCCCTGACGACTCCCCACCTGTACTTTGAAAGTGGTGAAGCAGGTCTGCAGATGTCTTCTCCATCTTCCCTCCTCTCTCAATTTCTCTGTCCAGTGACAACAGCAACTATACCACCAATAACTTAACAACCACAACAAGGGAAACAAAATGGGAAAAATAGCCTCCAGGAGCAGTGGATTTATGGTACAGGCACCAAGCCCCAGCAATAACTCTGGAGGAGGGAAAAAAAAACAAAAACCTCTGGTATGGGGGTGCTGGTTGGTGATACACCTGGTCAAGCACACATGTTAAAATGCAGAAGAATCTGGGTTTGAGTCCCCCATCCCCACTTGCAGGGGTGAAGCTTTGCGAGTAGTGAAGTAGATCTATAGATGTCTAAAAAATAGATTGTATCATACCCTGGTAGCTCCAGCGGTGGTGGAGCATTTCTAAACATGCTGGACAGAAGTGCCCTGCAGCGGCACACCTGGCTGATAGCAAGAGCACTCCGTCATGCAGAGCTAGGGAGCAAGCACATCTTCATATGTGGGAGGGAAGACTCTACCCCTGGGCTCTGCCTCTGCTTCTGCTTGCTTCTTTTCTTTTTAAAAATATGTTACTGAATAGAGACAGAAATTTAGAAAGGAGAGAGTGGGAGAGACAGACACCTGAAGCCCTGCTTCACCACTCATGAAGCTTTCCCCCTGCAGGTGGGGCCAGGGGCTTGAACCCGGGACCTCAGCACTGTAATGTGTGCACTTAACCAGATGTGCCACCACCTGAACCAACCTACCTTTCTTCCTTTCTTTTCATAAGATAGATAGAGCCAACAATTGAGAAGGAAGGGGGTGATAGGGAGAGACTGCTTCACTTGCAAAGCTTACCCCCTGCAGAAGGGGAACTCTAGCCCAGGTTCTTGTGCACTGTGACATGGGTGCTCAACCAGGTGAGCCACCACCACCCGGCTCCTGCCTCTGTTTTCTTTAATGTTCACCCCATACTGATGTCAGGGTACCCACATGACATGTATCACTAGCCTGCTTAGGACCTTGAAGAGGTTCCAATTACAGGAAGTGTCTTCGAAGCTCTTTTTAGCAAATCATGCAACCCCAGCACTAGGGCAAAAATCCCATACCTAGCCCCAACTGCATTGAAGGAAGTAGCATCTGCAACTTGGTGGCTGAAAAAGCATTAAGATAAAAAGCAGGGGTTCGGGCGGTAGCACAGCAGGTTAAGCACAAGTGGTGCAAAGCGTAAGGACCAGCATAAGGATCCTGGTTCAAGCCCCCGGCTCCCCACCTACAGGGGAGTCACTTCACAGGCGATGAAGCAGTTCTGCTGGTGTCTGTCTTTCTCTCCCCCGCTCTGTCTTCCTCTCCTCTCCATGTCTGTCTGTCCTGTCTAACAATGACAACATCAATAGCAACAAGAATAACTACAACAACAATAAAAAGACAACAAGGGCAACAAAAGGGAATAAATATTTAAAAGAAAAAGATATAAAGCAGAAAGGGGAGCAAGGGTGGTGACACAGACCTTTGGTGGTGGGAATGGTCTTGGTATACACTATTAACTTATAATCCTATAAATCATTATTTAATCAATGCAAGGGGAAAAATAGATTGAAATTCATGTGAAGAATACACTTTGAAAAGGTATACTAATACCATGCAAAGGAAGTGCTGATAACATATTTAAAAAGAGGTCAAGGGAGTTGGGTGGTGGCACTGGGTTAAGCAAACGTGGCACAAAGTGCAAGGACTGGTGTAAGGATCCCGGTTCGAGCCCCCGGCTCCCCACCTGCAGGGGAGTCCCTTCACAAGTGGTGAAGCAGATCTGCAGGTATCTTTTCCCGTCTCTGTCTTCCCTTCCTCTTTCCATTTCTCTCTGTCCTACCCAACAACAACGATATCAACAACAATAATAACTACAACAACAATAAAAACAAGGGCAACAAAAAAATAAATATTAAAAAAAAAGAGATCAAATACACATCTGAGAAATAACACTGTTTAGGAGAACAAAGAAGAGTCTAGTCCTAAACACTAGAGATAGTATTATGTCCATACAAGGAGTTAAACATCAAACAGCCTTTTGGTTAATAGAATATTTATTGGGGCCAGGTGGTGGCACACCTGGCTGAGCACACATGTTACAATGTGTGGGTTGGAGCCCCTGGTCCCCACCTGTAGGGGGAAAGCTTCACAAGTGGTGAAGCAGTAGTTCAGGTTGTCTTTCTGTCTATCTTCCTCTATGTCCCCCTTCCTCTCAATTTCTGGCTATCTCTACCCAATAAATAAAGATATGGAATATTTATTTGAATATACAGCCTATTTCTATTGTGGAAAGATTGATTTCCTCCCAGGAAAATAATGATTGAGAGAGGGGAAGAGAAGGGCTGAGGGGCTTTAGGATCTTGGTTCAATGATGGTGGGAAAGGACCCAACTTGAGAGTGAGGGTGTCACAGGGAGATGATAAATTGTATCCACATGTCAACAACTGTATTGTAATTAACTCCTTAATAAATAAATTAAATTAAATTAAAAAAAAGAAAATAATTGAGAATTGGCATTGGATATGGAGATCATTGTGATAATAGCAAGAACAATTTGGTGGATTGATGTTTAAAATGTGATTGTTGGGTGCCAGGCAGTCGCACACACATTAGCATGTGCAAGGACCTACATTCAAGTCCTAATTTTCACCTGCAGGGGAGAAGCTTCATGAGTGGTGAAATAAGCATTGCAGGTGCCTCCCTGTCCCTCTCTTACCAGAACACTGCTCAGTTGTGGTTTATGGTAGTATGGGGGACTGAACCTGGAACTTTGGAAACTCAGGCATTAGACTCTGCATAATTATGCTACCCCCACCTCTCTCTTCCTTATTTATTTATTTTGCCTCCAGGGTTATCGCTGGGGCTTATGCCTGCACTATGAATCCACTGCTCCTGGAGACTATTTTTTCCCTTTTGTTGCCCTTGTTGTTTATCATTGCTATTGTTATTATTATTATTGTAGTATAGGACAGAAAAATTGAGAGGAGGGGAAGACAGAGGGGGAGAGAAAGCTAGACACCTGCAGACCTGCTTCACCACTTGTGAAGCAACCCCCCTGTAGGTGGAAAGCTGGGGGCTTGAACTGGGATCCTTATACCAGTCCTTGCACTTTGTATGTGTGCTTAAACGGCTGCACCACCACCAAGTGCCTCACCCCTGTTTGCCTATCTTCCCTTCCCCTTAATTTCTCTGTCCTATCAAATAAAGAAAAATGAAAGGCTGCCAATAATGCCTGAATGGATTACTCATGCAGGCACCAAGCTGAGCCCCAGTGATAACCCTGGTGGCAATTAAAAGAAAAAAGAGAGGGAGAGAGAGAAAAGTAAACTGTTGGTGAGCAGAGGATACAACAAAGGACACCCAATTTCCCAGCACCAACTTAAGCCACAGCTGAGCTCTGGGGAATAAAAAAAAAAAAAAAAAGGAAGGCAAATCAAAGTTTAGAAATGTGATTGTCAGGCTGGGGAGATAGCTCAATGTGATAAGAGCACAAAATTTGAATACTTGAGGTCCCAGAGGTTTCTTCTTCCTTCTTTCCTTCCATTATTTTTGTAATTTTTTAAAAAATTTATTTTCCCTTTTTGTTGCCCCTGTTTTTTTTTCTATTGTTGTTGTAGTTATTATTGTTGTTACTGATGTCATCGTTGTTGGATAGGACAGAGAAATGGAGAGAGGAGGAGAAGGCAGAAGAGGGGAGAGAGAGAGACAGACACCTGCAGACCTGCTTCACAGCCTGTGAGGCAACTCCCCTGTAGGTGAGGAGCCAGGGGCTTGAACTGGGATCCTTACACTTTGCGTCACCTGAGCTTAACCCCCTGCGCTGCTGTCCAACTCTCTGTCTCTCTTTCTTTCTTTCTTTTTTAAAGATTTTCTTTATTTATTCATGAGAAAGATAGAAGGAGAGAGAGAGAAAGAACCAGACATTACTCTGGTACATGTGCTGCCGGGGATTGAACTCAGGACCTCATGCTTGAGAGTCCAGTGCTTTATCCACTGCACCACCTCCCGGAACACCTCTCTCTTTCTTCCCTCCCTCCCTCCTTCCTTTCCTTATCTCTTTCTTTCTTTCTTTCTTTCTTTCTTTCTTTCTTTCTTTCTTTCTTTCTTTCTTTTTTCCTTTTTTAAGATTTTACTTATTAATGAGAAAGATAGAAGGAGAGAAAGAATCAGGTATCACTCTGGTAGATGTGCTGCCTGCTGAGGACTGAACTCAGGACATAATGCTTGAGAATCCAGTGCTTTATCCATTGCGCCACCTTCTGGACCACTTATTTATTGGATAGAAACAGCCAGAAATTGAGAAGGTAGGGAGTGATAGGGAGAAAGACCCAGAGACACCTGTAACACTGGTTCACCACGTGGAAAGCTTTCCCCCTGTAAGTAGAGACTTCCGGCTGGAACCCTGGTCCTTGTGCATTGTAATATGTGCTCAACCAGGTGCACCACCACCTGGCTCCAGTTCCATTGGTTTCTAGGTTAAGTACTCATACTACAATCCACCATAAGCAAGAGCTGAGCAGTGCGTTTCTCTATTTTCCCAGGTTCACCCCCACACCACCATAAACCAGAGCCAAGCAGTACTTTGGTAAACAAAATTAAAAAATAAATAAAATAGAAAAATAAAGGGGACAGGCAGTGGCCACTCCCCCTTCCCTCCTGAGTTCTGGTTGTCTTTAATAAATAAAGATAATTACTTTTTAAAAGTTGTATTTATTAATGAGAAAGATAGGAAGAGATAAGGAAAGAACTAGACACCACTCTGGTGCATGTGCTGCCAGGGATTGAACTCGGGACTTCATGCTTGAAAGTCCAGTGTTGTATCCACTGCACCACCTCCTGGACCACAAAATAAGCAAATGTTTTTATTTTTGTCTCCAGAGTTGTCATTGGGGCTCGGTGTCAACACTAAGAATCCATGGCTCCTGGTGACCTTTATTTTAATTCTCTCTTTCCTTCTTTCTTTCTCCCCTCATTTTATTCAACAGGACAGAGAGAAATTGAGAAGAGGAAGGAGAGATAGAGAGAAAGAAAGACACCTGCAGACCAGCTTTGCCACTTGTAAAGCATCTCCCCCCCCCCCTTTGTGGGGAGCAAGGGGCTCAAACCCAGATCCTTGTGCTTTGTACTATACTATGTGCACTTAGCCAGGTACACCACTGCCTGGCTTTCATAAGCACATCTTAGAAAGAATAAAGTAGGGGCCAGGCAATGGTGCATCCACTTGAGTACACACATTACCATGCACAAGGAAGGTCCTAGCTTCAAGCCTCCCCTCCCCCCAAACACAGGGAGGAAGTTTCAATGAGTAGTGCTGCAGGTGTCTTTCTTTCTCCCTCTATCTCCCCCTCCTGTCCCAATTTCTCTCTGTCCTATCAAATGAAATAGGAAAAAACAAATGGAGTCAGGTGATACTAATACCTGGTTGAGCTCACATGTCACAATGCGCAAGAACACAGGTTTGAGCCCCTATTCCACACCTACAGAGGGAAAGCTTTTCGAGGAGTGAAGCAATGCTGCAGATGTCTCTTTGTCTCTCTGTCTCTCTCCCTCTCCACTTCCCCCTTGATTTCTGGCTGTTTCTATCCAATAAATAAAAGATAATATAAAAATTTTTAAAAGAATAAAATGATAACATGACTCAGTATATCAAGAGGACCTAACGTCTATTCTTGGAATAAGTGTGTTTGGATCAACATTAAGAATTATGGTTGGTGGGAGTATGGACCGACCAGTCAACGCCCATGTTCAGCGAGGAAGCAATTACAGAAGCCAGACCTTCTACCTTCTGCAACCCTCAATGACCCTGGGTCCATGCTCCCAGAGAGATAGAGAATGGGAAAGCTATCAGGGGAGGGGGTGGGTTATGGAGATTGGGTGGCGGGAATTCTGTGGAGTTGTACCCCTCCTACCCTATGGTTTTGTTAATTAATCCTTTCTTTAATAAAAAAAAAAATGTCCATTAGTGCAAAAAAATAATAAAATAAAAATAAATAAATACATAAAAAGAAAGAAAAGAAAAAAATCATCTATAGAGTTATGTCACTGACCACTGAAGGTTTTCTTAAGTTTATAATTTTCAAGTGCCATCTCTTGTTACTTTAACCCTTGGTAACCACAGCCAAGAACAAAAAAAAAAAAAAAAAAAAAGAATTATGGTTGGACAAACTATCAAATACTTAGAGGAAAATATTGGCAGAACTCTTTTCCGCATAAATTTTAAAGACATTTTCAATGAAATGAATCCAATTACAAAGAAGACTAAGACAAGTATAAACCTATGGGACTACATCAAATTAAAAAGCTTCTGCACAGCAAAAGAAACCACTACCCAAACCAAGAGACCCCTCACAGAATGAGAGAAGATCTTTATATGCCATACATCAGATAAGAGTTTAATAACCAACATATATAAAGAGCTTGCCAGACTCAACAACAAGACAACAAATAACCCCATCCAAAAATGGGGAGAGGACATGGACAGAATATTCACCACAGAAGAGATCCAAAAGGCTGAGAAACACATGACAAAATGCTCCAAGTCTCTGATTGTCAGAGAAAGGCAAATAAAGACAACAATGAGATATCACTTCACTCCTGTGAGAATGTATACATCAGAAAAGGTAACAGCAACAAATGCTGGAGAGGGTGTGGGGTCAAAGGAACCCTCCTGCACTGCTGGTGGGAATGTCAATTGGTCCAACCTCTGTGGAGAACAGTCTGGAGAACTCTCAGAAGGCTAGAAATGGACCTACCCTATGACCCTGCAATTCCTCTCCTGGGGACCTAAGGAACCCAACACATCCATCCAAAAAGATCTGTGTACACATACGTTCTTGGCAGCACAATTTGTAATAGCCAAAACCCGGAAGCAACCCAGGTGTCCAACAACAGATGAGTGGCTGAGCAAGTTGTGGTATATATACATAATGGAATAATACTCAGCTGTAAAAAATGGTGACTTCACCGTTTTCAGCCGATCTTGGATGGACCTTGAAAAAATCATGTTGAGTGAAATAAGTCAGAAACAGAAGGATGAATATGGGATGATCTCACTCTCAGGCAGAAGCTGAAAAACAAGACCAGAAAAGAAAACACACGTAGAACCTGAAATGGAATTGGCATATTGCACCCAAGTAAAAGCCTCTGGGGTGGGTGGGTGGGGAGAATACAGGTCCATGAAGGATGATAAATGACTGTTAAATGGGAAACTGGGGAATGTTATGCATGTACAAACTATTGTACTTACTGGTGAATGTAAAACATTAATTCCCCAATAAAGAAATAAATTATATATAAAAAAAAAGAATTATGGTTGGGGTGGGGGCTGGAAAAAGGACACCGCAAATACCAGATAGCTGCTGTAAGTTTGAATTTCTCCCTCTGCACCCTCACCCCCACCCCACTACAGAGGGGTAAGGTAACCAGCTACAGACAAAGAAGTCAATCAAATTATCAAGATTCCAAGTTTAGCAGGAACTCATCCAAAGGATGGTATTTTTTTTTTTCTCCCAAGGGGGCTGGAGCTCTTTCTGATTGGTCAACTTCCTTGACCAATCTCTTGTCTCTTCTGGGCCTGCGAGAGTACACCCCCTTAGTTTTCTTTTAATTTTTCCCTCTAGCTCTTTGGTTAATGTTGCTTTTTGCAATTGTTTTTGCTTTGTTTAGGAGGGCGGGAGGTTTGGTATAGCAAATTTGGAAGAGTTTAAACTGCAGACTAATATTTAGGTGTGTTTTTTTTTCTTCTTTTTCTTTTTAAAGATTTTATTTATTAATGAGAAAGATAGGAGGATAGATAGAAAGAACCAGATATCACTCTGGTACATGTGCTGCCAGGGATTAAAATCAGGACCTCATGGTTGAGAATCCAATGCTTTATTCATTGCATCACCTCCCAAACCACACTCCTTTTTCCATTAATTAGTTTATTTCCCTTCTTACTGCTTTGACCAAAATTAGACTTTGTTATTCTTACATTTCACTTACTGATGATTGGTTATGCTCTCTATTGTGGTAGTAGCGGTAATTTTGTTTGTTTTTGTCTTTCTTCTCTCTTTTCTTTTTCTTTCCCAGTTTCTGTTTTGAAAAATCTTAGCTTTTGCTCCTGTTTTTGCTGTATTCACTGCTTGTGATTTATCTTGTGTAAGAAGTCTGATGTGATAAGGTTTTTCTTTCTCATTTTCTTCCTTCCCATTCTCTTGGATGTATGGTTGATAGTTGTTTGTTCTAATTGTCTGTTCTTGCTTTGTCTTTTTATTGCTGTTCTGTTTTATTTCATTTTGTGTTTTGTTTTTGGAGGGAGAATTTTCATAACTAACCAGTTACAGTTGAACCGCATTAATCATTATGTTGTTGTTGTATTTGCTGACGTTCGTGATCTCAGTTGTAAAAGGTGTTTAGTTTGGTGTGGATTTCCCCCACTCAACACAACAACTGAACGAAAATAGCCAAGACACAAAATACCAACCAACCAAACAAACAAAAACAGTAAAATCTAAAACAGCTAAATCAACTAAAACGATGAATCAGGACAGAAGCCCAGATAAATTCTAAGTAATACAGAAGCAACTAAAAGTGAGGAAAATATCTAAACAATAAACTATCAAACATAAATTCAAGAGATAGTGGGAAAGAAGAGAAAAGAAAGGAAGAAAAAGATAAAAACCATATCACATCAAACTTCTTACACAAGATAAATCACAAATAAGCACAAGTGAATACAACAAAAACAGGAGCAAAAGCTAAGATTTTTCAAAACAGGAGGAAAGAAAAAGAAACGAGAAGAGAGAGAGAGGAAAGATCAAAAACAAAACTACCACTACTACCACAATAGAGAGCACAATGAATCACAATGAATCAGTAAGTGCAGTGCAACAACAACAAAGTCTAATTTTGGTCAAATTAATTGATGCATTAATCATAGGAGTGATGAAAGCTTTTGAGGAAAATACTGTCAGAAATAGGGAAACAATGAGTCCCTGAAAGAAAATACAAGCTATCTCTAGGTAATTAGAGAACTGAAAGCTGAAATAGCTGAGCTAAAAAGCCAGCTAGCAGAACAAGCTACTACTGTTAACTGAACAAGGAAAAAGAAAAAAAAAAAAAGCAGAACTGAAGAAGGAAGCTGAAGAAAGGAAGAGCAGAATAACAGAAGCAGAGAACAGAATAAACCAGACAGAGGGTGAGTTAGAGAAAACTAAGAAAGAGGTAAAAGAGCTAAAAAACAGAGATTGAGAGACACTGAAAACAACAGCAGACACATAAGGGATGACTCAAACGAAGTAACATATGCATAGTTGGCCTACCACAGGAAGAAAGAGAGGAAGGGGAAGAAAACATCCTAGGAGATAATATAAGAAAATGTCCCCATGCAAAACAATGGAAAGGACATTAAACATTCAGGAATCCCAGAGAGTCCCAAACATAATTAACCCAGTAGTTACAATGGAAAGAAGAAAGGATAAAGAAAGGATCCTGAAGGCTAGGCTGCAAGAGAAAAATAAAAAGTCACATACAGAGGAAAACCCATAAGACTTCTCCAAAAAATTCTAAAAGGCAGAAGAGAATGGCAAGATATTTACTGAGCTCTCAAAGAAAAATTGTTTCAACCAAGGATAGTATATCCTGCCAGACGTTCATTAAGATTAGATGGAGGGATAAAAAACCTTCTCAGAGGAGTTGGGTGGTAGCACAGCGGGTTAAGCACATGTGGCACAAAGTGCAAGGACCCGAGTAAGGATCCCGGTTCGAGCCCCCAGCTCCCCATCTGCAGGGGTGTCTCTCCACAGGCAGTGAAGCAGGTCTGCAGGTGTCTGTCTTTCTCTCCTCTCTGTCTTCCCCTCCTCTCTCAATTTCTCTCTGTCCTATCCAACAATGAAACATCAATAACAATAATAACTACAACAATAAATCAAGGGCAACAAAAGGGAATAAATAAATAAATAAATATATATATATATATATATATATATATATATATAACCTCAGATAAGCAACAGTTAAAGGATGCAACTATCCCCAAGCCTGCCCTGAATAGTTCTAAAAGACCTCCTATAAACAAGAACAACATCACAAAAAAACTTGCCATATATTGGAACACGCAAAAAAGTGTTGAATATGTGGTCCGGGAGGTGGTGCAGTGGATAAAGCATTGGACTCTCAAGCATGAGGTCCTGAGTTCAATCCCTGGCAGCACATGTACAGAGTGATGTCTGGTTCTCTTTCTCTTTTTTCCTTTCTCATTAATAATATATGTAAATTTTTTAAGTGTTGAATAATGGCACTGGAATACCTTAAATCCCTAATATCAATAAATATTACTGGCTTAAATCCACCCAATAAAAGGCACAGAGTAGGAGGATGGATCAGAAAACACCACCCAACCATATGCTGCCTGCAGGAATCCAACCTGACCCAACAAAACTAACACAGACTCAAAGTGAAAGGATGGAAAACTATCATAGAAGCTAATGGATCCCCCACTCCAGGGGAAAAAAAAAAAAAGGCTGGAGCAGCTATTCTCATCTCTGACACAACAGACTTTAAAATAAAGTAATAAAAGATAAGCCTGGTCATTACATAGTGATCAATCAACCAAAAAGATTTAACAATTATTAACATCTGTGTACCCAGTGAGGGCCCATCTAAATATATCTGAAAGAGCTACAAAAGTAGTACAGTAATAGGAGATTTCAACACCCCACTCTCACACTTAGATTATCTAAGTAGAGAATCAACAAGGAAACGAGAATTAATCGAGGATATGGATAGACTAGACCTCCTCGTTCTTTACCCCAGGAAATTGGAATATACATTCTTTTCGAATCCACATGGCATATCCTAAGGCAGACCACATGTTAGGCCACAAAGGTAGTATCAACAAATTCAAGAGCATTGAAATCCCAAGCATTTTCTCAGAGCACAGTGGAGTAAAGCTAACACTAAACAATAAGCAACTAAATAACTAAAAGTCACACAATTTGGAAACTCGACAATATACTACTTAATAACTGCTGGGTCAAAGAAGCACTCATGCAAGAAATTAAAATGTTCCTAGAGGGAGTCGGGCTGTAGCGCAGAGGGTTAAGTGCAGGTGGCACAAAGCACAAGGACCAGCATAAGGATCCCGGTTCGAACCCCGGCTCCCCACCTGCAGGGGAGTCGCTTCACAGGCGGTGAAGCAGGTCTGCAGGTGTCTATCTTTCTCTCCTCCTCTCTGTCTTCCCCTCCTCTCTCCATTTCTCTCTGTCCTATCCAACGACAACAACAATAATAACTACAACAATAAAACAACAAGGGCAACAAAATGGAATAAATAAATAAAATAAATATTTTTTAAAAAGTTGAAAATTAAAGAAAAAATGTTCCTAGAATAAAATTAAAATGAAGACATGAGCTACTAAAATATTTGGGACACAGCCAAAACAGTTCTTAGAGGGAAACTCAAAGCCATAAAAGCACACAATACAGAATAAGAAAAAGCTCAAGTAAATGAACTAACTGCACACCTTAAAGACTCAGAAGAAGAGGAACAAAGAAACCCTAAAGCAACCAGGACTGATGCTGGGAAATTGTGCAGATGCAGTCACATCTGCCATGCTGTCCCCTCGGGCTATTGCTAGTTCCCGCAAGAGTTGGGACATTCTCTGAGCGCCTGTTCTGCCATGTTGTGCCCTCAGGGCATTGTCTATTCCCCACAATAGTTGCAGTGCTCTGCTTACTCCTCCCCCTTCCCATTCTCACGAGAGTTATTATCCTATCCTGGAGTGCTATGGTTACTCCTCCCCCTTCCCATTCTCTCGAGAGCTACTCCCATAAAAGCCCTTCTTCTTCCGCACCTCGTTCTCTTGCCAGCTCTTCACTTTGGTGTTTAGACGCAGGAAAGGTTACTGCGTGAGGCGGCCATTTTTGCTACCTCCACGTGGCCCAACCTGCTTCTCTCTCACCCAACTCTGAGGTGCCAGCGCAAATAAAGATTTGTGTTCCCTCTTCGCTCGGGATCTCCTCTCTCTCTTCTCCGTGGCGCAGCACGACAGACTGAAATCAACATCGAAAATAAGAAAACCATACAAAAGATCAATGAAAACAAATGTTGGTTCTTTGAAAAAATAAACAAAATTGACAGTTCCATAGCCAGTTTTATTCTAGTGGCACCAGAATCAGTTCATGCTAAAATTTCTGGGCCCTGATGTTCAGTAAGATTTCTCTTTTACCTGATTGAGTGCATGTATTATTCAAGTTTGAGCCTCCATTCCCCACTTGCAGGGGGGAAGCTTTACAAGTTGTGAAGCAGTGCTGCAGGTCTCTCTCTTGATTTCTGGCTGTCTATCCAATAAATAAAGATATTTAAAAATTTTTTTAATTTTTTTATACAAAAAGGAAGGTTGAGGGGACCAGGTGGTAGCACAACGGTTAAATGCACATGGTGCAAAGTTCAAGGACTGGCAAAGGATCCTGGTTTGAGCCTTGTTCCCCACCTGCAGGGGGGGTCACTTCACAACTGGTGAAGCAGGTCTGCAGGTGTCTATCCTTCTCTCCCCCCTCTGTCTTCCCCTCCTCTTTCGATTTCTCTCTGTCCTATCTACCAACAATAGCAATAATAACAACAATGGTAACAAAATGGCTGCCAGGAGCAGTGGATTCACAGTGCAGGCACCAAGCCCCAGTGATGACCCTGGAGGGAAAAACAAGAAAGGTTGACAAAAAAATGATTCACAATATGCACACAAGGACTAAGAGATGGGCAGAGGTCATAAAGGTCAAAGGCCATCAGGGCTTTTACAAACAGCAGAATCTGGCTTTAAATCTGGCAGGGTTGTTTCAAACACCAAGAGGAAGAGAGGGGTAGGTTTATTTCACTAACTCAAAATTCATGAAGTATGTAGATCTGAACATTTTCAGTGTAAATCCATACATCTTTCCACAATACATTTATTAAATGTTGTGCCTCTTATCAAATGCCAGCTTTATCTGGGTGCTTGCTGCGTGATGCTCAATTTTTAGGAGACAAATATTGGTGAGAAGAACACAAATGTATTTAGGCACTAGCAAACCCAGGAAGATGGCAGCTTCTCAACTCCAGAATCCATCTCACTCTCAGATGGGGTTTTCAGATTTTTTTTCCACAGGGCACTGCTCAGCTCTGGTTTATGGTGGTGGTGGTGGTGGTGGTGGTGGGGGAGGTGGCAGGGGTTGAACCTGGGAGTTTGAGGCCTTAGGCATGAATCTCTTGGTATAATCATGCTATGTCCCCCAACCCGGGGTTTTCAGATTCTACAGGCAAAGATAGGAATGGGTAGTTTAGAAAAGGGATCAATTGCTGGCCATCATGAAACAGTCCAGTCGGGAAGGAGATCATTTCTCAAGCATCAAAATGCTCGGTACTGAGAGTCTGGTGGCGGTAGCGCAGTGGGTTAAGCACACATGGCACCAAGAGCAAGGACCAGCATAAGGATCCCAGTTAGAGCCACTGGCTACCCACCTGCAGGGGAGTCGCTTCACAGGTAGTGAAGTAGGTCTGCAAGTGTCTATCTTTCTCTCCCCCTTTCTGTCTTCCCCTCCTCTCTCCATTTCTCTCTGTCCTATCTAACAATGACGACATCAATAATATCTACAACAACAATAAAAAAACAAGGGCAACTAGAGGGAAAATAAATAAATAAATATAAAAAATTTTAAAACATTGTTTGGTACTGCCTGCTGATCTGCTAAAGTCAAATTTAAAGTAATGTTATTGTGCAAGGTTTACATGGGAGACCTTCCTAAAGAACATGTCTTATCTGTTCTCTGCTGGCCCTGGGTTATCAGATATACAGTTAGTGAAAAACTTTTCTAGCATCAAAGCAAAGAGAACATGGGAAAGCAGAAAGTGAAGGTCATGGAGAGGGTTTCTATGGCAAAATAAAGGTAGCATGGGAAAACACAGAGTGAAGACCATGGTTCGTGCATGGTGGCTAAGAAAAATATTGAAATACAAAACTGGAAAATGGCACAGTGGGTAAAGCCTTGGCCTCTCCAGGCATTGTATGTGCCAGAGTAATGCTCTGGTTCTCCCTCTCTTTCATAAATAAGTGAGTAAATATTTTTTTAAAATTTATTTTTATTTATTTTGGATAGAGACAGAAAAAATGAGGGGGAGGGGAAGATAGGAAGACAGATACCTGCAGCCCTGCTTCACCACTTGTGAGGCTTCCCTCTTGCAGTTGAGGACTGGGAGTGGGGCCAGGTAGTGGGGCACCTGGTTAAGCACTCCCATTACAGTTGAGGGCTGGGGGCTTGAACCAGGGTCCTTGAATGTTGTAATAAGTGTTCTCTACCAGATGTGTCACTGCCTGATCACACACACACACACACACACACACACACACACACACACTCCCTTTGAATAAATATTTTTTAAAAAACTGAAATGGAGCTTCTCCTGTTCAATTAGACAGCCAACAACAAATGTTCAAATGTATGGGAAACATTCATCAAGGCGGGGGTCAGGTGGTGGTGCAGCGGGTTAATTGCACATGGAACATTCATCAAGGGAACTAATGACAGACCATGGAGCAGGTTTTGATAAATTCGAAACACTGAAATCTTACTGAGTATTTTTTTTTTTTTTTTTTTGCCTCCAGGGTTATCGCTGGGGCTCAGTGTCTGCACTCCGTATCCACTGCTCTTGGAGGCTATTTTATCCCTTTTTGGTTGCCCTTGTTGTTTATCGTTGTTGTTGTTGTTATTGGATAGGACAGAGAGAAATGGAGAGAGGAGGGGTAGACAGAGAGGGGGAGAGAAAGACAGACACCTGCAGACCTGCTTCACCGCCTGTGAAGCGACTCCCCTACATGTGGGGAGCTGGGGATTTGAACTGGGATCCTTATGCCAGTCCTTGAGCTTTGCGCTTAACCCGCTGTGCTACCACCCGACCCCCCTTTGTTGTGTTTTTACCAGAGTACAATTCAACTCTGGCTTAAGGCAGAATTGGAGACTGAACCTGGGACATTTGATGCCTCAGGCATGAAGGTCATTTTACATAACTATTATGCTATCTCCCTAGCCACACCTCTTTCTCTCTCTCTCTCTCTCTCTCTCTCTCTCTCTCTCTTAAAAAAGTCACCTGCAGCAGTGACAAAAAGGAAGAAGAGAGAGATAGGATAATGGTTATGCAAAAAGACATTTATGCCTGAGGTTCCCAAGTCCCAGGTTCAATCCCCCTCTCTCCACCATAAGCCAAAGCTGAGTCTTCTTCTTCTAGCATTTGCCCTTCTTCAGTAGCCAGTTAATGGCTTTGAAAGTGACTGGGATCCATGTGGATTCAGTCGGCTAGGAAGGATCGTCAGTTTCCCCAATGAATGGGTACTCACAGGATGCACCACGGGAAGGTCGATCCAATGCATCCCCAAAGCTAAGTGATGCCCTGGTTAAAAAAAAGGGGGGGATAATATACAGTTTTATTTTTTATTTTCCCCTCAAAAAAAGGGGGGGCACTGAGGGGGAATACTTAAAGGAAATCATGTTCAATTTCTAAATAAAAAAAAAAAACAGAAAACAAGGGATTAGGTGGTAGCACACCTGGTTGAGTACACATCCTACAGTGCACAAGGACTCTGGCTCAAAACCTGGTCCCCCACCTGTGGGGGGGAGCTTCACGAGTGGTGAAGCAGGGCTGCAGGTATCTCTGTCTCTCTCCCTCTCTGTCTTCTCCTTCCCTCTCAGTTTCTGACAGTCTTTATCCAATAAATAAAGATTTAAAAAAAGTGAGATTGGTAAATAAAAACCCAGTCACTAAATGCAAGAAAATAACAGAGAGGGACGGGTGCAGCAACAAGCCCAGTGGATCACACACATTCCCGTATGCTGCAAAGCCCAGTCCAAGTCTCCAGTCCCCACCTGCAGAAACTTCTTGAGTGGTGAAACAGTGTCTGCAGGTGTCTCTACCTCTCTATTTCCTCATTTTCTCTCCATCATATCAAATTATAAATAAATAAATATTTCTAAATAAATAAAAAAAAAGATTAGCTGCTACCCTGCCTGATCAAAATATCTCACTTGGAGAGTGTGCTGCTTTGCCATGAGTGTTGACTCAGGTTCAACCAAGACCTCACTCACTGCTGTGGTCTCATTCATATTCTCTCTCATTATCTGTCTGTCTGTCTGTCTGTCTGTCTGTCTGTCTATCTTCCTTTCTGCCTCCTCTGTCTCTATAAAAAAAAATTAAAATAAGGGGAGTCGGGTGGTAGCGCAGTGGGTTAAGCGTACATGGTGCAAAGCATGTGGCGGACCAGTGTAAGGATCCCGGTTCGAGCCCTGGCTCCCCACCTGCAGGAGGGTTGCTTCACAAGCAGTGAAGCTGATCTGCAGGTGTCTATCTCTCCCTCTTTCTGTCTTCCCCTGCTCTCTCCATTTCTCTCTGTCCTATCCAACAACAATGACAGCAACAACAACAAGGACAACAAAAGGGAATAAATAAATTAATTAAAACATAAATAAAATAATAGGGAGTTGGGCAGTAACGCAGCGGGTTAAGCACAAGAACCAGTTTAAGGATCCTGGGTCTAGCCCTCAGCTCCCCATCTGCAGAGGGATCGATTCAGAAGCGTTGAAGCAGGTCTACAGATGTCTACTTTTCTCTCCCCTCTCTTTCTTCCCCTCCTCTCTCCATTCCTCTCTGTCCTATCCAACAATAATGACAGCAATAACAATAATAACAACTGATAAACAACAAGGGTAACAAAAAGGAATAAATAAATAAATATTTTTTAAAGTTTAAAAAAATAATAAATTTTTAACAAAGAGTTAGCTGGCTGAATTTTAACACTGAGCATCCCTTTTGTTAACCATTTACATAACCAAGACTATCCAATTGTCCTTACTCCTTAAAATAATGCAAAAAATATATTAGATATAAAATTATTCTAGGGGTGTGGCTTACCTGGTTAAGTGTACATATCACCAAGCACAAGGGTCCAGGTTCAAGACCTTCCTTCCCACCTGCAGTGGGGACACTTCACAAGTGGTGAAGCAGGTCTTCAGGTGTCTCTTTCTCTCTCCTTCTTTATCTCCCCTCCTCTCTCAATTTCTGTCCTGTCAAATTAAAAAAAAAAAAAAAGGAATAAATGGCTGCCAGAAGCAGTGAATTCATAGTGCTGGCACTGAGCCTCAACAATAATACCGATGGCAAAAACAAAACAAAACAAAAAAACATATGTGTGTGTGTATGTGTATGTATGTATGTATGTATGTATGTATTCTGGATGGATTTTGCACATAGAAAGCTTCTTCTTTTTAAGTTTTATGTGTTTATTCATGGGGAAGATAGGCAGAGAGAGAGAACTAGACATCACTCTAGTATATGTGCTGCCGGGGGTTGAACTTGGGACCTCATGCTTGAGAATCCAATGTTTCATATCATCCACTGTGCCACCTCTTAGACCACCAGGCAGTCTCTTTTTATGAAGTATAGTCACCTTTACCAAGGTTTAGGCCTTCTTGGAATAGCTGCTATAATCAATAACTATTTTATACAACTTATAATCTTTCTTCATCTAAGAAAGCTTTTGATTACTATGGTGAATGCTAATTATTATATATATGAAAGCTAGAATGAGAGAAAGAGAAGAACCAGATATCACTCTGCTATATGTACTGCCGGGAATGGAACTCAAGACCTCATGCTTGAGAGTCTAATGCTTTATCCATTGCGCCACCTCTCAGACCACAGAGAATGACAGTTATCATCTTACCATAAAAATATTCAACCAGCAGCAAAGGAAACAAAGGCAAAAATAAACCAATGGGGCTAAAGCAAACTAAAAAGCTTCTGCATAGCTAAAGGAGCCACAAACAAAACAAAAAGACACCTCACTGATCGAGAGGTCTTTCCACATCACACACCAAAGGATTAGAACCAAAATGTACAAAGAACTCACAAAACTCAGCAACAAAAACAAACAGGAGCTGGGGAGACAGCATAATCATTCTGCAGAAAGACTTTCTTACCTGAGGCATCAAAGTTCCCAAGTTCAATCTTCAGGACCACTATAAATCAGAACTGAGCAGTGCTCTTGTACAAAGCAAAACAAACAGAAGAACACTTTATTAAATAATGGGACAGTATATGAGTAGAGTTTAAAATATAATATATATATTATTATTATTATTATAACAAAAGAAAGAAAAAGATAGAGAAAGATACAAAGACAGACCAGAGCATTGCTCAGCTTTGGCTTATGGTGCTGGGGACTGGACCTAGGACTTTGGACTCTCAGGCATGAGTATTTTGCAGAACCATTATGCTATTTCCCCAGCCTTAAATAGACTCTTCACTAAAGGAAATGTTGATGGGGGGGGGGGGGGAGGCGGCGGTACACCTGGTTGAGTGCATTTGTCACCATGCACAAGGACCCAGGTTTAAGCACCTGGTCCCTACCTGCAGCGGGGAAGCTCCACAAGTGGTAAAGCAGGGCTGCCAGTGTCTCTCTGTCTCTCTTCTTCTCCCCTCTCAATTTATGGCTGTCGCTATCCAATAATAAATAAAGATAATACAAAAAAAAAGAAAGAAAGAAAAAAAGATGACAGAAGGAGCAGCCAGGGGACCTGGAGTGGAGGAAGTGCTGGGCTTCAGTCATTAAATATGTCAGAGTGATGCTCTGGTTCTCTCCTCCCGAAGGATCAATTAATCTTTATTTAAAAAATGCTTAGGGATAACTCCTCTGTTCGCTTGCCCCTCCCATCCTCTTTCCGCCATCTTTCTGTGCCACCATAATGGTGCGCATGAATGTCCTGGCCAATGCTCTCAAGAGCATCAACAATGCTGCAAAAAGAGGCAAACACCAGGTTCTTATTAGACAGTGCTCTGAAGTCATTGTCCAGTTTCTAACTGTGATGACGAAGCATGATTACATTGGCGAATTTGAAATCACTGATGATCACAGAGCTGGGAAAATTGTCGTGAACCTCACTAGCAGGTTAAACAAGTGCGGAGTGATCAGCCCCAGATTTGATGTGCAGCTCAAAGACCTAGAAAAATGGCAAAATAACCTGCTTCCATCTCGTCAGTTTGGTTTCATTGTACTGACAACTTCAGCTGGCATCATGGACCACGAAGAAGCAAGATGAAAACACAAAGGAGGCTCTCCTCTCCTCTCCCGGATCAACTAGGAATACCAAAGGAGACCACCCGGACCGAAACAAGACAGGACTAGAATGACCACAGAAACCCAGTAAATCACCCGTGAGTACAAACACGCGTGGCTGGTGACAGAGAGGAGAGAGGGGCCTAAGGAGAGATTAAGTGACTGCTAACAGTTCAACAGTTTGTCAGTGGAGACACCACCTCCAGTCTGCTCCACCAACAAGGGGACAGCTGAAGGGAGGAAAGGACTCCCCAGAGACTCACCAAGTGCAACTCTGAGTCTCCATTGCTACTACCCTCAGAATCTGGAGCAGCAACAGGGAGGGACACCAGGGTACAGAGATCTAACCGGGAAACTCAGGAGAAGACCTATACCTCGGTGGCATAGCTGAGGGGCTGTGAAAGTCTCTTTGCATAACCACTGGATTATCTCTGCCACACCCTGCTTTATCTCTTGGTCAGGAGTCAGTGATTAAGCTAAGAAGCCTATTGATAGTTTAAAAGCCCTCAGGCTCCCATAGCCTACAGGGGGAAAAAAAAGGCTTTTACACCACTGAACTCCAACTCAGGGATTGAAAAAACTGTTAACTTATATAAAATGGTTAAAACAACAAAAAAAAATATTGGAGACTCGAATCAGGACAAGAGTCCAGCTAAAAGTCCTCCAGAGGGTGAAGCACAAAACAACGAGTTCAACATCCAAACATTAGCCAAGGAAATAATAACAGGAGTGAGTAAAGAATTTGAAAAAATTGTAATCAGAAATGCAGGAACAACAAATGAGAATATGGAAAAAAATACTAATTATCTCATGGTTATTAGAGAACTGAAAGCTGAAATCGCTGAGCTAAGAAGGCAACTAGCTGAACAAGCTAAAACAGTATCAGAGCAGGGCAACAAAATAGATGAACTCCAGAAAGCAGTAGAGGGCAGAGAGAATAGAATCTATGAGGCTGAAGACAGAATTAGCAAGATTGAGAATTAATTAGAGACAACTAAAAAAGAAGTAAGAGATCTCAAAAAGAGATTAAGAGATGCTGAAAACAACAACAGAGTCCTATGGGATGACTTCAAAAGAAACAATATACGCATTATTGGCTTACCAGAGGAAGAAAGAGAAGGGGAGGAAGAAAGCATTCTCCAGGCCATAATAGCTGAAAATTTCTCTAGTCTAGACAACACCAAAGACATAAAGATTCAAGAAGCCCAGAGGTTCCCAAACAGAATTAACCCAGACCTAAAGACACCAAGACATGTCATACTTAGATTGGAAAGGAATAAGGATAAAGAAAGGATCCTCAAGGCTGCAAGAGAAAAACAAAGAGTCACCTACAAAGGAAAACCCATAAGATTAGCAGCAGACTTCTCCATACAAACACTACAGGCCAGAAGAGAATGGCAAGATATCTATCGAGTGCTCAATGAGAAAGGCTTTCAGCCAAGAATACTATATCCTGCTAGATTGTATTCAGACTAGATGGAAGCATCAAAACCTTCTCAGACAAGCAACAGTTGAAGGAAGCAACCATCACCAAGCCTGCCCTGAAAGAAGTTCTGAAAGGTCTCCTATAAACAGTCAGACCACCACAAATAGGACATATATCAAAACACTCTAAAACTCTACAAGAATGGCATTAAAATATCTTCAATCTTTGATATCAATAAATGTCAATGGCCTGAATTCACCTATTAAAAGACACAGAGTAGGAAGATGGATCAGAAAACACAACCCAACAATATGTTGTCTACAGGAAACTCACCTAACTCAACAAGACAAACACAGACTTAAAGTGAAAGGATGGAAAACTATCATTCAAGCCAATGGCCCACAAAAAAGGGCAGGAACAGCTATTCTCACATCTGACATGATAGACTTTAAAATAGATAAGATTAAAAAAGATAGGAATGGACACTACTTAATGCTCAGAGGATCAGTCAATCAAGAGGACTTAACAATTATTAATATCTATGCACCCAATGAGAAGCCATCTAAATACATCAAACTTCTACTGAAAGAGCTACAACAATATATTAACAGTAACACAATCATAGTAGGGGACTTCAACACCCCACTATCTCAACTTGACAGATCATCCAGGCAGAAAATGAGTAAAGACATAAGGGAGCTAAATGAAGAGATAGATAAACTAGAACTATTGGACATTTTCAGAGTTATTCATCCCAAGAAACTGGAATACACATTTTACTCAAATCCACATGGATCATTCTCAAGGATAGACCATATGTTAGGCCACAAAGACAGCATCAGCCTATTCAAGAGCACTGAAATCATCCCAAGCATCTTCTCAGACCACAGTGGAATTAAACTAACATTTAACAATCAACAAAAGATTAGTAACAGTGCCAAAATGTGGAAGCTCAACAGTACACTTCTTAACAACTTCTGGGTCAAAGAGGAAATCAAGGAAGAAATCAAAATGTTTCGAGAGTTCAATGAAAATGAAGACACAAGCTATCAAAATATTTGGGACACAGCTAAAGCAGTCCTAAGAGGGAAGTTCATAGCTATACAAGCACACATTAGGAAACAAGAAAAGGCACAAATAAACAGCCTGATTTCACATCTTAAAGACCTAGAAGAAGAAAAACAAAGGAATCCTAAAGCAACCAGAAGGACAGAAATTACTAAAGTTAGGGCAGAAATAAATAACATTGAGAATAGGAAAACCATACAAAAGATCAATGAAAGTAAATGTTGGTTCTTCGAAAGAGTAAACAAAATCGACAAACCTTTAGCCAGACTCACAAAACAAAAAAGGGAGAAGACCCAAATAAATCGGATAGTAAATGAAAGAGGAGAAATCACAACAGACACTGCAGAAATTCAACATATCATGCGAGGCTTCTATGAACAACTATATGCCACCAAGCTAGAGAACCTGGAAGAAATCAATGATTTCCTAGATACCTACCAACTTCCAAAACTAAGTCAAGAGGAAGTGGATAACATGAACAGGCCCATCACAGATAATGAAATTGAAACAGTTATCAAAAATCTTCCCAAAAATAAAAGTCCTGGACCAGATGGTTTTACAAATGAATTCTACAAAGCTTTCAAAGAACTAATACCTCTACTTTTAAAAGTCTTCCAGAAGATTGAAGACACTGGAATACTCCCTGCCAGCTTCTATGAAGCCAACATCACTCTGATACCAAAAGCAGACAGGGACACAACGAAAAAAAGAAAACTACAGACCAATATCTCTGATGAACATAGATGCGAAAATATTGAACAAAATTCTAGCCAACCGGATACAGCAGTATATCAAAAAAATTGTTCATCATGAACAAGTGGGGTTTATCCCAGGCATGCAAGGTTGGTTTAATATACGTAAATCAATCAATGTGATCCACTACATCAACAAAAGCAAGACCAAAAACCACATGGTCATATCATATAATAGATGCAGAGAAAGCCTTTGACAAAATACAACATCCCTTTATGATCAAAACACTACAAAAAATAGAAATAGATGGAAAATTCCTGAAGATAGTGGAGTCTATATATAGCAAACCTACAGCCAACATCATACTCAATGGTGAAAAACTGGAAGCATTTCTCCTCAGATCAGGTACTAGACAGGGATGCCCACTATCATCATTACTATTCAACATAGTGTTGGAAGTTCTTGCCATAGCAATCAGGCAGGAGCAAGGAATTAAAGACATACAGATTGGAAGAGAAGAAGTCAAACTCTCCTTATTTGCAGATGACATGATAGTATACATGGAAAAACCTAAGGAATCCAGCAAGAAGCTTTTGGAAATCATCAGGCAATACAGTAATGTGTCAGGCTATAAAATTAACATTCAAAAGTCAGTGGCATTCCTCTATGCAAACACTAAGAAGAAATTGAAATCCAGAAATCAGTTCCTTTTTCTATAGCAACAAAAACAATAAAATATCTAGGAATAAACCTAACCAAAGAAGTGAAAGACTTGTATACTGAAAATTATGAGTCACTACTCAAAGAAATTGAAAAAGACACAAAGAAGTGGAAAGATATTCCATGTTCATGGGTTGGAAGAATTAACATCATCAAAATGAATATATTACCCAGAGCCATCTACAAATTTAATGCTATCCCCATCAAGATCCCAAGCACATTTTTTAGGAGAATAGAAAAAATGCTACAAATGTTTATCTGGAACCAGAAAAGACCTAGAATTGCCAAAACAATCTTGAGAAAAAAGAACAGAACCGGAGGCATCACACTGCCAGATCTCAAACTGTATTATAGGGCCATTGTCATCAAAACTGCTTGGTACTGGAACATGAACAGACACACTGACCAGTGGAATAGAATTGAGAGCCCAGAAATGAGACCCCACACGTATGGACATCTAATCTTTGACAAAGGGGCCCAGACTATTATATGGGGGAAGCAGAGTCTCTTCAACAAATGGTGTTGGAAACAATGGGTTGAAACATGCAGAAGAATGAAACTGAATCACTGTATTTCACCAAATACAAAAGTAAATTCCAAGTGGATCAAGGACTTGGATGTTAGACCAGAAACTATCAGATACTTAGAGGAAAATATTGGCAGAACTTTTTTCCGCATAAATTTTAAAGACATTTTCAATGAAACGAATCCAATTACAAGGAAGACTAAGGCAAGTATAAACCTATGGGACTACATCAAATTAAAAAGCTTCTTCACAGCAAAAGAAACCACTACCCAAATCAAGAGACCCCTCACAGAATGGGAGAAGATCTTTACATGCCATACATCAGATAAGAGTTTAAGAACCAACATATATAAAGAGCTTGCCAGACTCAACAACAAGACAACAAATAACCCCATCCAAAAATGGGGGGAGGACTTGGACAGAATATTCACCACAGAAGAGATCCAAAAGGCTGAGAAACACATGACAAAATGCTCCAAGTCTCTGATTGTCAGAGAAATGCAAATCAAGACAACAATGAGATATCACTTCACTCCTGTGAGAATGTCACACATCAGAAAAGGTAACAGCAGCAAATGCTGGAGAGGGTGTGGGGTCAAAGGAACCCTCCTACACTGCTGGTGGGAATGTCAATTGGTCCAACCCCTGTGGAGAACAGTCTGGAGAACTCTCAGAAGACTAGAAATGGACCTACCCTATGACCCTGCAATTCCCCTCTTGGGGATATATCCTAAGGAACCCAACACACCCATCCAAAAAGATCTGTGTACACATATGTTCTTGGCAGCACAATTTGTAATAGCCAAAACCTGGAAGCAACCCTGGTGTCCAACAACAGGTGAGTGGCTGAGCAAGTTGTGGTATATATACACAATGGAATACTACTCAGCTGTAAAAAATGGTGACTTCACCGTTTTCAGCCGATCTTGGATGGACCTTGAAAAAATCATGTTGAGTGAAATAAGTCAGAAACAGAAGGATGAATACGGGATGATCTCACTCTCAGGCTGAAGTTGAAAAACAAGATTAGAAAAGAAAACACAAGTCAAACCTGAAATGGAATTGGAGTATTACACCAAAGTAAAAGACTCTGGGGTGGGTGGGGAGAATACAGGTCCATGAAAAATGATGAATGAAATAGTGGGGGTTGTATTGTTAAATGGGAATCTGGGGAATGTTATGCATGTAAAAAAAAAAAAAAAAAGAAGTAGAAACGCAAAGCAGAAATTGACTGAGTTTGGAGTACGGCACCAAAGTAAGAAAGCAGAAGTACACTAGAGTTTGCAGTGAGTACCTCCCTAATACTTCCTCTCCACTTTTCCAAGCTTTGGGTCCATGATTGCTCAACAATTTGTTTGGCTTTGTATGTTAACTCTCTTTTCAGTCACCAGGTTCCAGGTGTCATCAGGATGCCGGCCAGACTTCCCTGGATTGAAGACCCCGCCAATATGTCCTGGAGCTTAGCTTCCCCAGAGACCCACCCTACTAGGGAAAGAGAGAGGCAGACTGGGAGTATGGACCGACCAGTCAACACCCATGTTCAGCGGGGAAGCAATTACAGAAGCCAGACCTTCTACCTTCTGCAACCCACAATGACCCTGGGTCCATGCTCCCAGAGGGATAGAGAATGGGAAAGCTATCGGGGGAGGGGGTGGGATATGGAGATTGGGCGGTGGGAATTGTAAAATAAATAAATAAATAAATAAATAAATAAATAAATAAAAAGAAAACACAAAGGAGGGAAAATCCTGGGGTTCTTTTTTCTATGGATGTAATACATAAGTGCAAATAAAATGCCTCAATGGAAAAAAAAATGCCTAGGTGGTAGGGGGATGATAGCATAATAATTATACAAAAAGCCCTTCATCCTGAGGTTCAGAGGTTCCAGGCTCAATCCTTAGCTCCACCATAAGCCAGAGCTGAGCAGTGCTCTGATCTCTTTCTCTCCTCACCATTAAAATAAAAGTGGACTAGGATCTGGCACAGTGCTGAAGCTTTGGGCTTATAAGCTGAAGTTGTGTTTTTTTGTTATCAAAGCACTGCACAGCTCTTGTTTATGGTGGTGCTGGAGCCTCAGACATGAGTCTTTTTGTATAACCATTATGCTATCTCTGCAGTTCCTATATAGTCGAGTTCAGTGTACATACCAGAGTGACGCTCAGAAAGATGCTCTCTTTCTCTCATTAATAACGAATAGAAAAGAAATAGCTTTGGGGGCCAGATGGTTGACCGCACTTGCTTGCTACAATGTGCAAGGACCTGGCTTCAAGTCCCTGGTCTCCACCAGCAAGGAGAAAGCTTGTGGTGAAGCAGTGCTGAAGGTGTTTTTCTTGCAGGTGCCTCGCTATCTCTCTCCCTCTCTATCACTCCTTTCCGTCTCGATTTCTGGTTGTCTCTATTCAGTAAGTAAATAAAGATAATTTAAAAAAAATTTAAGAAGTAGGGCACCAAAGTAAAAACCCAGTGGTGAGGGGTAGACATGTAGCTTCCTGGGCCAGTGGGGGGTGGGAGTGAGCGGGAGGGATGGGTCACAGTCCTTTGGTGGTGGGAATGGTGTTTATGTACACTCCTAGCAAAATGTAGACATATAAATCAGTAGTTAATTAATATGAGAGGGGGAAATCAATTGTATGTCTCAAAGTTTCTCAAAAGACAAACTGAATATTTTTAATATATAGGCTATGTATTTGATATGCGGACTCTCTCAAAAGCCTAGACCAAGTAGATTAGAAGCATCCAATAGCACAGCTATATACAAGATACTGGGTACTGTACAGCAAACCATAACAAAGGGACTTTTCAAAGTTAACCCAATTAACAAATAATGTGATGATAATATTAACTATCGATTGTCTTTTTGAACCCTAAGACAGCAGGAACCTTACATCTTCACTATAGAGCCCCTACTTCCCCCAGTCCTGGAACCCTTGGATAGGGCCCACTTTCCCGTATGCATCTCCCAATCCAAACCAAATAATATTGCATCCGCCGATCACAACCTAACCAAAGCAACGATTGCCACCTCAACATGCTTCACCTCAGACTGTATCCAGAGACTTCACGTGTGGAATGACAACCCTTCAACTTCATTACTCGGGTGAGACCTTTCCTTTTATAGTACACTCTAATTTCATCTCAGGTAGTTCACTTTCTAACAAAGTCCCATAATCTAGATATACACCAGTTTCTGTGAGAGAGCTTATGTGCACACGTATCCATAAACTATTGCAAAATATATACCTGAAAGCAGAAGTACACTAGAGTTTGCAGTGAGTACCTCCCTAACACTTCCTCTCCACTATTCCAAGCTTGGGATCCATGATTGCTCAACAAATTGTTTGGCTTCATATGTTAACTCTCTTTTCAATCACCAGGTTCCAGATGCCACCAGGATGCTGGCTAGGCTTCCCTGGATTGAAGACCCCACCAATGTGTCCTGGAGCTCAGCTTCCCCAGAAACACACCTTACTAGGGAAAGAGAGAGGCAGACTGGGAGTATGGACCGACCAGTCAACACCCATGTTCAGCGGGGAAGCAATTACAGAAGCCAGACCTTATACCTTCTGCAACCCTCAACGACCCTGGGTCCATGCTCCCAGAGGGCTAGAGAATGGGAAAGCTACCATGGGAGGGGGTGGGTTATGGGGATTGGGTGGTGGGAATTGTGTGGAGTTGTACCCCTCCTACCTTATGTTTTTGTTCACTAATCCTTTCTTAAATAAAAAATTAAAAAAAAAAATTTAAGAGGACCTAGTGGGAATTGTATTGTTATGTGGAAAACTGAGAAATGTTATGCATGTACAAACTATTGTATTTACTGTCAACTACAAAACATTAATCCCCCAATAAAGAAATTAAATAATAAAATAAAAATAATTTTAAAAGAGGGAGGAGCTATTTAGTAATGAGAGAGGAGGGAGAAAGAGAACCAGAGTATTGCTCTGGCTGTACAAGTTCAGTATTATAATCACTCTGTCGCCGTCTGGGCTGTGGAAAAAAAAAATTTTAAGAGCAGTTTTTCTTTCAGTCCCTTGCACCACCATAGACCAGAGCTGAGCAATGTTCTGGCTGAAAATAACTAAAAGGGAGTCGGGCGGTGGCACAGCGGGGTAAGCGCACTTGGCCCAAAGCGCAAGGACCAGTCTGAGCCCGGGCTCCCCACCTGCCTGGGAGTCACTTCACAGGTGGTGAAGCAGGTCTGCAGGTGTCTATGTTTCTCTCCCCCTCTCTGTCTTCCCCTCCTCTCTCCATTTCTCTCTGTCCTATCCACCAACAACTGCACCAATAACCACAACAATGTTATACAACAAGGGCAACAAAAGGGAAAATAAATAAATTAATATTTAAAAATAATAATAAAAAAGGGGAGTCGGGAAGTAGTGCAGTGGGTTAAGTGCAAGTGGTGCAAAGCACAAGGACCTGCTTAAGGATCCGGGTTCCAGCCCTCAGCTCCCCACCTGCAGGTCTGCAGGTGTCTGTCTTTCTCTCCCCCTCTCTGTCTTCCCCTCCTCTCTCCATTTCTCTCTGTCCTATATAACAACGACAACAACAATAATAACTACAACAATAAAACAGCAAGGGCACCAAATGGGAATAAATAAATATTAAAAAAAAAAGTGATGAAGCTGTGCAGCAGGGGTCTCTCCTCTTCCCTTTTCACCTTCAATTTCTATCTCTATCCCATAAATGAATACATAAAATAGAAATTAACTTTAAAAAAAAATTAAAAGAACTTTCCCATGGGACCTTGACCTTAATGTGGATCAACAGTGGTAGGGAATGTTCATCCTCCAAAGGGAGGCTACACAAAATACTCTATCTCCCACCTGAAGGTGGGTCCTGAAATTGGTGCAACTTGGAATGTTCTTACTCATACCAAAGAATGCAAGTTCAGACCTACAGGGATGCAGAGGTTACATAGGCTCCTGTACTGAATATGGGCCCCTGATCAAATCGATGGGGTTTACAGTCAACAATATTTAAACACTTTTCCCATATTTGGGAGCTACTCTCTTCTGTGATCCAGCTTTCTAGCTCTTTTTCCAGCCTTGACATGATCTCCCCAGACAATAGCTTGGGTCCACCTGCATATCAGATGTCAGGCTCAGGCAAAAACTAATAAAGTCATGGACCCTTTGGGATATACCTAAAATAGACCTACTAGCTATTTCCAGAACAGAGACCCAAATCTTCATCTGCAATATTCCAGTTTAGGTTCATGATTAATCAACAATTTGTATGGCTTTATATGTCAACTCTTTTTTCAGCCACCAGGTTTCAGGTGCTACCATGATACCAACCAGACTTCCCTGGGGAGATGACCCCACCAATGTGTCCTAGAGCTCTGCTTCCTCAGAGCCCTGCCCCACTGGGGAAAGAGACAGGCTGGGAGCATGGATTGGCCTGACAACGCCCATGTTCGGCGAGGAAGCAATTACAGAAGCCAGACCTTCCACCTTCTGTACTCCATAATGACCCTGTGTTCATACTCCCAGGGGGGTTAAAGAATAGGAAACCTATCAGGGGAGGGGATGGGATATGGAGCTCTGGTGGTGGGAATTGTACCCCTCTTATTCTATGGTCTTGTCAGTGATTCCCTTTTATAAGTAAATAAATTAAAATTAGAAGAAAAAATTATGCTTCCTCAAAAAAAAAAAACCTTTTCCAATCTTTGTACTTATTGTCTTGTCTGACTGTTCAGTTTGTGAACAAAATTGGAAACCAATGAAATTTATTTAACACAATAAAGCACACTAACTGTAAATGAAGCAATAACTGGCAAGACATTTGATAGTATCATTATTATTTTGCCTTCTTGCCTTTCTGGAACTTTGTACCTGTGTGATTCCAAACTCCATTATTTTTTTCAGATGGACACACACACACTGTAGCACCACTCCTCTCCCTGTGATGCTTCCCTTTTGCATGGTGCCCCATGTAGTGGCCAGGGGCTTAACCCTGGATCTTCATGCATGGTGTGTACTTTACCCAGTGAGCTATCTCCCAGTGGCCCCTTCCATACACATCTAAGATATTACAGGTGTAAGTAGAGCACATACACATAGCACAGAGATGGATGGAAAAAGGGACCTAATTTTCTCACTTAGCCCAACACCAAATAACCATATGCACCATGGACATTCTCCAAAACTCTTGACCATTCACTGGCCTCCACTTGTTTTCTGCCCACGCGGTGACAAATAAGACTCCGGATAGGGTGGTCTGGGAGGTGGCACAGTGGATAAGGCACTGGACTCTCAAGCATGAAGTCCTGAGTTTAATCCCCGGCAGCACATGTACCAGAGTGATATCTGGTTCTTTCTCTCTCTCCTATCATTTCTCATGAATTAATAAATAAAAAAAAACTTAAAAAAAAAGATTCCGGATAGGACCAGAAGTACTTACTTCGTGTCTTGACAGCAGACCTGTATGACAATGTCCAGATACATTCCTTCTGCTGGTTACTAGCTCTCATTCAGTCTCAAGTTCTCAGCCTTGACTTTTATCCTGCACCCCTGTAACCTTCCTCTCATCAGAGACAGGCCAAACAAACCTTATTCTCCCATCTCTGATTGTTATTGACATCTGACTCACCATTCTGTACCCCCCCCCCCGGCCCCGGTTTTGTTTAATTGACTTAAAGATTTTAGTATATTATAAGATTTATTTTTTTTAGAAAAAGATCTTTATTTATTGGATACAGACAACCAGAAATTGAGAGAGAAGGGGTGATAGGGAGAGAGACACCTGCAACATTGCTTCACCAATTGCCATGTACTTCCCCTACAGGTGGGGACTGGAACCTAGAACACATTGCACATTATAACATGCGCTCAGTGAGGTGTGCCACCACCTGGCCCAAAGATTCTAGCATCTTTATTAACTTGCTCTGGGAAGCAACAAGATAACCAGGTTAAATTCCTCAGTGCTGGGAGTCGAGTGGTAGCGCAGCAGGTTAAGCACACGTGGCACAAAGGATCCCAGTTCAAGCCCCCAGCTCCCCACCTGCAGGGGAGTCGTTTCACAGGCAGTGAAGCAGGTCTGCAGGTGTCTATGTTTCTCTCTCCCTCTCTGTCTTCCCCTCCTCTCTCCATTTATCTGTCCTATCCAACAATTACATAAAAAACAATAATAACTACAACAATAAAACAATAAGGATAACAAAAGGGAAAATAAATAAGTAAATATCTTTAAAGAAATAAATTCCCCAGTGCTTAACTTCTCAAAATTCCCAAGGACATTGTCCTCCAGACTTTTCTGCAACCACCCACAAACAGGGAACTTTTTTTTTCTTTTCAATTGGGTATCATTCCTCTCTGGCTGGGAGGAACCTATTCAAATGCCTACATTTTTGTTACCCTTGGCCATCCAAGTTCCGGTGGTAGAGGCTTTTGTCTGGCCCAGTTTTCTTTATTTAACAAATTCTCCTTCCCTCCCGCTGCAGGCCAGGCTCACCTGGCCCCAGCAGGCAGGCTGGATTGCCCTGCGGCCCGGACCCTCTTTCCTGCCTGTCTGGCAGCCGTCGGCTGGCCCTTGTTCCTCGCTGGCAAGGGCCTGTTTTTTCTCAGCAGGAACCAGGTTTTCTGAATAGCAGGATTAGTCAGACAAGAATTCAGTTTGTCCTTCAAATAAACGGGGTCCTTGAAATTCACTAAGCAAGACTCCATTCCTTCCAGACCTTGAGCTTTGAATCCAGGACTCTGGCATCCTGGAGGTCAGCATCACATGCCTGCTTTCCTTTGACTGCAGACTGACACTTTGCAAAAGGATAAAAACACTAGGCAATTGGTATTGACTGATTGCTAAAAACAAAAATTTCAGAAATCAGGGTTTCTTCACATCTTCAGTAGCACCCCCCATCTCTGGGGACTGTAATGCTTTAGGGCAACTCCCCTCCAAGTGCTGTGAGGGATGGAACTCCTCACGACAATAGACTCCTTCCCAAGGGAGCTATGTCACCGGGTCCTAGCACATGGTAACATGTGTACTCTGCCAGGTGTGCCACTACTTTGGCTCCTCTCTCTGGCAAGTTGTAAGTACCCAGAGGGTGCTGTTGCTTTTTTGGGAGGTGGGTGGAATGTAATCTTTATTCAGTTAGCACACCCCAATGGACCTAATGTCTGCACAAAACCAAAGTTGTATTTGTAGTTTCTGTAGCCTAAGAACATAGCATAATGGTCACGTAAATGTAGTTCATGCCTGAAGTTCTGAGCTCACCACCATAAAACAGAGTAGAGGGAGGGGGTCTGGCGGTGGCATAGTGGGTTAAGCCCATGTGGTGCGAAGTGCAAAGATGGGTGTAAGGGTCCTGGTTCAATCCCCCAGCTCCCCACCTGCAGGGGAGTTGCTTCACAGGCGGTGAAGCAAGTCTGCAGATGTCTTATCTTTCTCTCCCCCTCTCTTCATTTCTCTCTGTCCTATTTAACAACGACGACAATAATAACTACAACAATAAAAATAACAAGGGCAACAAAAGGAAAAAAAAAAAAGAATCCCAGCTCCCCACCCCACCTGTAGGGGAGTCCCTTCACAGGCAGTGAAGCAGGTCTGTAGGTATCTGTCTCTCCCTCTGTCTTCCCCTCCTCTCTCCATTTCTCTGTCCTATCCAACAATGATGACATCAAAAACAGTAACTATAACTACAACAATGAAACAAGGGCAATAAAAGGGAAAATAAATAATTAAAAAAAAAAGAGTAGAGCAGTACTCTGGCAAAAGAAAGAAAACAACAAAAACGGGAGCCAGGCGATAGTGCAGCGGGTTAAGCGCACCAGGCGCCAAGCGCAAGGACCAAGGACAGCGTAAGGAGCCGGGTTCGAGCCCCCAGATCCCCACTTGCAGGGGTGTTGCTTCACAGGCTGTGAAGGTCTGCTGGTGTCTTTCTTTCCCCCTCTGTCTCCCCCTCCTCTCTCCATTTCTGTCCTACCCAACAATGATGACATCAATAATAACAACACAAATAACTACAATAAAAAACAAGGGCAACAAAAGGGAAAATAAATGTTTAAAAGAAAGAAAACAAACTAACAAAAAAAAAACCCCTCAACTTCTGCATCACAATGAAAATGCAAACCATTTTATGAAAGGACTTAACTTAGTCAAAGCTCACTACTTCAGAATCAGCAGTTTCTGTCAAGACTCCAAGGAAAAGGAAGTGGGCTGTGGCACACCTGGCTGAGTACACGTTATTGAATACAACATTCAAGGTTCCAGGTCCTACCTTCAAAGGGAAGCTTTGAGAGCATTAAGGAAGTGCTGTGGGTGTTGTCTCTCTTCCTCTTTATCCCCCCTTTGCCCACTTGATTAGTTTCTATCCAATGAAGAAAAAAAGAAATAACTCCAAGGCATAAATGCCCTGGATTAGGGAGCTAATTTAACTAAGCCTGTATCTTGCTCAAGTAGAATCATAACAAGGCAAAAAGTGTGTTTGTCATGGTCCAGAAGGTGGCATGGCATAGTGGATAAAGCAGTGGACTCTCAAGCATGAGGTCCTGAGTTCAATTCCCAGCTCCACATGTACCAGAGGGATGTCTAGCTCTTCCTCTCTCTCTCCTTTCTCATGAATAAGAGTAAATAAAATCTTTCAAAAAAAGAAAAAAAAAAACCTGGGACTTTGCATGAAAGCCCAAAAACATTAAAAAAAAAAAAAAGTGTTTGTCATAGACACCCATTCCTGCCCACCCCCAACCATATCTTGGGGCAGAGTTCTGAGAGCAGTCTGCCCATTTCCTTTTGGTATTGCTTCTGGATTCAACTTTTGGATGTATGGAATGATGGCCCCTCCCACCCCTGTGAGGTACTCCAAAATGGTTGTACTGCACACTGCTGGCTGGTGGCCCTGTGCCCTGGCTACCTCATTCCTGGTCTTCCCAGAGTTCTTGCCTGCCTGTCACTGGCCAACTTGTGCCATAGGTAGTACAGGTGCTGTGGGACATGCACTTGTGTCTTCTCATTGTCACTCTATCAATCTTCCTTAAAATTTAGTTCTTCCTTGCTTATTCTGCCTTTTAATTTAACCAAAACAAAGACAAGGAACAATCAGAAGTATAAAAAAAAAAAAAAAAAAAAAAAAAAACCACTGCTACATGGCATAGTCCAGTAACTGAGAACCAAATTTGGAACTTCCTAAATTCTTTCTAGAGAATCTAGAGGCATGGGCAGGGGTAGATAGCAAAATGGTTATGTAAAGTGACTCTCATGCCTAAGGCTCCAAGATCCCAGATTCAATCCCCCGCACAAGTGAGAGCTGAGCAGTGCTCTGGTAAAAAAATAAAAATAAAAAAAAATAATAATAACAAAAAGAATCTAGAGGGGCAGAGAGAAAAAAGACCACAGTACTAGATTGATTGGGGGTTGGGCTTAAACCTGGGTCTTGCACACTGCAAAGCAGGGCACTATGGAAGTGAGCCATTTCACTGGTCCTCTATATTCTCTAATGATCATACCAAACCACCCCCTCCCCCCGTTAGAAAATCTGCTAGTTTTTAATGAAAGAGCTGCAGATATACAAAGAAAGAGATCAGAGTATTGCTTATCTCTGGTTTACGGTGGTACTGGGGATTGAACCTGGAACTGGAGAGCCTCACACATTAAAGTCTTTCAGAACAATTATCTATCCCGCCCTCCCAAGACAGTTTCTAGGTTTACTACACTTTGTATTCCTTCAAATCTGTGGTCAATTCATTTATGTGTATTTAGGTGAAGCTAAGAATTTTGTAAATGTTACATAATACCTTTAAGGAGGGGACTTCATACACTACTTTTGTTTTTCCAAGTTGTGTCTATGACCCACTCAGGCCACAACAGTGACATACAATTCAAAACACTTGAGGATTAGAAAAATGCTGTGTTGTGCTTAGCCTTGGTAAAAATCAGTTCCTCCCCCAATTCTTTTTGTCAGATGCCCAGACAATTGTAGCAGATGATTTTGTAGAGCAAAGAGGCTGAGTGGTGGCACACCGGGTAGAGTTTTCACATTACAATGCTTGAGGACCCAGGTTCAAGATTCTGGTCCCCACCTGCAGAAGGTAAGCTTCACAAGCAGTGAAGAAGTGCTGTAGGTGTCTCTCTTGTCCCTCTTTCCTCTTAATTCCACTGTCCTTATACAAAAATAAATCAGATGGGAAGCTGGAGGGACCAAGGAGAAAAATAAACTAGGAAATCTACTTACTCTGCTTACTTTCTCCATCTCTGCTATTTCAAAAAACCAGAACTGTCCATGGAAGGAGGAAAGCAGAGCAGTGAGCAGCACTTCTTCATGAGTAGGAGCAAGCTAGTCTGATTTTCACTCACTGAGCCATTGAATACAATCAGGGTAGAGATGATTTAAAGGCAAAATGAAGGTTTTCTTTATTTGTACTTAAAACAATACCAGCCAAGATAGTTTTGTTATGAAGCAGCAAAATTACAAAACATCTAGAAATGTCAGCATAATGAATAGTTCTAGAACAAAGCCAAAGGGACAGAAGTGATCAAAATGAGACTCACTCAAAAGAATTTAACCCATCACACCCTTAAACAACTGAGGATTTTAACAAGCAAAGCCTCTCAGTACCAGAAAATGTGACTAATCCTTCATTACACCTCTGTTTTTACTCTCTGCCCTGGAAATCTACATCCCAAAAGATATTAAAAACCCATGTTCTATCTAGTGTTTTTTTGAAGAGAGACAATGTCTAACATGTTCAAAGCAGCCCTGGCTACCAAAACTACAACCACCCACTGTGCCCCCTCCACCTTCAATTGACATAATGGGCATTTTGAGAAAGTTACCAAAGCAGAGATATAAAAGTGAAGGAAGAAAAATCCCAGCATTAACAGAGCCATTGCCCAAGCCCAGACTGACTAGACTACTCTTCACACATCTTGAGACAGTGTGTTTGGAGGACAATTCAGGAAGAAGTCCATGGCTTGTTCCGTATTAAAGTAACCAGTCTGCTGTGTGTAACTGTAGCTCTCCCCGGAAGGGTCCCAAATGGTGTCGAAGTCACTGGGAGAAAAATGCTGTTGGAATTGTGTCAGAAGTGGGGGGGATTCCTCTCCACAGGTGTATGCTGGGTCTGGCCAGAGCTGGTTGTCCCAAGTCTGGTTATTCCAGGCGTGACTGTACCAGTTCTGACTTGGGTTCCAGGGCTGGTTGGTCCAAGGTGGGTTGTTCCAGTTGGGGATATTCCACATTGGAAGGTTTTCTGGAGTGTTGACCAGGCATCCCTGGGGGTGGGGGTAGGGGTAGAAGCTGGGGTATTCCAGAGGTCCAGAAACCTTCTGAAAGAGAAGGGTGCATTCACGGAAAAGGCACAAGGAGAAAAAAAAATCAGATTATGTCTGTGGTTGGAATTGGGTGACTCCACAATGGATAAGATGGAAATGTCCACAAAAGGAAAAAGCAGAGACAAATAATTAAGTAAATAAATGGTTTCTCGTGGCTGGGTGGTGTTACATCAGGTTAAGTGAACATAGTACTCCATGCAAGTACCTGGGTTTGAGCCCTCACCCACCCCCCTGCTAAGGGGACGCTTCTCAGTGGTGAAGCAGGTCTGCAGGTGTCTTTCTCTCTCTCTCTCCCCCCCCCCATCTCTCTAAATTTATCTTTCCTGTCAAATAAAATAGGGGGAAAAAATGACTGGTGGTAGATTCACTGTGATAACCTTGGTGACAAAAATAAATAAACAAGCAAATAAATAAATACATGGTTCCTCTTACCTGAGTGATACTGCTATTTTTTAGCCACCTTTTAGATTTCATCCTCTGGTTCTGGAACCAGGTCTTAACCTGCAGGACAAAGGTAGTAGGAAAACAGAAAATACTAGTAATGCAGATGTTGTATGGATGAAAGAATAGCATTAGCACTTATCTGCGCAACTATCTAGTGCTCAAGAAGAACAACAGGACCTGCAGAATCTTTTTTTAAATAATTCTTTTAAAAAACTTAAAAAAAAATTTTTTTTTAATTTATTTTATTTATTCCCTTTTGTTGCCCTTGTTGTTTTATTGTTGTAGTTATTATTGTTGTTGTCGTTGTTGGATAGGACAGAGAGAAATGGAGAGAGGAGGGGAAGACAGAGAGGAGAGAAAGATAGACACCTGCAGACCTGCTTCACCGCCTGTGAAGCGACTCCCCTGCAGGTGGGGAGCTGGGGTTCGAACTGGGATCCTTATGCCTGTCCTTGTGCTTTGCGCCACCTGCGCTTAACCCGCTGCGCTACAGCCCGACTCCCTTAAAAAACTTTTTTATATTTTTTTGTTTTGTCCTTTGTTGCCCTTGTTTTTAAATTTATTGTTGTTGTAGTTATTTTTGTTGTTATTGATGTCGTTGTTGTTGGATAAGACATAAAGAAATGGAGAGAGGAGGGGAAGACAGAAAGGGGGAGAGAAAGATAGACACCTGTAGACCTACTTCACCGCTTGTGAAGTGACTTCCCTGCAGGTGGGGAGCCAAGTTGGGGGCTCGGAATAGGGATCCTTATATAGGTTCTTGTGCTTTGCACTCCGTGCACTTAACTCGCTGCGCTACCGCCCGACTTCCCCTATAGAATCTCTTAGCTTTTAGTATTTCACTTGTTTATAGGCTAGAGATAGATAAATCAATAGGGGAGGGAGAGATAGAGAGACACCTGCAGCACTGCTTGTGAGACTTTCTCCCTTGCAGGTGAGGACTGGGTCCTTGCACATTGTTGTAACAAGTGAGTTCAACCAGGTACACCATCTCCTGGCCCCCAGACCTCCATTATTTTTTAATAAAATACTGAAACAAAGATAAGAGAAAGAGATCTGAAGACTGATCAGAGCAACACTCAGCTCTGGCTTATAGTGGTGCTGGAGATTGAACCTAGGACCTCAGGCATGAGTCTTTTTTTCATAACCATCATGCTGTCTTAACCCATTATTATTTCATTTTTTTAAATTAGTATTGGGCCTGGTAGTGACACACCGGGTTAAGCGCATATAGTATGATGTGCAAGGACCCGCGCAAGAATCCCGATTCCAGGCCCTTGTCTCCCCACCTGCCAGGGGGTTGTTTCACAAGTGATGGAGCAGGTGTCTCTCTTCCTCTCTAGCTGCCCCATCCCTTTCGATTTCTCTGTCCTGTCCAATTAAAAGAAATTTAGATATTCATTAGGTAGAGACAGAGAAACTGAGAAGAGGGAGAGACAGATGCATTCCTGCTTCACCACTTGTGAAGCTACCCCCGTAGGCAGGGAAGGGGGCTTGAATCTGGGTCCTTATGCACTGTAAGGTGCAATCAGGTGTGTCAACAATTTGGCCCCTATTTATTTATTTCATTTTATTTCTTATTGCAACAGCAGAATACCCTTACCTGTTTGTAGCTAAGGTTCAGAGTGGTGGAAAGTTCTTGCATCTGTTGGAGGCTCAGGTATTTCTGTTTCTGGAATCGATCATTGAGCACACAGAGCTGGGACTGCGAGAACACAGTCCTGCTCTTCTGCTTCTTAACCGGAGGCGGAACCGGAAGCTCCGGCTCCATGGTTGTACTCTTCTCTTCAGAGGGGAGCATTTTCGCTTTGGGGCTGGTGGAGGAATCCGGACTTTCATGAGCTGGCAGGTCCATATAGGAAGGGAGAGGAGAGGCTATTTAGAAGAAAATGGCTTTTCTCTAGTAGGTTTCAAATACACATACTTAAAAAATATATTTTATTTACTTATTTCAATAAGAAACACACACACACACACACACACACACACACACACACACACACACACACACACACACACACACACACAGTCCAGAGCACTGCAGAAAAAGAGTCCAGAGCACTGCTCAGCTCTGGTTGATGGTGATGCTGGGGATTGGAGCTGGGACCTCTACACATTGTACTGACAAATGCATTCTTTTCATAGCTTTTGTTAATTATTTCCTGCAGGGGTGGGGACAGGACCTGTGAAGGTAGTGGTAGCGCAGCCGGATAAGCGGATAAGTGTAAGCGCACGTGGCGTGAAGCGCTAGGACCAGCATAAGGATCCCAGTTCGAGGCCCCGGCTCCCCACCTGCAAGAGGGGGGGGGTCTCCTCACAGACGTTGAAACAAGTCTGCAGGTGTCTATCTTTCTCTCCCTCTCTGGATTTCTGTCTGTCCTATCCAGCAACAACAGCAATGGCAACAATAAAAAAAAAGGTAACAAAATGGGAAAAATGGCCTCCGGGAGCAGTGGATTTGTAGTGTAGGCACGAAACCCCAGCAATAACCCTGGAGGCAAAAATGAATAAATAAATAATTTACTGGGACCAACTGGTGGTGCACCTGGTTGAGCATACAGATTGTCATACTCAAGGACTCAGGCTCAACTTCTCAGTCCTCACTTACAGGGGGAAAACTTCACAAGTGAGAGAGCAAGTGTCTCTCCCTTTCCTCTCTCAATTTCTTTCTGTCCTATCAAATAAAATAAATATTTTAAAAGAATTATTTACTGAGCATCACTCTGGTACATCGAATACCAGTGACTAAAACTGGTCCTCATGTTAGATATCCTATCCAACAATGATGACATCAATAACTACAACAATAAAACAACAAGGGCAACAAAAGGGAATAAATAAATATTTAAAAAAAAATTTTGTGGTCCGGGAGGTGGCGCAGTGATAAAACTCTTAACTCTCAAGCATGAGGTCCCGGCAGCACATGTGCCAGAGTGATGTCTGGTTCTTTCTCTCTCCTATCTTTCTCATAAATAAATAAAATATTTAAAAAAATTATATTGGATAGGACAGAGAAATTGAGAGGGGAGGGGAAGCTAGAGAGGGAAAGAGACAGACACCTGCAGCCCTGCTTCACCACTCTGCAGGTGGGGACCAGGGGATTGAACCCGGGTCCTTGCACACTGTAGTGTATACACTTAACCAGACGCACACTTAACCAGACGTACCATCACCTGGCCCCCACTCAGAACATTTTAAAAGTCCTCACTACCTCAGCACTACTTAGTAGCAACATAATTCTTTTTTTCTTTTTCTTTATTGGGGGATTAATGGTTTACATTTGATAGTAAAATACAATAGTTTGTACATGCATGCATTTACCAGTTTTCCACATGAAAATTCAACCCCTACTTGATCCTCCTCTGCCATCATGTTCCAGGACCTGAAGCCCCCCCCACCCCAGAATCCTTTACTTTGATGCAATACACCAGTAACATATTTTTTAATTTTTAAAGAACTTTTAAAAATTTTATTTATTTTCTTAAATCAGTTCTTCCCCCTTTTGTTGCCCTTGTATTCTTATTGTTATTGTAATTATTGTTGTTATTGATGTCGTCGTTGTTAGATAGGACAGAGAGAAATGGAGAGAGGAGGGGAAGACAGAGGGGGAGAGCAAGACAGACACCTGCAGACCTGCTTCACTACCTGTGAAGTGACTTCCCCTGCAGGTGGGGAACCATGGGCTGGAACCAGGATACTTACGCTGGTCCTTGCACTTTGCGCCACATGCGCTTAACCCGCTGAGCTACCGGGTGACTCCCAGTAACATAATTCTTTTTCTTTTTTTTTTTTTAATATTTTATTTATTTATTCCCTTTTGTTGCCCTTGTTGTTTTATTGTTGTAGTCGTAGTTGTTGGATAGGACAGAGAGAAATGGAGAGAGGAGGGGAAGACAGAGAGGAGGAGAGAAAGATAGACCTGCTTCACCGCCTGTGAAGTTACTCCCCTGCGGGTGGGGAGCCGGGGTTCGAACCGGGATCTTAATGCCGGTCCTTGTGCTTTGCGCCACCTGCGCTTAACCTGCTGTGCTACAGCCCAACTCCCAGTAACAAAATTCTTAAGGGATGTTGTCCAAAAAAGTGTACTTGCCATCACTGCTTCATAAAGGATATCTCTAATAGATGGGAACGCAAACCTTTGTCTCAAACTGCTTTTTCCTACAAATCCAAAGCAACACCCTGACAGTTTTTACTCAGATTGTTCCTAAAGGTCAGAAGGATCACTTGACTTCCACCTATGTGACCTTAACCTATATAATTCCCCTACCCTACCCCAGCACTGTTCAATTCAGGTTTAAAGTGGTTCTGGGGATCTTATTTGGTATTAGGAGAGCCTCAAGCATTAAAATCTTTTGTAGTCATTATGCTATCTCTTTAGCCCCTTCTACATTAACTTGTTTTTTTAATTTAATTCACTTACTAGTGACAGAAAGGGGAAATAGGGGGAATTAGAGAGGGTCAGGAGGTGGCACACCTGGTAAAGTGCACACATTACAGTGCACAAGGACCCAGGTTCAAGTCCCTGGTCCCTACCTGCATGAGGAAAGCTTTAGGAGTGGTGAAGCAAGTCTACAGGGTGTCTGTCTTTCCCTCTATGTCCTCCCATCACCTCTCAATTTCTGTCTCTATCCAACAGTAAATAAAAAGATGAGAAAGAGGCGCCTGCAGCACTGCTTCACCAGTTGTGAAACTTCCTCTTGCAGATGGAGCGGGGGTGGACTATAAACTTGAACCCAGGTCCTTGCACATAACGTGTGCAAGAACCCAGGTTTATTTTATGATGGGGAACACCTCGCCCTCCACCTATATAATTTCTTAAACTGCAGAATCAATTTCTGGATGCACAGGACTAGCAAGAATTATGAATTGTAGTAGGCTTCTTGCCACCCGGACTTTTTGTGAGCCCTGTGAAATCATCATCTCCAAAATTATCTAGCCCTCACCCCAGGGAATTCCTTTACTAAGACAAGGTATGAAATGAGGGACCTACCACAGGATTTGGCACAAACTGACTTTCCTATACAGACCAGGCTTCAGTAGCCACTTGAACCAAAGGACAGGTTTTTTCTTCTTCTTCTTTTTTTTTTTTTTTTTAATTTTTACTTTTATTGCCCTTGTTTTTTTATTGTTGTTGTTGTCATTGTTTGATAGGACAGAGAGAAATGAAGAGAGGAGGGGAAGACAAAGAGGGGGGGAGAAACATAGACATCTTCAGACCTGCTTCACCGTATGTGAAGCGACTCCCCTGCAGGTGGGGACCTGGAGGCTCGAACCGGGATCCTTACCCCGGTCCTTGAGCTTTGCACCACATTTGCTTAAGCCGCTGCGCTACTGCCTGACTCCCCAAAAGGACAGGTTTTAAAAATCAAAAAAGAGAAGGTCGGGAGTTAGCACAGCGGGTTAAGCGGCAAGGACTGGCGTAAGGATCCTGGTTCAAGCCCCCGGCTCCCCACCTGCCGGGAGTAGCTTCACAGGCGATGAAGCAGGCCTACAGGTGTGTCTATCTTTTCTCCTGTCTTCCCCTCCTCTCTCCATTTCTCTCTGTCCTATGCAATAACAACAATAAAACAACAAGGGCAACAAAAGGAAATAAATTAGTTAATTAAAAAAAAAACTAAAAAAATAGCTTTCTCCCTCTTGGGGAGATAGGTGAGTACAGACATGAAACCCTATCTTTAATTCTCCACACTGTACATGGCTGAATAGTGCTTTCCTGTAATAAAATAAACCTGGGAGGGGGGAAGCATCTATACCAACTTACACTTGATTTGCTAAGAGTGTAGCCTTCCCACACCTCTTTTAAATTGCCAATAGGGTTGTCACTGGAGCTCAGTGCAGCCATTTAAAAAATTTGATAGGATAGAGAAAGTGAGAGGGGAGGATAAGAAAGGGAGATAGTTTTGCTCCACGGCTTGATAAATTGCCCCCTGCAGATGGGGGGCTGAGGACTTGGGGCATGGTATCTTGTGTGCTTAATTGGGTCCACCATTGTCCAGCCTAAAAGTATGCCCCCCTTTGCTAATACCCAAAGTATTTTTACAATCCAGTATTTCATTTGCAACATTTTAAGTTGCAAAAGCATAGTGCAGAGGCCAGGGGCTGGCACACCTGGTTAAGCACACACACATTTACAGTGCATAAGGACCCAGGTTCAAACCACCTGCAGGGGGAAAGCTTCATGAGTGGTGCAGTAGGGCTGTAGATTTCTCTGTCTCTTTCACTCTTTTTTAAAATTATCTTTATTTATTGGCTAGAGACAGCCAGAAATAAAGAGGAAGTAAGGGGAGGAGGAGTGATAGACACCTGCAGCCCTGCTTCACCACTCCAGAAGCTTTCCTGCCCTGCAGGTAGGGACCAGAGGCTTGAACCTGGGTCCTTGTGCATTGTAATGTGAGCACTTAACCAGGTGTACCACCTGGCCCCTCTCTTTCACTATCTATCTCCCCCCCTCCTTTCTCAATTTATCTGTATCTATTTAATAAATAAGTAAATAAAATGAAAATAAACAACTAGGGCAACAAAAGGGAATAAATATTTTAAAAAATGAAAATATTTATAAATTATAAAAGGGCACAAAATTTAGGCAAACAGTGCTGTGGTCTCTCATTAAAGCAAAATATTTAAAAGAAAAAAGTATTCATTTAGGGCACAATGATTAAAAAAAAGTATATGAGAGGTTATCCATTGAATGTTTACAATTCTCATAATGTGAATAGCTTCTAGGCAGTGATTTTATACCATGATGCATAATATTCATCTCAAACACATGAATTGCTATTCTCACACGTATTGCAAAATATTCACAGTAAGTCTAGGGAGTAATAGCCACCAGTAGGGCCTAGCAAGATAATTCACCAGGATAGGTCCAGGATAGCACTACACTAGGAGAAGCTCTAATGCTGTAATCTTTTCTCCTCTCTTTTAAATAACTGTTTAATTTACTTTACAATAGAGAGCCATGCTATCACTCTGGAACATGCCACGTGCGAGGATTCAAACTTGGGACCTCATGTTAAGTCCAGAATCTCCCTCAGCTCCACCCTGGGTTGCTCTCTTTCTGTCTGAAACATGAAGTCTTTTGTAAGGAGGAAATATCTAAAATTCATCACCAGTTAGAAACATTTTCTGGTGTGGTCTGGGAGGTGGTGCATTGACTAAGGCATTGGACTCTCAAGCATGAGGTCCTGAGTTCAATTCCCGGCAGCACACGTACCAGAGTGATACCTGGTTCTTTCTCTTTCCTATCTTTCTCATTAATAAATAAATAAAATCTTAAAAAAAAAAAAAAGAAACATTTTCTGGTGATAAGAACCCAGGCTTTATTCTCCCAGAAATTTTCAAATTTGCAACACAGTACTATTATAATCACAAGGGTTTCAGAACTGGACAGTTTTCAACAAATGATACCAATATTACAGTATCTCTCACATCCCTGACACTTAGAAGCCTAAGCACTAGAACATGAATTTATAAGACAAATTGGCTTCCTTTAAAAAAAAATGTGGGCGGGGGTAGATAGCATAACAGTTATGCAAAAAGACTCTCATGCCTGAGGCTCCAAAGTCCCAGGTTCAATCCCCTGCTCCACTATAAACCAGAGCTGAGCAGTGCTCTGGTTAAAAAAAAAAAAAAAAAAAAAAAGGGAGTTGGCTGGTAGCGCAGCGGGTTAAGGGCACGTGACACAAAGCACAAGGACCAGAGTTAGGACCCTGGTTGGAGCCCCTGGCTCCCCACCTGCAGTGGAGTCCCTTCACAAGCCATGAAGCAGGTCTGCAGCTGTCTTATCTTTCTCTCCCCCTCTGGCTTCCCCTCTTTCCATTTCTCTCTATCCTATCCAACAACAATGACAGTAACAGCAACAACAATAATAACTACAACAATAAAAGCAACAAGGGCAACAAAAGGGAATAAACAAATATTTTTAAAAAATTAATTTTTTAATTTATTGCCTCCAGGGTTATTGTTGGGGCTCAGAGCCAGCACTAAGAGTCTCCTGCTCCTAGAGGCCTTTTTTCTTTTCTTTTACTTTCTTTTCTTTTTAATTGGATAGGACAGGCAGAAATTGAGGGGTGGGGAGGGAGAGAGAAAGAAAGAAATAGAGAGGCACCTGCAGCCCTGCTTTACCACTTGCAAAGTTTTCCCCCTGCAGGTAGGAACCAGGGGCCTGAACCTATGTCCTTGCTCACTGCAATGTATGTACTTAACCATGTGCCCCACCACCTGGTCCACTGGCTTTCTTTTTTAAATTTACTTTTAGTGACAAAGACCACTGCTTAAATCTGACCTATAATGGATAGAACCTGGAGTCTTGGATCCTCAGCTATGGAGGTCTTTTTGCATAACCGCATGCTGTGCCCCCAGACCGTTAAGTCCAACTGGCTCTCAAATTTGAACTTAGCCACTGTTTTGACTGCCAAAAGGTCAAATCTATGGGTATTTTTACTGGTTCACAAATTTTGACGCTGCCCAGTAATAAAACACAGTAGAGCCACTTGCTAGTTCAGTATAAAGATCATTTTAGCAGGGGGAGATACACAAAATTATTTCTGTAAGTACTTATTTAGAGACAGAGAAAGGGCCCATGTTCTTCGAGCCTGGGCTCCCCACCTGTAGGAGAGACTTCACGAGTGGTGAAGCAGGTCTGCAGGTGTCTTTCTCCCTCTATCTACCTCTCCTCTCTCAAATTCTCTGTTCTATCTAAAAAAATAGAAAAGAGAGAAGCAGAGAGAGATGGGATACCTGTAGCACTGTATCACCAGGGTGAAGCTTCCACCCTGAAAGTGGGGACTAGGGGATTGAACAGGGGGTCCTTGTGCATGTTACCATGTATTCAACAAGGTGCACCATTGCCAAGCATGAAAGAAACCACAGTGGTGGGGAACAGGACTTGACCTTGGACCATGCACATAGCAAAGCATGACACTAGCCAAGTGAGCTTTTTTTTTTTTTGGGGGGGGGCCTTCACCACCCCCCAGCACTGCTCATCTCTGGCTTATGGTGGGTGATGTTGGGCAATGAAGTGACATCTCAGAACTTAAAGCATGGGAGTCTTTTTGGAGAGATTCACACACTTAACCATGTTATTATAGCTACTCCTGTATACAGGACAGAACAACAGGTGAGGTCTGCCCCCTCTTCCCAAACTATGATGCTATATCTTCTGGCCTAACAATGCCCTTTAGTGTCACCATTTATGTTCCCTGTTCAGCTCTCATTCTTTTCTGCAGTGCTTGGGCAAGTACACTCACAGCAGAAGTGCTGAGTGCCATACATCCCTCTCTCACTCAATTCCCAACATCCAAGTCCCAGACAGGTGGCAATCAGGGCATATGCCAACCCATTAGCACCAAGAGGTGTGGAGAGGATTAGTGGGGGGCGTGGGGGGCACAACTGGTGGTGCACCTGGTTAAGCATACTTTATAATGTGCAAAGAGCTGGGCTCAAGCCCCCGGTCCCCACCTGCATGGGAAAAGCTTCATGATTGGTGAAGCAGCAATGCTATAATTGTCTTATCTCTACTACCTACCTCTCTACCTCCTCCTTCCCTCCCAAGTTTTCGCTCTCTATTCAGTAATAAATACAACTTTAAAAATAATTCATTAGGAGCTGGGTGGTGGTGCACCTGGTTGAGCGCACATGTGACAATGCATAAGGACCTGAGTTCAGTGGTTCAAGCCTCCAGTCCCCACTTGCAGAGGAAAAGCTTTGCAAGTGGTGAAACAGTGTTCTAGGTGTCTGTCACTATTCCTCTATCTCCCCCTTCCCTCTTAATTTCTGACTGTTCCTACCCAATAAAGATAATTTTTAAAATGATTCATTTAAAAAAAAAAAAGGGGATTAGTGCTTATATTAATGGGCTATAAGTGCTCTAGAGGGATGAATGACCTTGAACTCCCCCCTCCCCCTCCCTTTTTGAAACTTAAGACTTTATTTTTAAAGATTTACCAATTTATTTCATGAGACCACAGCACAGCTCCAGCTTATACAAAATGAGGGGTTGAACCGGGGGCCTCAGGAATGCAATTACTGCATTCTACCCTGAGCCACCTCCCCTGACTGCTTGCTCTATTTATTTAATAAGATAGAGAAAAATAAGAGTCAGGCACTGAACCTGTGGCCTCATGCCTGACTCAAGTCCAGCGTTTGTTCTCCCACTCATCCAACACCCCACACATCCCCAGCTACAGAAGTAAGTGTTTTTTTTTTTTTTTTAATTTTTAATTTCTTTTTTCTTACCAGTCTCCAGGTGGGCTGCCTCAGAAGACTCATGCACAAATGCTTGCTTCTCCTCAGAGCTGTGAATTTCAGGTTTTGGTGATGAGCCCCCAGAACTGCATGATTCGGGGCAAGGCGGGATTCGAGGACAAGCGTTATCCACACTCATGCTGAGCTGAGGAAGAGGCAAGAAAACCAAAAAAGCTAGACCGTGAGAGAGCCCAGGCTTCGTGTCTGGTGGAGGAATCCAGAGGAAGATGGAGAGGGAGAGTCAGAAATAAGAGAGACACATAGTCCTGTGAATCAGCAGCAACTTAAGGAAATCAGGCTCTTGGAGCAAAAGACAAAGATTTTTAGAATCTCTAGATTTATAAGGAAGGCTCACCCATCCTTACACCTCCCCCTGCCCCCTCCCCATAGCTCACGCCTCGCCCCCCCCACCCCCACCCATTTGAATTCTCAATTAATCCTGTCTGCCAGTCTCACCCAGGTCTTTGTAAATGCAAAAAGACCTGCTGAGTAACCCAAACTGGGTGGGGAACTCGGAGACTGGAGTCTCCGAACTCAGGAACTAACTACAAGGAAATTCCAAATTTGCCTTGTTATATACCTTTAAAAGAAAAAAAAAAATCAGAGATGCACCTCCAATTCCACAGACTTAGGGGGATGGAAACTTCCCATCTAAAGGCAAGCAATGGTAGGCCTCAGGGCCTCAAAAGCTTGGCTAGTTAATGGCGGAAATGTCCACCAGCTCCATTTTCCCCTAAGGATACACCCTCAGGTCACAATGAAACACGCCATTGTATGGTGCTTAGGCAGCAGTTAGTTAAAAATAGGCCTTGCTCTTAAGTGTCATTTAAGATCCTTCTTGTGTTAGATTGCAGAAGGGCAAGTCTTTTTTCCACAACATTTGTCTTGTACTTTAATGAAAGCTGGAGAAAAGAAGGAAGGCAGTTTGTCACCCTGTTAATTACATGTGTACCATTACCATGCAGATTGTGGGGGGAAAACTGATGTACTTTGTGGGTTTAAGAAGAGAGAGACCTGAGCAGGTCTGGTCCTATTAGGGATGAGGGGTTGACCTTGGGGGGTCTCAGGCTTGCAAAACACAAAGTCTGTTCCCTGGGATGCCTTCTTGAGTAAGTGAAGGTCTTCCTTCACTCTGGGGTCGGCCTCTTGTATGACTGGATTTCCTCGCCTGTAAGTGAGGAGCTTCTCTGGGTTTCTGAAAGAATCGGAGGAGGCAATGTGCTAATTGCTCGTGATCCCCCTAATACCTGGTCTGGGTCATGATCCAGAAACAGCTGTTAGCAGAAACTCAGTCAGCGCCTGGACCTTCAAGTCAGATATCTCCTTTGCTCTCCAGCTTTTTATCTTAATCCAGTAAACAGCGTGCTAGAACACAAACACCCACCGCCCTCTTTTTTCACCCCGGGGTCATCACTGCAATAGACAGATGCAAAGTAACACCATTTGGGCCCTCTGCATAGCCCACCCTGACAGTGCACTGCTCTACTATGTATGTAACTCGGGTCCCACCCAGCCTGACCTCCACTACACTGGGGGAAGCTTTGGGGCGGTGGGGTCTTTCCTCTCTCCCTCTTATCTCTCTCTTAGAAAAAGTGTAGAGCAGTGAAGCCCTGCAATAAATAGAATTCTCTAGGGAAAGAGAGACAGGCTGGGAGTATGGATCAGCTGACAAGGCCCATGTTCAACAGGGAAGCAATTACAGAAGCCAGACCTTCCACCTTCTGCACCCCATAATGATCCTGGGTCCTTACTCCCAGAGGGATAAAGAATAAGGAAGCTATCAGGGGAGGGAATGGGATACGGAGTTCTGGTGGTGGGAATTGTGTGGAATTGTACCCCTCTTATCCTATGGTTTTGTCAGTGTTTCCTATATATAATAAAACGACAACAGGCTGTGCACTAATGAGGGTTTGGTGTAAATAGTGAAGGGTTGTGTTCTTCCTGAAGAGGTTTAGAGCAAGTACGGGAATCAGAAAGTGGGGTTTTTAATCCTGGCTTGCTGCTCACTGTGTTGTTTGGAAGCAGGCTGACTGTCCCCGTCCCCGCCCCCCCCCCCCCCACCGCAGTTAATTTGTTTTGTGCTTCTCCAAATGTAGTGTAAGGACATCATGATGCACAAAATGGGGCAGCAAAGTGTAAAGACTGATTTCAGGGCTGTAGCACGAGCTGACTGGTCTCTCTCCCTGGATGTGGCAATTGAATGTGAATGGAAACAAGTTCCAGATGCTACCATGATGCCATCCTGACTTCCCTAGGCAGACGATCTCACCAATGTGTCCTGGAACCCAACCTCTCCAGAGCCCTGCCCCATTACGGAAAGAGAGAGACAGGCTGGGAGTATGGATCAACCTGTCAATGCCTATGTTCAGCGGGGAAGCAATTACAGAAGCCAGACCTTCCACCTTCTACACCCCATAATGATCCTGGGTCCATACTCCCAGAGGGATAAAGGAGTGTTTTCCGGGGGTCGGGGTGGGGTGGTGGTGGTGGAGATGGATAGGATAGGGAGTTCTGATGGTGGGAATTGTGTGGAAATGTACCCCTCTACGGGCTTGTCAATATTTCTATCTTATAAATTAAAATTATATAAAACAAAAGGAAAAGAATAGGGAAGCTTTCAATGAAAGGGATGGAACACATAACTGTGGTGGTGGGCAATTGTATGGAATTGTATTCCTGTTATCTTACAATCTTGTTAATCATTCTTAAATCGATTAAAATTTGTTGTTTAAAAAATATATAATAGACTTTGACTTTAAGGCAACTCAGAGAAAGGAAAGAGGACATTCCAAAGGAAAACATAATCCTATAAATGGACTTGCCTAAGCAAGGTGACTACTTCTTTTGGGATCTCTATGACTTCCTCCCCACCCCTAGTCCCATGTGTAGTCCCCTACCCCAGCGCTTTTTCCAATTAGCTCCCCCACTCCAGCCCCCCTCCCTATCAAACCCTTTATCCATATTCCAGCCCTGCTTAGTCAGCCTTTTGGCAAAATGCTTGCAAAGGGAACAAATTTTATAGTTTTCAGTACTAACCTTTATGGACAAGACAACAGCTTCTAGTTTTCCTCTCCATCCCCAAATTCAACATTCAAGAAATCTATGAGTTGCACTTTATTTTTCTTCTCTCCTATTTATATTATTATTATTATTATCTTAAAGAAGGACCAGAGCACCGCTCAGCTCTGGCTTATGGTGGTGTCCAGGACTGAATCTGGGACCTCTGGTGCCCCAGGCATGAAAGTTGGTTGTGCTGTTTATTGTTGTTGTAACCTTTGGTGTGGTTGGCATAATTGCTGGGGCTTCACCACTCCAGGCTGCCTTTTTTCAGAGAGAGACAGCAAGAGAAAGGGAAAAGACACCAAAAGAGCACTGAAGCTCTCCTCAGTAGGGTGGTAGCCAGACTTGAACCTCCCCACGCAAGCACCCGCCCTAGTTATCAGTCATACTGACCCCTGATGTATTATTAACTACCCATTTATTTCTACCAGAGCACTGCTCAGCTTTGTTTTATAGTGGTGCTGAGGATTGAACCTGGGACCTCAGAACCGCAGGCATGAAAATCATTTTGTAGAACCGTTATGCTGTCTTTCAGCTCTCGCAAGCTCCCTTGCTAGGGCTCCGTTCCAACTAGAACTGCCTGATCTACTCTTGCACACTGACTTGTGTTCATAATGCAAAGATACCAACTTGGGGCTCTGTCCAGAGGCCAGTGGTGAAATTCTGTGTCACTTTTTGTGTTCGCTGACCATCCTTCTGGAGAGAGAAAAGAGTAGTCTTGAGAGCCTCTAGGATAGACTATATAGATGTACTTTGTTTTAAGCATAGCCTCTGCCTCCATAGAAATACAGTGCAATGGGAGTCGGGCGGTAGCGCAGCGGGTTAAGTGCACGTGGCAGGCACAAAGCACAAGGGCTGGCTTAAGGATCCAGGTTTGAGGCCCCCCCCCCCCCCCCCCCCCGGTTTAAGCCCGCTTATTAGGCGTTGAAGCAGGTCTGCAGATGTCTCCCCCTCCTCTCTCGATTTCTCTCTGCCCTATCCAACAACGACAACATCAACAACAATAACTACAACTACAAAACAACAAGGGCAACAAAAGGGAAAATAAATAATATTAAGAAATTTATTTAAAAAAAAAAGGAATACAGTGCAACATGATTTTTTTCTTCCAGGGAATGGGAAGTGCTAGATGGCAAATAGACTTAGCATGGGGATCTGTTCACAGTGTACATATCTGACCTAAGTCATCTTGTTGCACTCCCTAAAGCACAGTGTGACATCAGTTATGTTCCCAATAATGATAGTAATAACAACAACAATAATAATACTGAAGAAAATTAAATTAGAAAAGTGGACAACTTGCCTTCCTGGACCTCAGTTAGGCCAGCGTAGTTCCCTGAGGCCAGCCATTGCCTTCCTTTGACAGGAACACTCTAATCTGCAGGTAGGGAAGCTCTGTTCTGGGTGGCCAGGGTTTTTTTGTTTTTATTTCCTCACTCCCCACCCCCCACCCCAAGAGACCTGGGACATCACACACACACACACACACACACCCCTCACCCCTTTTGTGTCTGGGATAAGAGCGTCCAGGAAGTGAAATACCAAAGGGTAGGGGGCTGGTAGCTAGAGGCAGACCTCCTACATTCTTTACCCAGGAGAAGCAATTTGAATAAGGCTGAGAAATACTTTGGGAGACCTTGGGTTGGCTAAGGAGACCCTCACAGGTAGAGGGGTGTGTTGTCTTGAACTTGATGCTGGGCTACAAATGCAACAGAAAAAAAAGAAAGAAAGAAAGAGAAAGAAAGAAGGAAAGAAAGAAAGGAAGGAAGGAAGGGAAAGAAAAAAAAATAAAACTCTGGTGAAATCCTGATTTTAGACTTTTTTTTTTAAGAGCATTATACAAAGAGAAAGGGGAATTTTTTGAATACTAGAATTTAGCGCTCTTCTACAGAGAAGAAAAGCACTTTAGGATACAGAGCCTTCTTAGTCCAGACCTTCTAACTTTGCATCAGACTGTGTTAACTTGTCGAGGGAAACTGGGAATACTGATAGACTAGCTCACCCACAGGCATGGTGTATCAGAAATAGGATCTCTCACTTGAGCTTGCTTGAATACATCTGAACTGACAGATGTTCACCTTTTTTATTTTTAATTTAAACATATTTTTAAGATTTATTTCTTTATTTATGAAAGAGAGAATAAGACCAAATGAGAGAGTTTGAGAGAGAGAGAGCTGATACATGTGATACCTAAGATTAAACTTATGCTGACATCAAGAACAACAATAATAACTACAACAATAAAACAACAAGGACAACAAAAGGGAAAATAAATAAATAAATAGTAAAAAATAGTAAAAAAAATACAATGCTTTGGGGAGTCTGATGGTAGTACAGCAGGTTAAGTGCAAGGGGAGTCACTTCACAAGCAGTGAAGCAGGTCTGTAGGTGACTATCTTTCTCTCCCTTCTCTGTCTTTCCCTCTTCTCTCCATTTCTCTGTGTCCTATCCAATAACAAGGACAACAACAATAACTACAACAATAAAACAACAAGGACAACAAGAGGGAATAAATAAATAAAAGTTTTTTAAAAATACAGTGATTTGGGCAGGGGTAGATAGCATAACGGTTATGCAAAGAGACTCTTGTGCCTGAGGCTCCCAAGTCCCACACCACTATAAACCAGAGCTGAGCAGTGCTCTGATATAAAGGGAAAAAAGAAAGAAAGAAAGAGAGAGAGAGAGGGAGGGAGGGAGGGAGAAAGGAAGGAAGGAAGGAAGAAAGAAAGAAAGAAAGAAAGAAAGAAAGAAAGAAAGAAAGAAGGAAAGAAAGCTTCTTCAACAATTTGTTTGGCTTTGTATGTTAACTCTCTTTTCAGCCCCCAGGTTCCAGATGCCATCAGGATGCTGGCCAGGCTTCCCTGGACTGAAGACCCCACCAATGCGTCCTGGAGTTCAGCTCCCTCAGAAACCCACCCTACTAGGGAAAGAGAGAGGCAGACTGGGAGTATGGACGGACCAGTCAACGCCCATGTTCAGCGGGGAAGCAATTACAGAAGCCAGACCTCCCACCTTCTGCAACCCACAAAGATCCTGGGTCCATGTTCCCAGAGGGATAGAGAATGGGAAAGCTATTGGGGAGGGGATGGGATATGGAGATTGGGTGGCGGGAATTGTGTGGAGTTGTACCCCCCATCCTATGATTTTGTTAATGTCTCCTTTCTTAAATAAACAATATATATATATATATATATATATTTTTTTTTTTAAAGAAAGAAAGAAAGAAAGAATTCAATGCTTGGAACATTGCACCAAAGTAAAAAACTCTGAGGGGGAGGGTAGATTTTTAGCTTCACTAGAGGGGGCTGGGGGTAGGGACACAGACCTTTGGTGGTGGGAATGGTGTTAATACACATTCCTATTAATTCACAGTCTTATAATCCAATATTTATTAATCATTATAAGAGATGAATAATAGAGTGAATGTCTCAAACTTTTTGATTAATAGACCCCTGTTCTGAGTATATGTTCCTTTAATCTAAGCACTTAAGGTTTCAAACTGGTAACCTAAATTTTAATTGTGGGCTTAAATTGTTAATACATTTCCAATAACGATTTTTTTTCTGAAATATTACATTAACTATAATCTTTTAAAAATTTATTTTATTTTACTTATTTCCCCTTGTTTTTTTTTAATTGTTGTTATTATTGATATCATTGTTGTTAGATAGGACAGGGAGAAATGGAGAGAGGAGGGGAAGACAGAGAGGGGGAAAGAAAGATAGACACCTGCACACCTGCTTTACTGCCTATGAAGTGACTCTCCTGCAGGTGGGGGGCTGGGGCTAGAACCAGGATACTTAAGCCAGTCCTTGCCACGTGTGCTTAACACATTGCGTTGCCGCCTGACTCCCCATTAACTATAATCTTAGAGAGACCAGAAGCAACCAGTTGAGTTACTATTTTAGATAGAGCTATATGTAAATAACATCAAGTAACATAAATCATGGTGAGGTCTTGTATGATGCAGAAAATCCTAACAATGGGACTTTCAAAGTCAATCAAATTTCCAAATAACTGGGTTATAATAATAATAATAATCGGGAGTTGGGCGGTAGCACAGTGGGTTAAGCGCACATGGCGCAAAGCGCAAGGACCTGAGTAAGGATCTGGGTTCAAGCCCCTGGCTCCCCACCTGCAGGGGAGTTGCTTCACAGGCGGTTAAGCAGTTCTATAGGTGTCTTTCTCTCCCCCTCTCTGTCTTCCCCTCCTCTCTCCATTTCTCTCTGTTCTGTCCAACAACAATGACATCAGTAACAACAATAACTACAACAACAATGAAAAACAACAAGGTCAACAAAAGGGAAAATAAATGAAATATAAATAATAATTATTATTATTGTTTATTGCCTTCTTAAACCCTAAGACAGCAGGAACCCTCACCATTCTTTATAAAACCCATATTTTCCCCAGACATGGGACCTCTGAGGAGTAGCTCTTTTTTCAACAGGCTTTTCTCGACCCATACCAATTGATATTGCATCTGCTGATCTCAACCTAATCAATGCAACAACTACCACTTCTACATGTTTCATTTCAGACTGTGTCCACAGATGACAGGCATGCGATATCAACCCTTCAGCTCCAGTACTGCAGTTCCTAGCTCAGAGGACTCCTTAATTCCATTTTGGGTAGTGCACTTCCAAAGAAAGCCCCAACACCTAGATATGAACCAGGACCCAAGAGACAGAGCACATGTTAGGGGAAAATATATACCTTAAAGCAAATAGTTTTCAGTGGCCTAGTAAGTGCAGCAAGCAAGTAGAAAGACATAAAAACAAAACAAAACAAAAACAAAGTACTTAATCAAATAGTTTCAACTTAGACCTAGATACTCTCCTCACCTACTTCCTATTTCACTTCCCTCAATCACCCCAAGGCTAACCTTGTCAGAAAAAGGACTACAAAAGCTGGATAAGGACAAGAGACTGGCATACTTTAATGAGGGCTCTTTGGCTCACTTCACTTACTTCCAGGCCACCTCATCTCCCAGAGCCCTAGTCAGGGAATCCTAGGATTCCCACAGAGACATGATGGACCTAGACCTCTAATAGATCCCTTTCTTCACTATCACTGATGGGATGCATTGGATCGACCTTCTCGTGGTGCATCCCGTGAGTACCCATTCATTGGGGAAACTGATGATCCTTCCTAGCCGACTGAATCCACATGGATCCCAGTCACTTCAAAGCCAGCAACAAGCAGCTCCTGACAGCTTTCAACCTGACGCTGTTGATTGGCTATGGAAGAAGGGCAAACGCTAGAAGAAGAACTATCACTGCTCATCTTCATCAGGAAGAACATTATGGACCCCTTTGTGGGCCCCTAAAGGACCTTGCCCTCAGTGTGGATCAACAGCAGTAGGGACTGCCTCATTCTTGAAAGAGAGGTTGGACCAAAATCCTCTACCACTCGAGGGAGATGGGTCTGGCAATGGGTGCAGCCTAGAATGTTTCTAGCTATGATCACAGAATGCGAGCTCAGACCTACAGGGATGAAGAGGTTGCACAGACTCCTGCACTGAATATAGGCCTGAGACCAAATCGATGGGGTTTACAGTTAATGGTACTTATATACTTTTCCAGTATTTGGGAGCTACTCTCTTCCTGGATTCAGCTTTCTAGTCTGATTTTCAACCCTGACACCATCTCCTCAGATAATACCTTTGGCCCACCTGCATGTTAGCTGTCAGACTCAGGAAAAAATTATTAAAGTCATGGGCCCCTGGGAATATACCTAAAATAGACCTTCTAACTTTTTCCAAAATGGAGACTCCAAATTTCATCTGTTATATTCTTGACTTTAGGTTCCTGATTAGTCAACTATTTGTTCTTCTTTATATCTTAGTGCTTTTTCAGACACCAAGTTGCAGATGCTACCATGATGCCAACCTGGCTGCCCTGGGCAGATAACCTCACCAATGTACCCCGGAACCCCACCTCCCCAGACCCTTGCCCCACTAGGGAAATATAGAAACAGGCTGGGAATATGAATCAACCTGCCAGAGCCCATGTTCAGTGGATAAGCAGTTACAGACCTTCCACCTTCTGTACCCCATAATGATCCTGGGTCCATACTCCCAGAGGGATAAAGAATAAGAAAGCTGGGAGTCGGGCTGTAGTGCAGCGGGCTAAGCGCAGGTGGCGCAAAGCACAAGGACCGGCATAAGGATCCCGGTTCGAACCCCGGCTCCCCACCTGCAGGGGAGTCGCTTCACAGGCGGTGAAGCAGGTCTGCAGGTGTCTATCTTTCTCTCCTCCTCTCTGTCTTCCCCTCCCTCTCTCCATTTCTCTCTGTCCTATCCAACAACGACAACAACAATAATAACTACAACAATAAAACAACAAGGGCAACAAAAGGGAATAAATAAATAAAATAAATATTAAAAAAATTAAAAAAAAGAAACAAACAAAAAAGAATAAGAAAGCTTCCTGTGGAGGGGAACTCTGGTGGTGGGAAATGTGTGGAACTTTACTCCTCTTATCCTATGGTTTTGTTGATATTTTCTATTTTTTATTTTATAAATAAAATAAATAAGGAGCTGGGTGGTGGTGCACCTGGTTGGGTGCACATGTTAAAGTACACAAGGACCAACATTTGAGACCATGGTCCCCACTTGCAAGCTTTGCAAGTGGTGAAGCAGTGTTGTGGGTATCTTTCTGTCACTCTCCTTCTCTATCTTCCTCTTCCCTCTTGCTTTCTGGCTGTTTCTACCCAATAAGTAAAGATAATAAAAATTAATTAAGTAAATAAAAGAATTCAATACTTTACCAACTGTACCACCAGCCACGCCAAAAAAAAAAAAATACTTCAACTTAAAAAAAAAAAAATGGGCAGGGGTAGATAGCATAATGGTTATGCAAAGAGACTCTCATGCCTGAGGCTCCAAAGTCCCAGGTTCAGTCCCCTGCACCACCAGAAGCCAGAGCTGAGCAGTGCTCCAGTTAAAAAAAAAAAAAAAAAAAAAAAGATTTAAAAAAAGATTAAGGGAGTCCGGCAGTAGTGTAGTAGGTTAAGACGAGGTGACAGAAAGTGCAAGGACTGGCATAAAGATCCTGGTTTGAGCCCCTGGCTTCCCACCTGCAGAGGAGTCACTTCATAGGCAGTGAAGCAGGTCTGCAGGTGTCTATCTTTCTCTCCCCCTCTCTGTCTTCCCTTCCTATCTCCATTTCTTTCTCGCCTATCCAACAGTGATGACATCAATAACAATAATAACTACGACAATAAAACAGCAAGGGCAACAAAAGGGAAAATAAATAAATAAATATAAAAAATTCTAATTCTTAAAAAAAATTAAATGCTACTCTTTACCTTCTGAATATTTCCACCACCTTTTATTTAATACTTGTGTAAGTTTCTGCTACTGCTTTTCTTCTTTACATTGATCCCCTCCACCTAATAAACCTATTTTATTTTTTAAATGGCCGCAGAGCCTTTTCTTTCTTTCTTTTTTTAACATTTTTTTATATTTATTTATTTATTTATTTATTTTCCCTTTTGTTGCCCTTGTTTTACATTGTTGTGGTTATTATTGTTGTTGTTATTGATGTCATTGTTGTTGGATAGGACAGGGCGAAATGGAGAGAGGAGGGGAAGTCAGAGGGGGAGAGAAAGATAGACACCTGCAGACCTGCTTCACCACTTGTGAAGGGACCCTCCCCCCGGACACACCCCCCCCCCCGACACCCCCCCCCCTCCCCCCCCCCCCGCGCGCGCAGGTGGGGAGCCAGGGGCTGGAACCAGGATCCTTAAGCATGTCCTTCTGCTTTGTGCAAACCTATTTTACAATTATTTTTTGGCAATAAACACCACACATGCTTAGTGATTTAACAAACATTTAATAGCTAGGAACTATGTATTGCTTTCCCCACTAACAGTTAATAACTGTCTGGCATCCTGCCTGAGGGAAAGAAAGAGAGAGAAAAAACAACTCCACATTTGGTCAAAAATAGTGTTTTGTTTGTTTGATTGTTTTTTTCAGTTACATCACTGTGTGACAAGTACTGAAAACCAGACACACACACACACACCAGTTTACTAGAGGCTAATGAAACACAAGGGAAAGTGAAAAAGGCCTAACAGTCAGGAAATGCTTCTTGGAGGATCTTCAGAATAATATAGGACAGTGTAGAAAGAATGAGGAAAGAAACTGCAGAGAAAGAACAATGTGGGCATACTTGTGTAAAGCACAGTCAAATCAGTAATGACAAGTAATGGGAAAAAAGAATAATGTGGGTGAGGGCAGCATCAAGGTAGTAGAGAAAATGATAGACTGTAATATTGTTTAGTGAACTTGATTCGAACGCAGGATGTAGTAGAGAGAATTGTAGTTGATGACAGCGACTGGTAAACTAAGAACTCTTACATCAAGTTTGTTCTTGTTGCTATTTTGTTGTAGTAGAGGTTCGGTTTCATTACTCTGGGTTGACTTCTTCACATACAAAAAGGGACAGTCAGAAGAAGTAGCATAGTGGTTAGGTGAAAGACTTTCTCCCTTCCTTCCTAAAAAAAAAAATCATTTATTTATTTATTTATTTATTGCCCTTGTTGTTTTATTGTTGTAATTATTATTATTGAGGGGGGGGGCTCAAACCAGGATCCTCACACTGGTCCTTGTGCTTCGTACCCCCTGCGCTTAACCTACCGCCTGACTCCCTTTTCCTTCCTTTCTAATACTCCATTTTCTCACTTTTTTACTGAGTAAGGAATACAGAGAGAAACACAGATACCAGAGCACTGCTTAGCTCTGGTTTATGGTTGTTCTGGGACTTAAACCTGGGACCTCAGAGCACCAGGAATGCACAAAAGACTGGTCTCTTTGTATCTTTCTCTCTGTATCTGTCCCTTTAACTAAAATTATACATATATATATATATATATATATATATATATAGAGAGAGAGAGAGAGAGAGAGAGAGAGAGAGAGAGAGAGGGGGGGGGGGGTTGGGGGTAGATAGCATAATAGTTAGGCAAAGACACTCATGCTTGAGGCTCCAAAGTCCCAGACTCAATTCCCTGCACCACCATAAACCAGAGCTGAGCAGTGCTCTGGGGAAAAAAGAGGAGGAAGAGGAGGAGGAGGGTTGGGTGGGGATATAGCATAATGGTTATGCAAAGAGACTTTCATGCTTGAGGCCCTTAAGACCCAAGTTCAATCCCCCATACCGCGTAAACTAGAGCTGAGCAGTGTTCTGGTAAATAAAAAAAAAAAGGAGGAGGATTAAATGCACAGGGCGCAAAACTCTAGGACTGGTGTAAGGATCCCATTTCATGCCCTCGGCTTGAAGGGTCGCCTCACAAGCAGTGAAACAGGTCTGCTTTCCACTCTTCCCTTGATTTTTCTCTGCTCTGTCCAACAACAGCAATAACAATAAGGGCAACAAAATGGTAAAAATGACCTCCAGGAACAGTGGATTTTAGTGTAGTTACCAAGTCCCAGCAATAACCCTGGAGGCAAATAAAAAGAGAGAGAGAAAGGGAGAGGGAGAAGAAGAAGAAGAGAAAGATGAAGAACAACAAAATGGGAAGAAGAAGAAAAGAAGAGAGAAGATAAAAAGAGAGGCTAGGTGGTGGCAACACCCACCCTGCTGAGTGCATACATTACAATGTACAAACAAGGACCTGGGTTCAAGGTTCAAGCTCCCACCTACAAGAGGTATGTATCACAAGTGGTGAACCAGTGCTACAACTATCTCTCTCTTTCTCTTTTCTTTTCCTCTCAATTTTTTGTTGTCTTTATCCAAAATAAATAAGTAAATATTAAAAAAAAAAAAAAAAGTAAAAGGAGGCGCCAGGCATTCTTGGTTAAGCACACATATTACAGCGCTCAAGGACTTAGGTTCAAACCCCTGATCCCGACCTGCAGAGGAAAAGCTTCACAGGTGGTGAAGCAGTACTATAGGTGTGTGTCTCTCTCTCTCTTGTTTAAAAGAATCTGTTTATTTATTCATGAGAATAAATAGGAGCAGAGAAAGAACCAGACATCACTCTGGTACATGTGCTGCTGGGGATCAAATTCAGGACCTTATGGTTGAGAATCCAATGCTTTATCCACTATACCACCTCCCAGACCACAACTATAGGTGTTTCTCTGTCTCTTTTCCTACCTTCCCATCGTCTCTCAATTTCTGTCTCTATCCAATAATTATTCTTTTTAATATTTATTTATTTATTTTACCAGAGCACTGCTGAGCTCTGATTTATAGTGATGCAGAGGATTGAACCTGGGACTTTGGAACCTCAGGCATAACCATTATGCTATCTACTCCTGCCCTCCAATAATATATATATTTTTTTATTGGGGGGATTAATGGTTTATAGCCAACAATAAAATACAGTAACAAAAAAATAAAAAACAGCCCCTACACCTATAGACATCTAATCTTTGACAAAGATTCCCAGACTATTAAATGGGGAAAGTTGAGTCTCTTCAACAAAAGGTACTGGGAAAATGGGTTGAAACATGCAGAAGAATGAAACTGAACCACTATATTTCACCAAACACAAAAGTAAATTCCAAGTGGATCAAGGACCTGGATGTTAGACCAGAAACTATCAGATACTTAGAGAAAAATACTGGCAGAACTCTTTTCCACATAAATTTTAAAGACATCTTCAATGAAATGAATCCAGTTACAAAGAAGACTAAGGCAAGTATAATAAACCTATGGGACTACATCAAATTAAAAAGCTTCTGCACAGCAAAAGAAACCAATACCCAAACAAAGAGACCCTTCACAGAGTGGGAGAAGATCTTTACATGCCATACATCAGACAAGAGTTTAATAACCAAAACATATAAAGAGCTTGCCAAACTCAACCACAAGAAAACAAATGACCCCATCCAAAAATGGGGAGAGGACATGGACAGAATATTCACCACAGAAGAAATCCAAAAGGCCGAGAAACACATGAAAAAATGCTCCAAGTCTTTTATTGTCAGAGAAATATAAATAAAGACAACAGAGAAATATAACAAAGGCAACAATGAGATACCACTTCACTCCTGTAAGAATGTCATACATCAGAAAAGGTAGCAGCGTGGTCTGGGAGGTGGCACAGTGGCTAAGGAACTAGACTCTAAAGCATGAGGTCCTGAGTTCAGTCCCTGGCAGCACATGTACCAGAATGATGTCTGGCTCTTTCTCTCTCTCCTCCTATCTTTCGCATTAATAAAATAAATAGGGAGTCAGGCGGTAGCACAGTGGGTTAAAGCACAGTTGGCACAAAGCATAAGGACCGGCTTAAGGATCTGGTTCAAGCCCCTGGCTCCCCACCTGCAGGGGAGTCTCTTCACAGGCGGTGAAGCCGGTCTGCAGGTGTCTGTCTTTCTCTCCCCCTCTGTCGGTCCTCCTCTCTCCATTTCTCTCTGTCCTATCCAACAATGACTGATGAAATCAATAACAATAATAACTACAACAATAAAACAACAAGGGCAACAAAAGAGGGTAAATAAATAAATTTTAAAAAAATTTAAAAAATAAATAAAATCTTAAAAAAGAAAGAAAAGAAAAGGTAGCAGCAGATAATGCTGGAGAGGTTGTGGGGGTCAAAGGAACCCTATTGCCCTGCTGTAAGAATGTCCTGACTCCTGTAAGAATGTCATACATCAGAAAAGGTAGCAGCGTGGTCTGGGAGGTGTCCTTTGTCAATTAGTCCAACCCCTGTGGACAGCAGTCTGGAGAACTCTCAGAAGGCTAGAAGTGGATCTACCCTATAATCCTGCAATTCCTCTCCTGGGGATATATCCTAAGGAACCCAACACACCCATCCAAAAAGATCTGTATATACTTATGTTCATAGCAGCACAATTTGTAATAGCCAAAACCTGGAAGCAGGGAGTTGGGCGGTAGTGCAGAAGATTAAGCGCATATGGCTCAAAGCTCAAGGACAGGCTTAAGGATCCCAGTTCAAGGCCCTGGTTCATGCCCCGGGCTCAAGGCCCTGGCTTCCCACCTGCAGGGGAGTTGCTTCACAAGCGGTGAAGTAGGCCTGCATGTGTCTTTCTCTCCCCCTCTGTCTTCCCTTCCTCTCTCTATTTCTCTCTGTCCTATTCTACAACGATGACATCAATAACAATAACAATAATAACTTCAACAATAAAACAACAAGGGCAACAGAAGGGAATAAATAAATAAATATTAAACAATAACAACAAAACACCTGGAAGCAACCCAGGTGTCCAACAACAGATGAGTGCCTAAGCAAGTTGTGATATATATACACAATGGAATACTACTTAGCTATTAAAAATAGTGTCTTCACCATTTCCAGCCCATCTTGGATGGAGCTTGAAGAAATCATGTTAAGTGAAATAAGTAGGTCAGGGGTAGATAGCATAATGGTTATGCAAAGAGACTCTCATGCCTGAGGCTCCAAAGTCCCAGGTTCAATCCCCTGCACCACCATAAGCCAGAGCTGAGCAGTGCGCTGGTAAAAAAAAAAAAAAAAAAAAATTCAGAAACAGAAGGATGAATATGGGATGGTCTCTCAGGCAGAAGTTGAAAAACAAGATCAGAAGAGAAAACACACATAGAACCTGGACTGGAGTTGGTATATTGCACCAAAGTAAAAGACTCTGGGGGTGGGGGGTGGGGGGGGGGGAGAGTACAGGTCCTGGAAAAGGATGACAGAGGACATAGTGGGGGTTGTATTGTTACGTGGAAAACTGAGAAATGTTTTGTATGTACAAACTATTGTATTTACTGTCGACTGTAAAACATTAATCCCCCAATAGAGAAATTAAAAAAAAAACATTAAAAAAATAAAAACAGTAGTTTGCACATGTATAACATCTCTCAGTTTTCCACATAATAATTCAAACACCACTAGGTCCTCCTCTGTCATCAGGTTCCAGCACCTGAACCCTCCACCCCACCCATGAGTTCTTTACTTTGGTGCAATATACCAACTACAGTCCTAAGTTCTGCTTTGTGTTTTCTTATTTTTCAACTATTTTATTTTATTTTATTATTGTTGATTTAGTAATGATCAACAAGATTGTGGGATAATGGTCTGGGAGGTGGCACAGTGGTAAAGCTTTGGATTCTCAAGCATGAGGTCCCGAGTATGATCCCTGGCAGCACATGTGCCAGAGTGATGTCTGGTTCTTCCTCTCTCCTCCTATCTTTCTCATAAATAAAAAAATAAAGTCTGCAACCCTCAATGACCCTGGGTCCATGCTCCCAGAGGGATAGAGAATGGGAAAGCTATCGGGGGAGGGGGTGGGATATGGAGATTGGGCGGTGGGAATTGTGTGGAGTTGTACCCCTCCTACCCTATGGTTTTGTTAATTAATCCTTTAAAAAAAAATAAAATAAAATAAAGGAAAAAAAATAGATTGTGGGATAAGAGAGGTACAGTTCACACAATTTCCACCACCAGTACGCCATATCCCATCCCCTTCCATTGAAAGGTTCCCTATTCTTAATTATTTTATTTATTTATTTATTTTCCCTTTTGTTGCCCATGTTGTTTTTTACCGTTGTTGTAGTTATTATTGTTGTTGTTATTGATGTTGTCATTGGGGTCACTTCACAAATGGTGAAGTAGGTCTGCAGGTGTCTGTCTTTCTCTCCCTCTCTCTGTCCTCCCCTCCTCTCTCCATTTCTCTCTGTCCTATCTAAAACGATGGCATCAATAACTACAACAATAATAACTACAGCAATTAAGAAAAGGCCAACAAAAGGGAAAATAAATAATAACAATAAAATAAAATAAAAATGAAAGAAAGGATGTAAGGAAGGAAGTGGGGAAGGGAGGAAGGAAAGGGGAGAGAGATCCCTGGCACTGCATGTTCCAGAGTGATGTTCTGTGTGGTTTTCTCTCTTTCTCTCGAGCTCTCATTAATAAATGAATCTTTAAAAAAGAGAGGCAGTCATAGTAGTTGAGAAATGTAAAATTTATGGAGATGGGTGGTAGCACAGCGGGTTAAAGTGCAGGTGGCACAAAGTGCAAGGAACCATGGAAGGGTCCCAGTTCGAGCCCCCCCCCCCACCTGCAGGGGAATCGCTTCACAAGCAGTGATGCAGGTCTGCAGGTGTCTTTCTCTCCCCCTCTGTCTTCCCTCCTCTCTCCACTTCTCTCTTTCCTATCCAACAATGACGACAACAATAACAACTACAACAATAAAACAAGAGAAACAAAAGAGAATAAATAAGTATTTAAAAAAAAAAAGAAAAATGTAAAATTTGAATTAGATTATTTCCTCTTATTAGTTTATATTCTTCTCATGCTCCTCCTACCAAGTTAGTTTTTTTTTTTTTTTAAGGAAACTTTATTTCTTTCTTTATTTCCCTGGTTTATCATCATTGTTATTATTGTTGTAATTGCTGTCTTTGTTGTTAGATAGGACAGAGAGAAATGGAGAGAGGAAGGGAAGACAGAGGGGGAGAGAAAGACAGACACACCTGCAGGCCTGCTTCACCCACTGTCAAGCGACTCCCCTGCAGGTGGGGTCCTGGGGGCTTTAACTCGGATTCTGATGCTCTTCCTTCCACTTTGCGTCATGTACGCTTAACCCGCTACACCACCGCCTGGCTCCCCAACCTAGTGGATTTGAGTCTCTGTTCTGGTTCTTCCTTATCCTTTGTAAAACTAGAAATAGATACCAAAGATGAGATCTTAAAACCTTTTCCAAAATTTACTCCTGTGGTGTTTCTACTTTGTCCTGTTACTTTAAATACTATCTGTATGCTTAAAATTTTTTAATTATATTTATTTATTAATTGCATGGAAACAGTCAGAAATTGAGAGGGATGGTGGATATAGAAAGGGAGAGAGACAGAGACAACTGCAGCCCTGCATCATTTCTTGGGAAGTCTCCCCCCTGCAAGTGGGGACTCTGGGCTTGAACCCAGGTCCTTGTGCATTGTAATGTGTGCTCTCGACCAGGTGTGCCACCACCCACCCACCCCTCTCTGTATGCTTTTGACTCTCAAACAGATTAATAGTTCTTTATCACTAATCTACTCCTCACACTTAAGTCTCATATATCCAGCTACCTACTTAGCATCACTACTTGGGCTCTTTCTCGATTTCTCTCTCTCTCTCTTTCTTTCTTTCTCTCTCTCGCTCTTTCTTTCCTCCTTTCTTTCTTCCTTCCTTCCTTCCTTCCTTCCTTCCTTTTTTCCTTTCCTAAAGATTTTATTTATTTAGTGGTCCGGGAGGTGGCGCAGTGGATAAAGCACTGGATTCTCAAGCATGAGGTCCCGAGCTCAATCCCCAGCAGCACATGTACCAGAGTGATGTCTGTTTCTTTCTCTCTCTCCTCCTATCTTTCTCATAAATAAATAAATTCTTAATAATAAAAAAAAAGGTGGAGGTATAGCATAATGGTTATGCAAAGAGACTTTCATACCTGAGGCTCTCATGTCCTAGGTTCAATCCCCCATACTGCCATAAGCCAGGGCTGAGCTGTGCTTTGGTTAAAAAAAAAAAAAAAGATTTTATTTATTTATTAATGAGAAAGTTAGGAGGAAAGAACCAGACTAATGTGCTACCTCTTGGACCACTGGATTTCTCTCTCTCTCTCTCTCTCTCTTTAATTAATCATTAGTGATTAATCAGAAAGTATGTGAGAGAGAAATGGAATAGCAGTCTGCCATATATACTACCAAAGAGTGATCTAAGGTACCAGACCCAAAGAGCTAAGACATGCAAGTCCTGTGCTCTATTCCTGAGCCACCTCCCTCTTTTGAATGTCTCTTTCCTCTTTCTTTCTTTCTTTCTTTCTTTCTTTCTTTCTTTCTTTCTTTCTTTCTTTCTTTCTTTCTTCTTTCTGTTTTGTTTCCAGGGTTATTGCTGGGGCTTGGTGCCTGCACTATGAATGTACTACTCCTGGTGGTCATTTTCCCCAATTTTGTTGCCTTTGTTGTTATTGTTGGATAGGACAGAGAGAAATTGAGAGAGGAGGGGAAGACAGCGAGGGAGAGAGAAAGACAGACACCTGAAGACCTGTTTTACTCCTTGTGAAGCGACCCTCCGCAGGTGGGGAGCCAGGGGCTCAAACCGAGATCCTTATGTGCTACCACCCGGCCTCCTGCCTTTCCTTCTTTCTTTTTCCCTCTCCCTTCCTTCTTTTCTCTGTTTCTTTTTTATTGCCACCTGGGTTATTACTGGGGCTCAACATGATGAAATCCATTACTACTAGCAGCCATTTTTCCTTAATTATTTATTTATTCAATTGTTAATTTATTCATTCATTCATTTATTTAATAGGGCAGAGAGAAATTGGGGGGGCAAATAGAGAGGGAGAGAGACACAGAAATACCAGCAGTACTTGCTTAGCTGCTTGAGAAAATTGCCCCTCTCTTCCTGTGCACTTAACCATGTGCACCACTGCCTGGCCCCCTTCTCTGAATTTCTCCTCCTTCTCCTCTTCCTCTTCCTAATCTCTCTTTTTTAATGTATTCACTGAAATTGAGCATTTAATCAGGTGTGTCACCATCTGGGCCCCTCCTCCCTTCCTTCCCCTTTGTCCATCTTTTTTTTTTCTTCTTCTTCTTTTTTTTCTTTTTCCCCCCAGAGCATTGAGCAGCTCTGGTTTTTGGTGGTGCAGGAGATTGAAACTGGGACTTTCAAGCTTCAGGCATAAGAGTCTCTTTGCTATGCTATCTACCTTTGCAAAATTTTTTCCCCTCATTTATTACCTTTATTTATTAACTGTATAGAGACAGCCAGAAATCGAGAGGGAAGAGGGGGTAGAGAGGAAGAGAGACAGAGAGACACCTGCAGCTCTGTTTCACCACTCGTGAAGCTTTCCCCCTGCAGGTGGGGACTGGGGACTTGAACCTGGGTCGTAACATGTACGCTCAGGTAAGCTACCACCCAGCCCCTTCTCCTCCTCCTTTATAATAACAAAAATACTTCAAAAATATTTTCTTTTCTTTTTTTTTTTTAGTGTTTATTTATTTGTAATTTTGAGAGAGATGCAGAGAGAGAGACAGAGAGAAATACCAGAGCACTGCTTAGCTCTGGCCTATGGTGGTACGGGGGATTGAACCTGGGAATTTGGAGCCTCAGGTATGAGAGTCTCTTTGCATAACCATTATGCTATCTACCCCCACCCTATTTTATGTTTTAATTATTACTATTTTAGATGTATGTATGTATTCATTTTATTATTATGTTTTTACCAGAGCACTGCTCAGCTCTGGCTTATGGTAGTGATGGTGGTGGGGTTTTGAACCCGGGATTTTGGAGCCTCAGACAAGAGTCACTTTGCATAACCATTATGTTATCTACACCCACCCAAAATATTTTATTATAATATGTGAGAGAGACCAGAGCAATGCTCAGATCTAGCTTATGATGATGAGACTGAACTTGGGACCTCAGAGGTGTGAAATCTTGTGCTTCACCCTTTGGGAGGCTTTTAGCTGGACTCTTGTCCTGGTTCGTTCCTCCAATATTTCTTCTTGTTGGTTTACCCATTTTATATATTATGAGTTCTCTCTCTCAGTACTTTTCAAATTACTGATCACTATTGCCTGGATTGACTTGTGTCTAAGTAAGGTAATTAAAGGGTTCACAGTAGTGGAAGTTAACAGTTGTTTCAATAGTATTTTAATCCCTGAGTTGGAGATCAGTGGTTTAAAAGCCTCTTTTTTTTTATTTTTAAATTTATTTATTGGGGGATTACTGGTATACAGCCAACAGTAAAATACAATAGTTTGTACATATAAAAGCCTCTTTTTTTTCTTTTTCTTCCCTTAGGCTATGGGAGCCTGAGGGCTTTTAAACTACAAGTAGGCTTTTTAGCTTAATCACTGACTCCTGACCAAAAGATAAAGCAGGGTGTGGCAGAGATAATCCAGTGCTTATGCAAAGAGACTTTCACAGCCCCACCAATATGCCACAGAGGTATAGGTCTTCTCCTGCTTTTCCTGGTTAGATCTCTGTCCCCTGGTGTCCTTCCCTGTCGCTGCTCCAGATTCTGAGGGCAGTAGCAATGGAGACTCAGAGTTGCACTTGGTGAGTCTCTGGGGAGTCCTCTCCTCCCTCCCTTAAGCTGTCCCCTTTTTGGTGGAGCAGACTGGAGGTGGTGTCTCAACTGATAAACTGCTGGACTGTTGCCACCCACTTAATCTCTCCCTAGGCTCCTCTCTGTCACCAGCCACATGTGTTTGCACTCACCGGTGATTTGGTGGGTTCCTGTAGTCGCTCTAGTCCTGTCTTGTTTCGGTCCCAGGTATTCCTAGTTGATCCGGGAGAGGAGAGGAGAGGAGAGGAGAGGAGAGGAGAGGAGAGGAGAGAAAGAGATCTGCTGTTGCTCGTAGCCCCGCCTCCGGAAGTCTCCAAGAGGTGTGAAATCTTTTACAGAACCATTATAGTATCTTCCCAACCTTCCACTTGACTTTCTTTTTAAAAAAATAATTAATTTATTAATGAGAAAGGAGGTAAGAGGAAGAACCAGACATCAGACTGGTACATGTACTGCCAGGGATTGAACTCAGGACCTCATGACTTGAGAGTCCAGTGCTTTATCACTACCACTCCACTAGACTTTCTAATAGGCATCACAAAGCCAACTATTTCCAAACCCCAGTTTCCTGTGTTTCTACTCATCCAGGTTCTTCCTGTGGGCTGCTCTTACTCAGTATATAATTTTGTCAGTTGTTCAGGCCAAAATCCTTTTTTTCTTTCTTTCTTTTTTTTTTTTTTAACATTTATTTATTTATTTATTCCCTTTTGTTGCCATTGTTGTTGTTATTTTTTTTAGTATTTATTAATTCCCTTTTGTTGACCTTGCTGTTTTATTGTTGTAGTTATTGTTGCTGTTGTTATTGATGCCATCCTTGTTGGATAGGACAGAGAGAAATGGAGAGAGGAGGGGAAGACACAGAGAGGGAGAGAAAGACAGACACCTGCAGACCTGCTTCACCGCCTGTGAAGCTTTCCTCTTCTTTATTTTTATTTTTTAATATTTATTTATTTCCTTTTGTTGCCCTTGTTTTATTGTTGTTGTCGTTGTTCGATAGGACAGAGAGAAATGTAGAAAGGAGAAGACAGACCTGTTTCACCTCTTGTGAAGCGACTCCCCTACAGGTGGGGAGCCAGGGGCTCAAACCAGGATCCTTGTACTTTGCCACCTGTACTTAACCCATTGCACTACTGCCCTATTCCCTGAATCGCTCCTCTAAACCTGCTGCAATACTGTGGCTCCCCAAATTACGTAAAAGAAACTCTCATGCCTGAGCTTCCAAAGTCCCAGGTTCAGTCCCCTGTGCCACCATAAACCAGAGCTGATCAGTGCTCTGGTGTAAAAAAAAAACAAAACTATATTATATATGATATTTATTCTGGGCGGGGGTAGATAGTAGATATAGCATAATGGTTATGCAAAGAGACTCGTGCCTGAGGCTCCAAAGTCCCAGGTTCAATCCCTTGTAACACTATAAGCCAGAGCTGAGCAGTGCTCTGATAAAAAAAAAAAAAGTAAAAATAAATAAATAAAATATTTATTCATTGGGGCCAGGTGGTGGTGCACCTGGTTGAATGCACATGTTACAATGCACAAGGATCCAAATTCAATCCCCCAGCCCCCATCTGCTGGGGGAAAGCTTCACAGTGAACAGTGAAGCAGGGCTGCAGGTGTCTCTTTCTTCCTCTCTCTCCCTCCCTCTTTATCTCCCCTTACCTCTGGATTTTTCTGTCTTTATCCAATAAATAAAATAATAAAAATATATTAAAAATAAAAAATATTCATTAATAAGAGAGAAAACCATAACATCACTCTTTAAAAAAAATAGTTTATCTATTTAGTGAGAGAGATACCTAGAGAGACCATAGCACTGCTCAACCTTAGTTTAAGTAATGCTGGGGATTAAACCTGGGGCCTCAGAAAGTCCTCAGGCATGAAAGTCTTTTGTAGAACCATTCTTTTATTTTTTAAATTTTATTTATTTATTTATTTGATAGAGTCAGATAGAAATTGAGAGAGGAGGGAGAGACAGAGATACCTGCAGCGCTGCTTCACCGCTTGTGAAGCTTTCTCCCTGCAGGTGGGGACCAGGGGCTTAAACCCAGGTCCTTACACACAAGGTAGAGAGTGTGTCCGCTTCAGAAGCAGTGCAAAAAAGGTCTGCCACAGGTTCCTCTCTACCTTTCTCTCCTCAAATAAATAAGTAAATAATCCCTCAAAAAAGGAGATAGGGTTCTGAGTGGTGGCACACACAGTAGAATGCTCATATTACAATGTGTATAGACTTCAGTTCAAGCCCTCAGTTCCCACCTGCAGGGGTGAATATTCATGAGTGGTGAAGCACTGCTGCAGAAGTCTCTTTCTGTCTCTAATAATAATAATGATAAAGAGTAATAATGAAGAACATGTGTCGATTGCTTGCTGTTTGTTTCACAAAAGAACTAGGGTTTGAAATTATCTTTGGCAACAGAGGAAGCTCATATTGGCACATACTTCAATGCAAGCTAAGCTGCTCTTGACCTTGTTTTTTTTTTTTTTTTCCCTGAAATGATTTCCCAAGCTGCCATCTTATCCCAAGCACCATCTGTCTGCTGGACTGCTTCCTGACTCCAGTAGCTTTCCAACTGTTAGTACTTTGGCCTTCCTCAAATTTAATCTCAAACTACTGGCTAGGAAAAAAAACACACAAAGAACACATTTTTTTTTTCTTATACCATTATGAGCTTCCCTTTTTGCTAGAAGCAATTTCAAGCCCTGGTTCCTTACATTTGCAGAAGTTCAGTCCCCCAAGAATGATCTTTTCTTCCCCCCTCCCCCCACCTTTCCCCTTCTGATCTTTTTTTTTTTTTTTAAAAAAAGGAATTTATTATATATTCATGAGAAAGGAGGAAAGAACCAGACATCACTCTGGTACATGTGCTGCTGCGATTTAACTCAGACCTCATGGTTGAGAATCCAATGCTTTAATCAAGGCGCCACCTCCTGGATCACTTTAAATTATTTTTATTGGATAGAAACAGCCAGAAATCAAGAGGGAAGAGGATGATAGAGACGGAGAGAAACCTACAACACCACTTCACCACTTGCAAAGCTTACCCCCTGCAGGTGGGGACTGGGGCTCAAACCTTAGCAACTGTTACGATTTTAACTGGTAGGATTACTAATACCCTGCAGGCAGGGAGGGTCTTGAGGGTAGAAAGAAGATAGATAAAAGAAATGGAATGAGTGGGGATCTTTCAGGCAAAACAGTGATTTTGTAGATAATAAGTCTGATAAGACGAGCAGATGGATGTCCCCTCAAGTCAAGTCTTACCAAGCTCAATCACATTCTCACAGTTTCTGACAGAACCTGGGTTCTTGCACATTGTAACATGTGTGCTCAACAAGGTGTGCCACCATCAGTCCTGTCTCTTTGACTTTTTTCCCCAAAATTTCTTTCTTTTTTTTTTTTTTTTTTTTAAATTTTATTTTATTTTACCAGAGCACTGCTCAGCTCTGGCTGAGCTCTGGTGGTGTGGGGGATTGAACCTGGGACTTTGGTGCCTTGACTCTCAGGCATGAGAGTCTCTTTGCATAACCATTATGTTATCTACCCTTTGCTAGGCTCTTTGACTTTTTTATCTTAAAAAAAAAAAAAGGAGAGTAGGAGGTGCTGCAATGGACAATGTTGAACTCTCAAACATGAGGCCCTTACCTGAGTTCAATCTCTGGCATTGCATATTCCAGAATGATGCTTTGACTTTATCTCCCTCTCTTTCAAATAAATAAATAAATAAACAAATATTGTTAAAAATTCACTGAGAGGAAAGACAGGAGTAGAACTACTTTGGGAACCCATCAAATCACCAGAGCATCTAGAGACCACAACTCAGCCCAGACTTCCAGCTCAACCCAGTTGAGAAATGTCTCTAAAGAACAAGGGATATCAAAGATCACCTGAGACTACAACAAGACGAGACCGGGACTACTTTAGGAACCCACCATGTCACCAGTGAGTGAAAATATGTGTGGGTCCTGGACAGAGGATCCTAAGGAGAGATTCCTGGGGCTAAAGCCTGAATCAACTCCTGAGAAGCTGGTAGCAGTCTGGCAGTTTGCCAGTTGAGGAGCCATCTCCAGTCTGTTTTAACAACAAAAAGACTGCTGAAGGGAGGAAAGGACTCCCCTAAGGCTCACCAAATGCAACTGTGAGTCTCCATTGCTACTGATTCTCGGAGGCTGGAACAGCAGGGGAAGGCCTGTGCTGACATAGGAAGGCAGAAAACAGGCCAGGAAACTCAGGAGAAGATCTACACCCCGGTGGTCTAGTAGTGGGAGCTTTTCCACATTGTTCTCCTGATGAGAACATGGTGAATAATTGCCTCAGAATGTATACATTATTAATGGGACTTATTTAGAAATTCACAGGGCCCATCAGGGATCCCAGCTTGGCAGAAAATCTGAATTGAGCCCAAAGCTTTGGATCCTTGGGTTGTGGAAGTCTCTTTGCATAACCACTGTGTTATCTCTCTCCCACCCTGCTTTATCTCTTGGTTAGAAGTGAGTGATTAAGCTAAAAAAACAAAACAAAAACACCTACTGATAGGTAAAAAGCCCTCAGGCTACCATAGACTACAGGGAAGAAAAAGAACAAAAGAGGTTTTAATAGTCGCTGTCCTTCAACTCAGGGATTCAGATAACATTGAAACAAATGTTAATTTCTACAACTGTGAACTCTTTAAAATACCTTACTTAGACTCAAGTCAATCCAGACAAGAGTGGTGATTAATGGACTGAAAAGTACTGAGAGAAGGACCTCATAAGACACTGTAATAATAGTTAAACCAAGGAGAAATCTTGGAGAAATGAACCAGGACAAAAGTCCAGATAAAAGTCCCCCAAAGGTAGAAACACAGAAAAATGAGATCGACATCCAAATGCTAGCTAAGGAATTAGTCACAGAAGTGACGAAAGAGTTTGAAAGAATTGTCATTGGAAATGCAGAAACAACAAATGAGACTCTGAAAGAAAGCACTATCAGGAGGTGATCAGAGAGATGAAAACTGGAAACGCTGAGCTAAGAGCACAACAGAGTGGAGAGAAAATAGGATAAATGAGGCAGGAAAGAGAATTAGCAAGATTGAAGATGATTTGAGAAAACTAAGAAAGAAGTAAGAGATCTCAAAAAGAGATGAAGAGATACTGAAAACAACAACAGAGACATATGGGATGACTTCAAAATAAATAATATACGGGGGCAGTAGCACATGGCGTGAAGTGCAAAGACTGACATAAGGATCCTGGTTCGAGCCCCCTGCTCCCTACCTGCAGGGGAGTCACTTCATAGGCAGTGAAGCAGGTCTGCAGGTGTCTATCTTTCTCTCCCCCTCTCTGTCTTCCCCTCATCCCTCCATCTCTCTCTGTCCTACCCAACAACAATGACATCAATAACAACAACAATAATGATAACCACAAAAACAATAATAAAAAAGGGCAACAAAAGGAAAAAAATAGCCTCCAGGAGCAATGGATTCATAGTGCAAGGATTGAGCATCAGCCATATGACTCGAGGAAAAAAGAAAGAGAAAGAAAGAAAGAAAGAAAGAAAGAAAGAAAAGAAATAATATACACATTATTGGCTTACCAGAGGAAGAAAGTGAGGGAGGGAAAGAAACCATTCTACAGGACAAAATAGATAATAACTTCCCTAGTCCAGACAACATAAAAAATATAAAGTTTCAGGAATGGGGTGATAGCACATGGGTTAAGTGCAGGTGGCACAAAGTACAAGGACTGGCACAAGGAACCCAGTTTGAGCCCCTGATCCCCACCTGCAGGGGGATCCTTCACAAGCAGTGAAGCAGGTCTGCAAGTGTCTGTCTTTCTCTCCCCCCTCTGTCTTTCCCTCCTCTCTCCATTTCTCTCTGTTGTATCCAACAACAATGACATCAATAACAACAATAATAGCTACAATAATAAAATAACAAGGGCAATAAAAGGGAATAAATAAATAAATTTTAAAAAAGATAAAGTTTCAAGAAGCCCAGAGTGTCCCAAACAGAATTAACTCAAACTTAAAGAAAAAAAGACACATCATATTTAGAATGAAAAGGAATAAAGATAAAGAAAGGATCCTGAAGGCTCCAAGAGAAAAACAAAGAGTCACCTACAGAGGAAAACCCATAAGATTAGCAGCAGACTTCTCTACACAAACACTACAGGCCAGAAGAGAATGGCAAGATATCTACAGAGTGCTCAATGAGAAAGGTTTTCAGCCAAGACTACTGTATCCTGCTAGACTGTCAGTCAGACTAGATGGAGGCATCAAAACCTTCTCAGACAAGCAACAGTTAAAGGGATCAACTATCGCCAAGCCTCCCTGAAAGAAGTTCTGAAAGGTCTCCTATAAACAGTCAGATCACCATAAACATGCCATGTATCAGAACACTCTAAAAATCTACAATAATGGCATTAAAATATCTTCAATCTATAATATCAGTAAATGTCAATGACCTGAATTTACCTATTAAAAGGCACAGAGTAGGAAGATGGATCAGAAAACACAACACAACCACATGCTGTCTGCAGGAATCTCACCAAACTGAGCAAGACAAACACAGACTCAAAGCAAAAGGTTGGAAGACTACTATACAAGCCAATGGAACACAAAAATAGGGCTGGAACAGCTATCATATCTAACATGGTAGACCTAAAAATTAATAAAATTTAAAAAAATAGGGAAGGACATTACTTAGTGCTCGGATGAATCCTTTACGAGGACTTAACGATTATCAACATCTATGCACCCAGGGAGAGGGCATCTAAATACATCAAACACCTACTGAAAGAGCTACAGCAAAATATTAACAGCAACACAGCAATAGCAGGGAACTTCAATACACCACTTTCTCAACTTGACAGATCATCCAGGCAGAAAATCAACAAAGAAATGAAGGAGCTGTATTCCGGGAGGTGTACAGTGATAAAGCTTTGGACTCTTAAGCATGAGGTCCCAAGTTCGATCCCCAGCCGCACATATGCCCAAGTGATGTCTGGTTCTTTCTCTCTCCTCCTGTATTCCTCACAAATAAACAAAAAATCTTTAAAAGAAAAAGAAAAAAAGAAAAAAAAAAAAGAAATGAAGTAGCTAAATTAAGAGATAGATAAAGTAGAATTATTGGGCATTTTCAGAGTAAAATTGGTGACTTCACCATTTTCAGCCCATCTTGGATGGGGTTTGAAGAAATCATGTTGAATGAGCTAAGCCAGAAACAGAAGGGTGGATATGGGATGATCTCATTCATAGGCAGAAGTAGCAAAACAAGGTCAGAAGAGAAAACACTAAGGAGAAATTGAAGTGGAGTTGGTATATTGCACCAAAGTAAAAGACTTTGGGGTGGGTGGTGGGGAGAGTACAGGTCCAAAACGGATGACAGAGGACCTAGTGGGGATTATATTTTTGTATGGAAAACTGAGAAACCGTTATGCATGTACAAACTATTGTATTTACTGTTAATGCAAAACAATCTACCAATAATGAAATTTTTTAAAATGATGCCATATGTAAAAAAAAAAAAAGTCTGTATCAAATACAAATCCTCTAGTATTAAAATAAAAAGAAAAGATGTCTATGGCCATACCACCTTGGACACACCCCTGTCTCAGAAGCTAAGCAGGGTTGAGCCTACTTAGTGCTTGGATGGGAGACAGCCTGGGAATACCCAGTGTTGTAGGCTTAAAATAAAAAAAAACCACTCAGGAAAAAAATCCTCAGAGAGGGAGAATGAGAGGAGAAGGCACCACTATATGACCTATGAAGCTTCCCTTGGCGTGGTGGTGGTTCTGTGTGATAGAAGGGCATCTCAGTACATATTGATTTAATTTATCAAACATCTGAATTAGCTTCCCTAGCTAAAACATTGATATGCAGAAAAACTGGATACTCCTAAGAGCTCTCAAAGTCAAACAAAATTCTTGCTGTTCAAGTTCAATTTGCTAAATAATGGCTTTTTATGTTTAAGGATTGTATTCTCTACATTGCATTCTAAGAGATTCCAGTGAAAAATTCTGATGGGTAAACAATCACACTGCTTTGTGAGGAGTTCCAATCCAGACTCACTCCAGGAATCAGCATAATACTTCCTTCCCTAACCCCCTGACACCCTCAGGGGATGTTTGGCCCAAGGGGTGGGTGGTCCAGTAGGATCTTGCAAGCTTGGCAAATTGCTCAGGAACCCCTCCATTCCTAGGTAGGTGTTAGGGAATGCTGAAGAACCTCCTGATTGAGGGATGAGTTGAGTAAGATTTAAATTGTGGTGTTGGCAGCCTGTGGGGAATAGAGGGAAAATCCTGGCACCTTAGTTGTTGCTCTAATTAGCCGACAATGGGATGGAAAACAGTTGATAACCACATTTAAATGTTCTGTTGATATATTTCAGGATAACAGAGTTTCTTTGTAAAGGGATTAGAGGAGAGAGCAAGAGGGCCCTGCCTTTTTTTTTTTTTTGTCTCTCTCTGTCTCTCTCTCTCTGTTTTTAAAAATTTCTTTATTGGGGGATTAATGATTTACAGTCAACACAATAGTCTGTACATGCATATTTTCCAGTTATCCACATAACAATACAGCCCCCACTATGTCCTCTGCCATCCTGTTCCAGGACTTGAATCCATCTCCCCATCCCAGAGTCTTTTACTTTAGTGCAATATAAAAACTCCAGTCATTTGTCTATTTTTATTATTATTTTAAAAATAATCTTTATTTGGGAGTTGGGTGGTAGCACAGTGGGTTAAGTGCAGGTGGTGCAAAACACAAGGACCAGCATAAGGAGCCGGGTTCCAGCCCTGGGCTCCCCACTGTTGGGGTCTGCTTGGCCCCGATCTAGGCCCAGCAGACATTCCATAAGCCTGGCTCGAGTTTTGCTGATGGTCACTAACTTCCTCAGAGTGACACAGCATTTCCTGTAGGCCATACCTAAATTCACCTCTGCCCTCCAGCTGATGATGCATAAAGAGCATAGGCCCCACTGATGGTGACGCCACCTCACACCACCTCTAACGTCATCTCACCCTACTTTCCCATCCCTGCCTCTACCCCCTTCCTATAAAAAATGGTCTTTTTCTTAATAAAGCGAGTCACTGCCTTGACAGAACTCCCGACTTGGTGTGGTGTCTTTTCTCAAGTCGCTGACACTCTCCCTCCTGCTCAGCCCCAGAAGGGGGGTCCGGCTGGTCCAGATCTCCCCTCCTCGAGACTACCTGTCGGGGATAACCCCGACAGACTGGTGCCCCATGTGAGGCTGCTCAACAGAAGAACGCTGACGGGCCAATTGGTCTGCTGGTGAGTGTACCCCCATAAATTATGGGGCAGTCCTCTTCTCTTTCTTTCCCTTCTCACTTTGGCAACACATGAAAGAATTGATTTTGTCAGGACAACTGACGGGCTGTGGCCAGGGCTACTCTCCAGTGAGTCTTGAAGGTCTGACTTAAGATATTCCAGTAAAGGTGGCCGGTCTGGTCGTTGCCCTGTCTTGACTGAATGATTGTCTCTGTGTGATTGTGTGCGAGCATGTTGTGAGCCTCACGGCCTTCGCAACTACAGGGCGTGAGTGGGCTCTGTACCTGCGTGTCCATGGGGTCATTTCAGCTCAGTGGAGATTCTTGGCCATGCCAAGACCAGGTTGGGGATTATACGACTACTCCTAAGCTAAGACCCCTTAAGGTTCTGTGAGGGGCCCGGCCAGGCGAGCAAAGTTGATTTCTGTCATCCGTCGGATGCCAGTTCTTTTTCACCCCTTTTTAAAATTTCTAATCCTATCATTGGTTCCACCTCATCCAGGGGGTAGCCAGATCCCTCCCTTGAATCCTTGCGTATTTTACTTAAGAGTCGAGGCTTGACTCTTTCTGATAATCAAGCCCTTCAGGCCTGGGGGTGCCTACTTAAGTTTGCCCCTTGGTTTCCTGTTGCCAACCTCTTCAACTGGGACACCTGGGACCGAGTAGAACAATTGATCACTTGGGCCCAAGTTGACCAAGGAGAGATTCCGCCTCTCGGGGTACTCCCTACCATCTCAGCTCTAAAAAGCTGCTTTCCACCTAGGCCTCCTAAGGAAACCAAAGAAAGACGGCCACAAAAGGAGACAGAGATTAAGACTGACCCAAAGATAGATGTACCTGATAAATTGCTCCCACCTTCCTCAGATCCCCTGTACCCCTCTTTAGACCCCTTTGGTTGTGCTCCCTGGCCCAACATTAAGCCATGTTCCTCCAAGTCCCCGACTCCTGAGTCACTCACTAACCCTTTCTGCACTCCTGGTCCCTTGCCTTCAGGGCCTCCTCCCTATACGGGAGGGGCCTTCAGTTTAGGAGAAACTCCCCACCTTTACCCTGTCAATCTTAATCCTGGGGGTAACAGACCAGCCACCTGGTATCCCTGGGACCCCAGAAAATTAAAAGAACTAAAAAAGGCTGTGGCCAAAGATGGACCCAGCTCACCCTGGGCAGATACTATTCTTGAGGGCCTAGCCCACCAGGCCTGAGTCACCCAAGATTGGAAAGAATTGGCTAAAGCCATCCTGCCTGCGCCCACATTTCTTAAATTTCTGGCATATTTTAATGAAGAATGTCGAGCCCAGGGAGAAAGAAACCAAAATGCCCAACCCCCATCCCTATCACCATTGGCATGCTCTCTGGCACCTCTGACCAATTTGCCATGGGTGCCCAACAGGCAGCTATTCCCCTCCTTATCAAGATCAAATTAGGGCCATTGGCCTCACAGCCTGGTGAAAGCTTGATGAGCGACCCACTGAATCCCCCATAGCAGGCATTAATCAAAAGGCCAGTGAGGACCTCCCCTCCTTTATTGATAGGGTCCAGAAGAGCTTGCAAAGAAAGTTTCTGGCAGGTGAACTTAGAGACTGCTTTGTCAGATCATTGGTTTGGGATGGCATGAATGCTGACCATAAGCTTGCCTGTGCCGGGCTACGCCAACAGAGTCTTGATCGTTGGATTATTGCTGCCAGAGATGTTGGCTCTTCCTCCCACCAGACTAGGGCCTTGGCAGCCGCCCTTAAGGAAGCCCATAAAGAAGACATAGCTGTCCTAGTTAATACCCTCCAACAAACTTTAACTAGCAAAGGGCGCGCTTGCTTTGGTTGCGGCAGAGAGGGCCACTTTAAGCGAGAGTGCCCTAACCAGGTAAGAACCCCCCCTAACCAATACACTGGGGGGCCTCGCACACCCTGCCCCAAGTGCAGAAAGGGCTTTCATTGGGCCCGAGATTGCAAATCTAAATTCAGTCTCAACGGCCAACCTTTAAACTCCCTCAGGGGCCATCCCCAGCCCCGTTAAACAAGGGGAGGGGTCATGTCAGGGCCCACTGGACTGTCCCCCTGGTTCCCGGACTTAGACCTAAAATGACCCTTACCATAGGAGAAAAGACTTTCAGGTTCCTCATTGACACTGGAGCCGACCAGACAGTTATCCGAAAGGAGAGGTTCCCCCTTCCTGGCAGTTGTCCCCGGGACCCTCTTTATTGGGAGTGGGAGGGCAGTCCACATCATGGGAAACCTCCACCTGGCTTCCCTGGGCTGATCACGAAGGCAATCATGGAGAGGTGTGCCCCTTGGTGGTCTCTGGCCTTATGGCTAATCTCCTGGGCCAGGACATCCTCAGAGAAGCCGAGGCATTCATTACAACAGACCACAAGAGATTCTATTATGACCCCTTAGATGATGAGGAGTATCAACAGTCCTTTGAACAGGGAAAGAATATTTTCCCTAACTACGGGGGAGATCCCCATTTTGAGCCATTTCACCCCCAATCCTAAGGGCCACTGCTTGCCCCCCCGTACCAAAAATTCAGTGGAAACCGGGAGACCCCATATGGGTTGAGCAGTGGCCTCTTCCAACCCAGAAATTACAACAATTACATCAACTGGTCCAACAACAGCTAGAACTGGGTCATGTGAGGACTTCTACCAGCCCTTGGAATTCCCCTGTCTTTGTGATTAAAAAAGCAAATGGCTCATGGAGGCTTTTACATGATCTAAGAAAGATTAATGAAAGAATGGTCCTCCTTGGGACCCCTCAAAGAGGGCTACCCTGGATGCCAGCAATTCCCAGTTCATATCATTTGACCATAATTGATATTAAAGATTGTTTTTTCTCCATCCCCCTACACCCTGATGACTGCAGTAAATTTGCCTTCTCTATCCCCTCCACCAACTTTGGGGGACCTGACTCCCATTTTGAGTGGACTGTCCTGCCCCAGGGCATGGCTAACAGCCCACCAGTCTGCCAATATTATATGTGCTCCATTTTTTCCGCCCTCCAAAGACTCTGACGTCCTGTTTTACATTTATATAGACAACATCATCCTGGGACTTCCTAACCCTGCCACCCTCCATAAGCTCACTGCTCAGTGTCTCTCTATCCTTAAACAAAACCATTTCCAGATAGCCCCTGAAAAGATCCAAAAGATACCCCCTTTTAAGATTCTTGGGTCTATACTATGCTTAAATTCGGTCTCCCTGGTCAAACCTCAGCTCCAGATCCAGGGCTCTTATACCCTCCCTCAGCTGCAAAAGCTGTTAGGGGAAATTAATTGGTTGAGATCTTGGATTCCCATCACTACCGAAGAGCTCCTCCCCCTCTTTGACCTCCTAAGAGACAGTGATCTCTCCTCCAATATACCCCTGGGGCCTGATCACCTAGAACTGCTTGCCAGGGTCCAGGTTGCCATTGATTCAGCGGTTCTTAAATGCTACAACCCCAGTCTGCCCCTCATCCTTTACATATTCCCTGGAAAAACATTGTCCACTGCCCTGCTCGGTCAAAATGGTGAACCTGTTCATTGGGTTCATCTTTCTGTGGGAGGGGCCCCCTGAGTCTATTCCATGACCGACCAACTAGCTGATTGTATTGTTAAGGGTAGGGACCTTTCTGTCTGACTCTTTGGGGTCGAACCTTCATCTCTTATCACCCCCTTCAAAAATACTGATTTCCTCTGGTTACAGAGGAACAATGGCCGAATTTCCCTGGCTCTAGAAGGTTTTCTTGGAAATATAGACTGTCACTATGGCCCTTACAAATGGATGAGCTCCTTTTCTAGACTTGAGTGGAGGCCTCCCCGTCTCTTCCTCTCCCAGCCAGACCCTGATTATCTCACCATCTTTAGTGATGGAGGGCGCTTGGGATCTTCCATAGTTATCCCCCCCCCAGAGGAGACAGTCCGCCCAACACCCATTAAGACAGATGTTCATGATGTCCAGGGGTCGGCTCAGTTCAAAGAACTGTATGCAGTTGTCATGGCACTTGATGCCGTGCCTGAGCCATTTAACCTATTTTCTGATAGTCTTTATGTCGTCAACCTACTACCCAATCTGGTAGAGGCCCATATCAGGCTTGACTCCAATCCCATTACTCCCTTGATGATCCAGACCCAAAACTTGTTTAAGCAAAGAAAAAACCCCCTGTTCATCCAACACCTTCGGGGACACCAAGGCCTTCCAGGACTCCTATCCCGAGGAAACTACATTGCTGACCAATTGGCCTCTACATTACAATTTCACACCGTCTCTGAGGCCACACGGTTTCATTCCTTAACACATCTCAACTGGAGAGGCCTCTGCCATAGGTTCCCGCATATCCCCACAAGAGACCTCAAAAAAATAGTGCGTACCTGCAAGTCCTGTCAGCCCTTTCTACAGGTGCCCCCTCTTCAGACCATGGGAAGTAACCCCTGGGGGCTCTGTCCTAATCATTTGTGGCAAACTGACGTTACCCACTACCCTCCTTTTGGAAAACTTAAATATATCTTTTTGACAATTGATACCTTCTCCTGTGCGTGCTGGGCATCTTCCCACTCTGGAGAAAAATCTAAACATGCTATCAGTCACATGCTTCAGTGCTTTGCCACCCTTGGACTCCCAGACCAGATTAAAACTGATAATGGCCCGTGCTTTGTCAGCAAATCCTTTTCACAGTTTCTCCATACATGGGGAATTTCCCACACTACGGGCATCCCATACAACCCCAGAGGACAGGCAGTTGTTGAAAGACAAAACCAGGCCCTCAAATCTCAATTACAAAAACAAAAGGGGGAGTCCCTACCCCCACATGACCAACGAAAAAAGGCATTATTCACCTTAAATATATTAAATTTTTCAAAAGAAAGCCTCAGTTATCCCCCTTCCAGAAACATTGGACCTCCTCTGTCTCGTATAGCTCAATCTGGGTCCGGTGGAAAGACCCACTCACTGGAGCCTGAAGAGGGCCAGACCCACTTCTCACAGCAGGTAGAGGATTCGGATGTGTGTTCCCCCAAAATGAAAAAAGACCAATATTGATACCGGCCAGAAATATAAAATATTTGCCCCAACAGGGGGATAATGACAATGATTTTTCCAGGGTAGCTCTTGGCCCTGAGGACCTCCCCTCTGCTTCCTCCACAGAATTAGAAGGAGAAAATGAAGGCCCTCCTGTTGATCATGATGACGACACTCCCCAAGATGTGTGACAGAGGGTTTGGTAACCCTCGAGAAGCCTGGAACCACCTCAATAAGATCATGGGTAAACCTTGTGATTGTGGGGGAGGCAGAAGTAAGACTACCCCTTCCCTTTCCCAGGGTTTCACAACCAAAACTGTTGATTGCCCTTCTGAAACAGCCTATCTTTTTAATGAACAACATAGGACACCCAGGTGGGTGTGTGTCACAAAGCCCAAGATTATTCCCACTATCAATGGGCGCCCGGGGCCTTGCCCTTGCACCAACTTCTACCCGACTATGCATTCCACATGCTATGACCAGGCCCAACAATGCACGTGGGTGTTTGATAATAAGACCTTTTGGATGGGCACTCGGAACGTCCTTAATCCTACAGCCAGGTTAGAGGGAGGAAATATAGCCTCCTCCCCTCGCTATGGTGCACCAGGAGATACCCTCTGTTGGGACCTCACAGCACCCATGGAGTTTTCCGATGGAGGAGGGGTCCAAGACAGAGTTAGAAAAATAGAAACTGAAGAGAGGATTGAGCGGCTCATCAGCTCCCAATATCCTGAGTTAAATCACCATCCTTTGGTCCTCCCTGAGGAACGGGGAGAATTGGCCCTTGATCCTCAGACTGAGGGGGTCCTTGAGACCACCTTTGCTCTCCTCAACCAAACCTCCCCTAACCTTGCTCAAGACTGTTGGCTCTGTATAAAAACTGGTCACCCACTACCCCTCGCCCTCATTTCCAACTATTCGGGGCTCAGCTCATCAATTGATCAGAAGTCCAACCCACCTAACCCAACCTACCTTCTCCCCCTGACCAACTGCACTCTATTTCCACCTGTGGAGGTCCAGGTACTCCCCCTTGGTAATCCAGGGATCTGCCTTCACACGTCCTCCTAACCCAACATTTCCCACATAGACGTGGGAGAGATCCACCCCTCTTTATGCCATGACAAGATTACCTTAAATCCAGGTGATGGAGGATGCCCTCCAGCAGGAATGGTCTTTACCTGTGGCAATAGACTTGCCCACAGTTTCTTACCAACCAACTGGGCAGGCCGTTGTGCTCTGGCCTTTCTCTTGCCAGACGTTGACATCATCCCTGGGGATGAGCCTCTTCCCATCCCCTCATTTGACCTCATTGGAGGGTGACATAAGAGAGCCATTGTCATGATACCCCTTTTAGTTGGTCTTGGTGTGACAGCTGGGGTGGCCACTGGGACAGCAGGTATTGGGATGGCATCCCATTTTTATAAAAAGCTCTCACTCCAGCTGGTAAACGACATGCAACTTGTCTCTAGTACCATTCTAGTACTAGACAGAGACTAGTACCTCCAGAGACAGCTTGACTCCCTTGCTGAAGTGGTCCTGCAAAATCGTAGGGGATTAGATGTGCTTAAAGCAGAAAAGGGAGGCCTCTGTTTGTTCTTACAGGAAAAGTGCTGTTTCTATGCCAACCGGTCTGGGATCGTCCAAGACAAGATAAGCTTCAAGAAGATCTTGAGAAGAGGAGGATAGAGTTCCAAGACAACCCCCTGTAGACTGGCCTCCATGGCCTGCTACCCTGTTTCCTCCCCTTTCTCCTTCTCCTCCTCTTAACCGTGGGGCCTTGCTTGCTCAATAAAAGTGCACAGTTCATCCAGCAAAGGCTCGAGGAAATACGGCTTCACCAGGTTGAGGTCCACTATCACCGACTCAGGACTCTGGAGCATGAAGGCTACGAACCCTCCCCAGCACTCCAGTAGACCAATGATGGGTAAGATCTCAGAGAGACTGGGACAATCTAAGACAGGTCATGGAGCCAATATCCAGAAGCCAGCAGAGGCATGGTATCCAATGACGGGTAAGATCACTGGTGTGGTGACAACCTAAGACAGGAGCTATGTGACCTGGCATTACAAAAACAGAAGGGGGATATGTTGGGGTCTGCTTGGCCCCAATCTAGGCCCAGCAGACATTCCATAAGCCTGGCTCGAGTTTTGCTGATGGTCACTAACTTCCTCAGAGTGACACAGCATTTCCTGTAGGCCATACCTAAATTCACCTCTGCCCTCCAGCTGATGATGCATAAAGAGCATAGGACCCACTGATGGTGACACCACCTCACACCACCTCTAACGTCATCTCACCCTACCTTCCCATCCCTGCCTCTACCCCCTGCCTATAAAAAATGGTCTTTTTCTCAATAAAGCGAGTCACTGCCTTGACAGAACTCCCGACTTGGTGTATGGTGTCTTTTCTCAAGTCGTCGACACTCTCCCTCCTGCTCAGCCCCAGAAGGGGGGTCCGGCTGGTCCAGATCTTCCCTCCTTGCAACTACCTGTTGGGGAGAACCCCGACACCCCACCTGCAGGGGAGTGGCTTCACAGGTGGTGAGGCAGGTCTGCAGGTGTCTATCATTTTCCCCCGTCTCGGTGTTCCCCTCTTCTTTCCATTTCTTTTATTATTATTTGCCGGGCTAACATCACTGGAGAGGCAAGAGACGAAGAACTCAGGGCTGAGCGGGAACAAAATGCAATACCTTTATTCATCAGAGACAACGCCTTTATATCTTTGAATCAGAAGCGGCAGGTCAGAAAAGGAAATGGCGAGGAGAGGGGGTGGAGAAAAGAAAAGAGGGCAAAGGTAAGAAGCTTCCATAGCTGCTGTTGCAAAGGTTCTAACCAATGGGAAAAAACCAATACCCTGCAGGCAGGGTGGGTCTCAGGCAAAACAATGATTATGAAAATAGACCACAGCATCAAGCAATGCAGCATGGGGCAGAGGGGATCTGGTGTAATGCCCAACAATTATTTTTTTATTTATTCCCTTTTGTTGCCCTGCTGTTTTATTGTTGTAATTGATGTCATTGTTGTTGGATAAGACAGAGAGAAATGGAGAGAGAAGGGGAAGAAAGAGAGGGGGAGAGAAAGAGAGACACATGCAGACCTGCTTCGCCACTTATGAAGCGACTCACCTGCAGGTGGGGGGCCCTAAAAATAAATTTAAAAAATCCTTTAAGTCTACAAAAATATTTATTTATTTATTTATTTACTAAAGCACTGCTTAGCTCTAGTTGATGGTGATGCTGGGGTCTTTGAAGCCACAGGAACATGAAAATCCCTTTGGATAACCATTATCTATTTTGATATTTCCCTTGCCCACAAGCAATTTCTACCACAAACCTCAAACTTCAGGTATGACAGTCTGTTTGCATAGTCACAATGTCTCTCCAGCCTCCTTCCCTCTCTTTCTCCCTCTCTTCCTCCCCTCCTTTCTTTCTCTCCTTTCCATTTTTTTGAGTGTTTCCTAGTATTTTTTTTTGGCCTCCAGGGTTATTGCTCAGGCTCAGTGCCAACACCATGAATCCACTGCTCCTAGAGGCCATTTTTTTTAAAAAAAGATTTTTATTTATCAAAGAGAGAGATAGGAGAAGAGAGAGAAAGAACCAGACATCACTCTGGTACACGTGCTGACGAGGATTGAGCTCAGGACCTCAAGCTTGAGAGTCCAGTGCTTTATGCACTGTGCCACCTCCATTTTTTCCCATTCTGTTGCCTTTGTTGTTGTAGCCTTGTTGTGGTTATTATTGTTATTCTTGATGCCATTCGTTGTTGGATAGGACAGAGAGATGGGGAAAGGAGGGGAACACAGAGAGGGGGAGAGAAACATAGACACCTGCTGTCCTGCTTCACTGCAGGTGTGGAGCCAGCTGGTCCTTGCGCTTAACCCACTGCGCTACTGCCAGCCCCCATTTCCAGTCTTTTTTTTTTTTTTTTTTAATATTTATTTGGTAGAGACAGAGAGAATTCAAAATGGGGGTAGGGTGGTAGAGGGAGAGAGACAGACACCTGCAATAATGATTTACTGCTTATGAAGCTTTCTCCCTGGAGGTAGGGACTTGGGGCATGAGCCTGGGTCCTTGCATGTTGTAGCCTGTGAGACCAACTGGGTACACCACCATTGGACCCTCTTTCTTTCATTTTTAAATAGGGACAGAGACAAGGCAGAGAGAGAATGAAAGAGACCACAGCATCCAAGCTTCCTTCAATGTGGTGGGGCCTGGGTTTAAACCTGGGTTGTACACGGGGCAAAGCAGCGCACTGAAGCTATTCTGTCAGCCCAATAGCAACCTTGTAAAACACACTAAAGGAGCCAGGAGGTGGCGCACCTGGTTGAGTGAGCGCACACACTACAGTGTGCAAGGATGTGGGTTCAAGCCCTTGGTCTGTACCTGCAGGGGGAAAGCTTCACAAGTGGTGAAGCAGGGATGCATTTGTCTCTTTGTCTCTCTCCCTTTCTATCTCCCTCTCCTCTCTCAATTTCTCTCTGTCTCTATCCAATAAATACATTAAAAAAGAAACAAATTATATTTAATATATACATATATATATATATATATATATATATATATATATATATATATATATATAACACACTTAAAATTCAGGGGATCAGGTGGTGGTGCAGCTGGTTGAGCACACATGTTACAATGCCCAAGAACCCAGGTTTGAATCCCCAGCCCCCACCTGCAGGAAAGCTTTGCAAGTGGTAAAGCAGTGCTGCAGGTGTCTCTCTGCCTCTCTCTTTCTGTCTCCTCCTTCACTCTCAATTTCTGACTATCTCTATCAAATAAACAAAGTTTAAATTGTTTTACTAAAACTTAAATTTTAATAAAAAATAAAAAATAATAAAAGTTAAAAGAAAATTCCCACGTTCAGTGGAGAATCAGTTACAGAAGCCAGACCTTCCACCTTCTACACCTCTTAATGATCTGGGTCCATGCTTCCAGAGGGAAAAAGAGTCAGAAAACTTTCAGGGGAAAAGATGGGATATGGAGCTCTAGTGGTGGGAATTGTGTGGAATTGTACCCTTCTTCTCCTGTGGTCTTGTCAATATTTTCATTTTATAAGTAAATTAATGAAAAATTTTAAACACTAAAATTTCAAAGATGTAAAAAGGCCAAAGTACAAGAACTATGAAAGAGCTTCATGTCTGTAATTTTTTTAAAAAGATTTTATTTATTTATTCATGAGAAAGATAGGAGGAGAGAGAGAAGCAGACATCACTCTGGTACATGTGCTGCCAGGGATTGAAGTCAGAACCTCATGCTTTAGAGTCCAATGCTTTATCCACTGCACCACCTCCTGGACCACACATTTGTCATGTTTTTTTAGGAATTTATTTCATTATTTTTTTATTTTTCTTATTGAGAGAGGAAGGGATAAAGGAAGCTAGAGCTTTGCTCCTTGATGAAGTCCTGGGCGCTTTCAGCTTCCAGACAGGGTTTATACTTTGGAGTACTCTCCTCTCCCTCACGTGGGGAATTTATGTAGTGAGCATTACAGTAGACAGACACGATCTATCAAACACAAATTGACACAGCTTAGAACATTTCCAAGATTATAACTAAGAGCACTGCTTGATGAAATCACATTGTCTCTCAGCAATGGGGCATCCTCGGTTACAGCAGACTGTGATGATCAAGTGAGGCAGTGGATCTTTAAAAATGACATATAAACATCCACAGGTAATATATAACATTCTCTGTACAGTTAGTGCTATTCACAGTGCTGATGTTCTTATCTCCAGTTCTTATGACTTCTTCCTGTCAGAGATAAAAGACAAGCAATAGTGTATTTAGCATCTAAGCAATGAAAAGGGCACAGGTTTTTATGGATTGCTGTCACACTGAATATTTGATGACTATAGTTGTACCTTTGTTTATATGACTACATTCAAAATGTTGTTGAGCCAGATGTTGTGTGTGGGCGGGGGAGAAGAGAGAGGGGGTCCGGAGCAAAGAGGAAACACAAATCTTTATTTGCGCTGGCACCTCAGAGTTGGGTGCTAGAGAAGCAGGTTGGGCCACGTGGAGGTAGCGAAAATGGCCGCCTCACGCAGTAACCTTTCCTGCGTCTGTCTGAACACCGGAGTGAAGCGCTGGCAAGAGAGCGAGGTGCGGAAGAAGAAAGGCTTTTATAGGAGTAGCTTTCGTGAGAATGGGTAGGGGGAGGAGTAACCATAGCACTCCAGGATAGGATAATAACTCTCATGAGAATGGGATGGGGGAGGAGTGACCAAAGCACTCCAGATATCGTGGGGATATAGACAATGTCCTGAGGGCACAACATGGCTAAACAGGCACTCCGAGAATGTCCCAACTCTCGCATGGCAGATGTGACTGCATGGGCATAATTTCCCAGCACAAAAGACTGCATATTTACATGTATCTGTGCATGCTTGTGTACTGAGCAGAGTAAAAAGTCAATGATTCCCTGTGTCATTGAATAGAGTTTATGGTACCCAATAACTGAAAATACATTCTGTCGCTAGAAAGTCAATCCATTATTTTCACATGATTGGTTTTTTAAAAATATTTATTTATTTATTTATTCCCTTTTGCTGTCCTTGTTTTATTGTTGTAGTTGTTGTTATTGATATCATTGTTCTTGGTTAGGACAGAAGGAAGTGGTGAGAGGAGGGGAAGACAGAGAGGGGGAAAGAATGATAGACACTTGGAGACCTGCTTTACAACTTGTGAAGTGACTCCCCTGCAGGTAGGGAGCAGTGGGGTGGGGGGGTGGGGGGTGGGTGCTCAAACCGGGATCCTCACTTAGGTCCTTGTG